>NC_092876.1:143310236-143636799 GCF_028372415.1 Notamacropus eugenii | reverse complement strand
GCTGGAAGGACCTCAGGGCCATCTAGTGCAACTCTCTCATTTTATAGATGAGGAAACTGAGATCTGCATGTATTGATCAAGGTCACACTGGCAAAAGCATCTGAAGCGATTTGGACCCAGCCTCTCTGACTTTACAGCTCTTTCCCCTGTACCAACTAATGGGTCTGAACTGGTTGTTTAATAAATGTTAGATTAGTGGATAGATGAATGTACTGTTTCTGAGCAACTTAACATTTTTCATACGTAGGCTTATGTTCAACTCAAGCTGTCTCAAGCTGTGGTAGCTAAAAATAGTATGTTTTTATGGGTCCATCCTGCAAGACTCCTGAAATTGCAAACCACATGTGCATTTTGTGAGGGATGCATGTCCCTCTAGATGTAAAGTTAAAAAATAAGCTAGTCACAATGTTTAGCATATCTTTTTAACCTATAGGAAAAGATCTAGAAACATTAAATACTTATATTTAAGCTGCAGTGAAAACTCAACTGGGCTAGGGAAGCTCTGGATAATCAATTAGAGAAGCACATTCTTCATATGCCCAAAGGGAAGCTAGAGATTTAGTGGTATGCTCCCCTAACCATTTCATCTGACGGCAGAGAAGGCAATTGTGCCCTCTCACACAGGATCCCTTGGTACTATCAGAGACATATTCCTGGCTTTGAGAGGTGACTGGCCATGCAATGTGACTGTCATTCTGGGACATGAGCAACAATAGGAGAAAATAGACGGGAATGGGCTAAGGTCAGTAGTCTGTCTAGCTAGAAGGAGAGGCTGGAGGGAGGGAGGGAGGAGCAAGGTGCTTATATAATTAAAGGGGGCCAATAGTCTAGTCCAATCCATGGGAGTAAGGAAAAATCAAGAAGAACAGGCAGCCACAGTAGGGGCAGAGAGACAAGGGCTTAAATGGAGGAGATAATGGATCAGCTACCCAGGCTAGAAGACTAGAGGGTTAGGCACACAGGCCAAAGGGTTAATGAGAAAGAAAAAAAAATCCAGGGAACCAAGGGTGATAATTGAATTAAAAAAATTAAAAAGTCTGGGAGAGACATGGAACAACAGCAAGGTGAGTGGAATTTGATATTGAGGCAAGCAATTAGAAAGATTAGACTTCTTAAAATAACTAATTTCCCTCAAGGCTCAACTCAGAGACCACTTTCTACCTAAAGCCTTTCCAAATCCCTCCAGCTGCTTGTGTTATCCGTTCCCAAATCTCTTAGTATCTATTTTATTCATACTCTGAATACATCTATGTCTGTGCATGTTTTCTCTCCCAAAAGAATGTAAGTTCCTACAAGACAGGCACCATTTTACTTTTGTCTTTGCATTTATTAAGCACCTATTATGTGCACAACGCCTGACACATAGTATGTCCTTAATAAATGTTTATTGATTGATTGAGTTATCCTGAGAGATAGAATTAATTACTCCAAGAATCAAAGAGAATCTGAATCCACAGCTGGGGAATAAGGGAGCTTAGAAAGAGACCTGGGGCCGAAAAAAGAGACAATGACAGGATCATAGATGTAGAGCTGGAGGGGATTGTAGAGGTCACCTAGTCCACTTCTCTCACTTTACAAATGAAACATCTCAGATGCAATTAGGCAAATACATTTGGTCAAGGTGACAAAGGTATTAAATGACTTAGCATTCCTTCCACTATATGCCATGCTGTCTCTTATGAGCTTGAATTACCACTAAGTTACTGTGTGTGCATGTGTGTGTGACTTTGAGCAAGTCAGTTCTATAACCCTCAGTGTCTCCATCCATAAAATAAAAGTTAGATGATCTCCAAGGTCACTTCCAGCTCTAAAATCCTTTGATTTCTACAAGACACCTAATAGACATTGGCATTTCTTATTTTGTTGTTTGATCATTTCAATTCTGTCTAACTTTTCTTGACCCCATTTTGGGGTTTTCTTGGCAAAGATACTGGACTGGTTGGCCTTTTCCTTTTTCAGCTCATTTTACAAATGAGGAAACTGAGGCAAACAGGGTTAAGTTACTTGCCCAGGGTCACATAGCTTGGAAGTGTCTGAGGCCAGATTTGAACTCCTGAAAAGGAATCTTCCTGATCCCAAGCCCAGTGCTCTATCCACTGTTCCACCTAGCTTATTTGTTATGCTCTTATAAAATAACTGATGAACTGATCTGGGGTAGGAATGGCTAAGATAATAAAAAGGTCCGGTGGGAATTATCTGAAAAACAGAAACATATCTTTAGCCTGAGAGGTTGGTTTCCAAGCTCTAACATAAGAATGAGTCAGAGAGAAAATGTAAATCCTGCCAACGTAGGTTTCCTTAAGAAGTGTGAATTAGAAGGACCATGAACAAACTTCAGAGGATTTATCTAGGCATTACAGTAAATTTCTTTTTTGGATTAGGAAGATGTTTGGTTGAAGAATTGAAAACTCAAGAACAGATGGAGGTTCTGTGCATAAAGAAATGTCAATATCAATCTATTACTCTACCACTAAAGGGTCATTAATTTACCTAACTACCCAGTTGTAGTTATTCACCACAACTTGAAAATGGACAAGCCAAGACCATGTGGTGTTGGATTTGTAGTGAGAAAATCTGAATTGAAATGACCCAGGCAGGCATCCTGGTTTTTCCTTGGGCAAAATCACTTTACCTCTCTTAGCCTCAACATCTTCATCTGTTAAATAAAGGGAACGCACTGGACCATGAAGGTCTTTCCTAACCTTACATTGAAATCTTGGACCTTACAGATTTCCTATGGAAGCTACTGCCAGCACGCTCATGAGACTTTATAAATCTTTCAAACTCATAAGGTCACACGCTAGATATATCCATCTTGGAGGAGGGAAATGCTTTACAAATGTTATCTCATTTGATCCTCACAGCAAACCTGTGAATTTTGTCTTATTCTTATCCCCATCTTTCAAACTCTCCAACAATGTACCAATCCAGCTCTCACTTCAACCCCATACAATGTTCTTGTCTTTAGGGGATACTTCAAGGAATCACTGTAGTGGTAGGAATTTCATTTGCCATGGTAGAAAATGGGAGAGATAGTTCTGAACAAGCACACTTTTCAAGGCTCCTCAGATCACAACATTTTGTTCTAAAGGCAGGAAGGACTTGATCACAATAAAACAAACAAACAAAAAAAAAACCCCACAACTAATCACAGGGGCCTACTGATTGGGGATATACATATATGAATGTAATTTTATTACATATATGTAATGAATGTAATTTTATTTATTACATATATATGAATATAATTTTATTACATATCAAGAAATGAGGCACATGAGGAATTCAGAGAACCCAGGGAAGACTTGTATGAACTGACCCAGAATAAAACAAGCAAAACCAGATGAATAATATATACAGTGATTATAAGAAAAAAGACCACTAAGAGAAAGATGATAGTAGCAACTATAACAAATTATCTTTGTCCCAGAAAATATATGAAACATGCCTTTCTCCTTTCAGCAGAGAGATTAAAGGATTAGGGAGAAAGGATGTTGTAGACATTTTTAAACATGGTCACTGTATTATTTATTGTTATTTATATTCCTTTTTCCCCAAGTATTTTTCTTCGTTAAGATGGATGAATTCTAGGCTTTGTGCAGGGGTGTTAGACTTGTCAGGCAATTCTTCCATTTCGGTGTGAGTATTTACACGTCAGGTTTCAGTAACACTATAAACTGAGGTTTGATTTATTGCTTTGGTAATTATCTAGATTTCAGAAAGTGTTAATAAAGCCAATTAAACTTAAAAGGGTGTGGGCATACTTTCATTTTTTCCAGGAAGGCCTGCGGTTAAATGTTTACCAGCTCACCCCAGAATTGCTCTATAAACATTGTTTCTGCCCTTGCAGGAGTACCTTGGAAGGCTTAGCCTTAGGGAATGAAGTCATCACCAGACTGGAGGCCCGGAGACTGGAGGCTGGAGGCTGAAACAAACGCATTTATATAGCACTTTCAGGTTTCCAAAGTGCTTTACACACATTATCTCACATAAGCCTCACAATTCCCCAGGTTTTCTGTTTGTGTAAGTGTACTGAGAAATGACTGTGGTATAAAAACAAAAGAGAAAAAACTCATCCCAATTGTTTGCTTTTTATAAAACTATTTAGAGTGTGTCTCTTCTTCAGGGAAGAGCTCTGGGAGAGAGAGCAAGCCCTGTACCTCCCCTTTGCCTCTTTTCCAGCCCAGTTTTGACGAAAGTCTTTGGATGTCTGAAAGATGAGATCAGGGTCTCTATCCTGAGACTACTTCAATTTTCTACAGCTGAAATCAAATGCACAGTAGTTTTCAGATTTTGTGATCATCCCTTCCTTAGATGTGTCCTCTGTATTTCCATCTCTAACAATGGCATCAGTGCTCCTAAATAACTTTAGAATTATATTTCTCTGGACTTAGCAGTTACAGAAATGAGATTGGTCTTAAATGGGCCTGGCATTACATCAGTCTTCAGCTATTCCAACTTCTCCTTCCAGCCTGATCCCTCAATACCTTTTCTTCCTTTCTCTTCCACTGGATAGTGTTGGGTAAAGCTGCCTTTGACGCTTATTCCCCAGTGTGGAAAATAAAACAAGTATTCATGTCTTATTGTAGCTGTCTTGTTTCTGGCTAATAATGAATTTCAGAATTTTCTCTACCTCTATCGGCTTAGCTTGGAGCTTAAAAATACATTTTTAATCTCTAAGGAGGCAGTCTTGGTTCACATTTAATAACTCATATTTATGACTTATGGAATTATTTTTAATAGCATTTTATTTTTTCCAATTACATGTAAGGATAATTTTCAACATTCATTTTGTGAAATATTTTGAGTTCCAAATTTTTTTTCATTCCTTTCCTCCCTGTGTCCTTGATGGAAAGCAATCTGATGTAGGGTGCATATATATATATATGCATGACACATAAAACATACATTCACAGTAGTCATGTTGTGAAAAAAGAAACAACACAAAAAGAAAAACAATCACAAAAAAGCCGTAACAAAAACAAAAAAGTGAAGTAGTATTCTTTGATCTGCATTGAGATTCCTTAGTTCTTTCTCTGGATACGGACAGCATTTTCCATGATGAGTCTTTTGGAATTGTCTTGGATTCTTAGCTAAGTCCGTCAGAGTTGATTCTCAAACAATGTTGCTATTACCTCGTACAACGTTCTCTTGGTTCTTCTTACTTCACTCAGCATCAGTTCATGTAAGTCTTTCCAAGTTTTCATGCAGGCAGTTCTTTAAGCCAACCCTATGAGGTAGGTTGGAGATGTCAGTATGATTACCCTCTTTTACAGATGGGGAAACTGGAGCTCAGCAATGTTAAGTGACTTGGTCCTTGGTCACAAAGTCAGTAAGTAGCAGAGCTGGGATTTAAGATCAGGTTCCCTGCCCCCAGGTCCCATGCTCTTTCTACTTCACCCACTACCTCTTGTTCTTCACCTTCAACTCTGCACTTCTTTGCTCATTTTCCACTCTTCCCCTACCCCCATTCCTAGCCTTAGACATCATTTAACACTATGAATATTTTTTCGGGGTGGGTGGTGTCAGACCTGTGATTTCATTGATTTGTTAGTGTTGCTCTGTTATTTGTCGTGTCTGACCTTTTGTGACCCCACTTGGGGTTTTCTTCACAAAGATGGTTTTAGGGTTATTTCCTTCTCCAGCTTATTTTTACAGATGAGGAAGCTGAGACAAGCAGGGTTAAGTGACTTGCCCAGGGTCACACAGCTAGTCAGGTTTGAACTCAGGTCTTCCTGACTTCAGACTTGGCATTCTATCCATTGCAGATGAGGTAAATCCCTCCACCAAAGCAGATCAGCACTTGCTTAGTAATTTTCATTCTTCAGATAATTTTCTTGGGCAATGAGGGGTTAAGTGACTTACCCAGGACTACATAGCTAATAAGTTAGAAGTAAGACTTAAACTCAGATCCCTTCAACTTCTAGACTCAGTCTCTAAGAAGAGTGCCCCGTTACCTCTGGTTTTCCATATTTCTGTTCAAAAATATGCAAATGTATCCATTTGTCACTGTATACATGTGCACCAATTGGTTGAGTCCTCCCAAATTAATTACCAAAATAAGAAATAATTAAGATACGTAATGGATCAGCAGGAAGAAATGATGAGTCCTGACCTCATCTATTTGCTACTATCTCACCTCTTCTATCCCTGCTTGTCTCTCAGCTAGCTGCTTTCTTGCCTCTGTGGCAGCAATGAGGGTGGTATGAAAACACTTCATATTAGGGCAGCTAAGTGGTGCAGAAGACAGAGCTCTGGACCTGGAGTTAGGAAGTTCAAATCTGGCCTCAGACACACTAACTGTGTGACTTTGGGCAGGTGACTTAATCTCTCGTTGTCTCAGTTTCCTCAACTGTAAAATTGGGATAATAATAGTATTTGCCTCCCAGGGTTATTGTGAGGATCACATGTGGTATTTGTAAACCACTTAGCGTAGTGCCCAGCACATAGTAGGTACTTGATAAATGCAAGCTATTTTATATTATGATTATCATATTAATACTATATTATGAATATAATATTACTATTATTTTCTAACCTAATTTCAGATGTGCTGATAAGGTGGTGAGTGACAGGGCTCTCCTCAGTGCCCTTTCTTATTATGGACCTCTACTATTTTGAATTCTCCTCCTAAAATCCACTTCTAGTGTTTCCCTCACCCATCTCCCATAACCACACCTTTTGTGGGAAACCCAGAATCCCCACTCTACTTCAATCTTTAGGTCCACTTTTTCCTAAGTGGTGATGGATCAGTCCCCTCTAGGCCCCATCCTGCAGTATAGAAACCCTGATTCACTCTAAGAACTCCTGGGTTTTGCCATTTGAATTTAAGCCTGCTTCTAGGCCTTTTCATTCATCCTTCAGCTGAACTCACTTATGTGTCCTTCCCAATTAAAGTGTGATGTCTTTGAGAGCAGAGACAGTCATCTTTTTTTCTATTTCTATGTCTAGTATTCACCATCATGTGTTATACATAATAGGTCCTTAACAAATGCGTTTTCACTCATTCATTCACTCATTAACCTATTTCAGTCATTCTTTCCTACTCAAATCCCAACTGGGTCTCTCATTACTGTAGCCACTGTCAAAACCACTAGTGCCATGTCATAAAGAATGCTGCTTAAGCAAGTCTTTCTCATAGGCTCCCCTTTCCCAAGAGAGATTATGTGTAAAAGACAGGGAAGAGAATAAGAAAGTTTATCTGAGAGAATTAAGCGTTGGTACAAATAGACTCCTTAAGGAATGGTTTCATTGCAGCATCATAATGCCTTACATTTATACATTCCAACAAGGAAAGGATCTGTGATCTTTGTTAGTATGGGGCGGTCTCGGGGACCGCTCACCACCAACACAGATGGCATTGTCTGTGACTTAGCTGAGACACCTAAGTAGTTTCCTGAGGCCCATACAGGTGAAATGATTTGCCTAGCATCACAGAGCTAAATAAGTGTCAGAAATAAAATTTGGATGTTGGTCTTCCTCTGAACTCCGTACTCTACCCTGCATTGCCAAGATGTCTAGCGCTTTACAGATTTTTTAAAAAATTAAATCCTTCTGTCAAATTTATGAGCTAGTTATCATCAACAGTCCAGCTCTACAGAGGAGGAAATCAAGTTTTAGAGAGATGTAAGTGACTTGCCTAAGGTCACTTACCTAAGAAGGGTCTGAGCCAGGACTTGACCTCCAGTCTTCTTACCTCTAATCTAAAATCCTTTCCATTAAGCCACAAACACACTCATGAATTTGTCTGCTTTGCCACAATCCACTTAATGCCTCCCAACACAATGTGTAAGTCTTGAAACTGTTGGCCTGTGTCTGAAGACACTTGCTTCTCATTTTCAGGGGCCTCGTTTTTCTGATTTATGTTTGAGGAGTGCCACAAATGGCAGCCTTTACAGGGAGCCCTGTGAATATCTCCAGAGCTAGCTCCTCTCAATAGTCTTCTGGACCCATTCAGCATATTCACAAGGATCAGGGACAGTTGTTAAAGACAGTCTAGACCTTTTATGCAGGGTTTGAAAGGAAATTTCAGTCTCTGGGCAGCACAGTGACTTCCACAGCTCTCCCTGCTCCAGCGTCAATGCCTCAACCTGCTTTCTTCTTATCATAAAGACTTCATTGTACCTTTCTTTTGGGGGAGGAGGTGAAGCCACCAGGTGTCAGTCATGCTGAAATTTATCTCAATTACAGGCTGCTACCTTAGAAGCAGAATTTCTTTGAGAAAGGGGGCAGGGGAATAGCTGGGAAATTTTTTTCTGACAATATAGCTGTTACCTGGGGTCTATTCAGCTCCAACTACAATGAGAGAAAATTATGAAACCACTAAGCCATGATCTTGGATTCAGAGAAGCAGTTTCTCAGTGGGGAGAAAAAAAAAAAAGGATTCTGGTTCCCTTGGGGGAAATTACAAATGGGTTAGAGCGACTTGGATATTTTAGAAAACAAGGTTTCTTTCCTCAGACTTTCTGTCTGCCCCTCTGTATTGCTGTGGACTGACCACTGGCATTAAACACCTACTGTACACTTTTCAAACTCCATTGACAATATCATCATCCCCCAATATATATCTACACATACACACACATACACACACACATACACACACACTCTCCCCCATTAACACTAAAATCATCATTTTATATATTATTCCTTTACCCAGACAGGTTCATCTCTCTTGGATGAAACCATAGAAAGTGGTTATCTGTAGCCAACAGTGTGACGGTAAATGCTTAACAACTGGCTCTTCCAAAACACATGACATGCCTTTATATTTAATCTGTATTATTACCATTTTTCCATCACTTTCTTAAATCTGAATACTTAAAATAAATCAAGCGTTTTAGCAACAGCTGATTTCTGAAATGTAAAATGGTCATGATGAAAATTTAACAATTGTGCAGGTCAGAGTTGGCTCCAGCATGTCCTTGTCCCAGTCTTTTTTTCTCAGCAGCATGGAAATTCACTCCTGCCTCCCGTTTTTTTTATCTTTTGCAGGTCAGTGGGGAGCTACTAGAAAACAAGAGGAAATCAGTGTTGAAAAAAGATTAAGATTCAACTGGTTTAAAATATTCTAAAATTCTCAGAACAAAAGACATTCTTGGGTTTAATTGGCCCTTTCTGACAGCCATTCAATAGCTTAATAGATAGCTGGGCAGCATACTGAATAGAATGCTGAACTTGTACTCAAGAAGATGGGAGTTCAACTCCTGTATCAGATGTTTATTAGCTGTGTGACCTTGGGCAACCTCTCTTAGTCTCAGTTTCCTCACCTGGTAAAAGCATCTAACTTGTAGGATTGTTGTGAAGAACAAACGAGATAACATGCAAAGCGCTTGGAAGATCTCAAAGCACTACGTAAATGTTAGGTGTTATTATTATATCTGAAAGTCTAAAAGCAGTTATCAGAATCAGAGGCAAGGTAGGCAAACGGTGGACCTCCCAAAATCACCAACTTATTGTGAAGCAGACCTGTCAAGGCAGGGTAAATGCATGGCCTGCTCCCCCATACCAGAGATATCAAACACAGTCCACTGGGGCCCCATGTGGCCCACAAAGTGCTTATGTATGGCCTGAATCAGGTTATAATGTAATTGGAAAATATTTAACACAATGAAAATGTATTAAAACAGATAATTTATTTTAAAACTAAGTCCATTTATGAGCCATAGAAATCCCTGTGGATGGTTTAGTGGCCCAGTTTCTGTTTATTTGATGTTACAGCCCCACAGAGTACAAGGTAGAACTCAAAGCATGTACCCTACAGTCTTGCTAAAGTGGGACCCAAAGCATTCACCCTAAAGATTGGTTGACAGTTTTCTCACTGTGAGCCTATGCTAATCAGTCATTTGTTCTGCTGGTATGAGATGGAGATAGAGAGGTAAGTCTCTAAAGTTCATTTTCCCTATGAGTAGATTAGGGAATGGATGTAGCAATAATATTTATTTTGACTAGCAAGGCAGTGAAAATGGCAGTCCAAAAATAAGAGCCAACCTGGGACCCGTGCTCTGAAAAGTTGTGCTCAGATAACTTGATGGATGCAAAAAATGTCTCACTGGATCAGTCACGACACTTGCTTAGTTGTGGAGGAATGCCAGAGCAAGGGAGAACTCATCCCCTTCTTGTGACATTGACCAGTGCCACCACGATTCACCGTCTGCCCAAGTTTAGAGACACTGCTTTTCGTTGGTCAGTGAGAAGCTCCAGCTGAATTGTTGACCAGAGTTGTTAGAGGGTTGAGATTAGTCGAAGGAGTCAGATAGTTTTCTATTTCGAGATCTTTTTGCCGTTCAGTTGTTTCAGTCATGTCCGACTTTCTGTGACCCCATTTGGGTTTTCTTGTCAAAGATAGTGGAGTGGTTGGCCATTTCCTTCTCCAGTTCATTTTACAGATGAGGAAACTGAGGTAAACAGGTGAAGTGATTGCCCAGGGTCATGAAGGAAGTGTCTGAAGTTGGATTGGAACTCAGGTCTTCTTGACCCCAGGCCCAGTACTCTCTCTCTATATATGTATATGTATATATATATGTATATATGTGTATGTATATATATGTTTGTATATATATGTATGTGTATATATATAGGTTACATATACATATATGTGTATACATAAAATTATTATTATGCACTCTGTGATCCATCCAGACTGGTTTAATTGCTGTTCCTTACTCCTTCTTCACCTCTAACTCCCAGAATTCCTGGCTTCTCTCAAGACTTAATTCAACTCCAGTCCTCTTTAGGAAGTCTTTCTCTGTTAGCCTACTGCTACTGCCTTCCACTCCAGAGCGACTCTGTGTATCTTATATTTATTTACTGTCTCCCCCGTTACGCTTGTTGAAGACAGATTGTTTTTGCCTTTCTTTGTATCCCTATTGCTTATCACAGGGCCTGACACCTAGGAAGCACATAATAAATGTCTGCAGATGGATGTTTGATTGACAGACACAGTGCTTTTAGGTTTAAAAAGTGCTTTCCTCCCAGCAGCCTCAGGAAGCTGATATGCAAGGTAGGAGCTGACATCCTCTATCACTTGAGCTGCTTCATGTCTATCATAGTAGACAATCCAGCAATGGAGAGTCTGCGAAAGTGGGTTCTCCAAAGCTCCTTACAAGTCTATAAATTGGCCACCGAAGGGTGGTCAGCAGGGGGTTGACTACTCTCAGAAATAACCTTGTCCAGTCACTATTGCAGGTAGCTGACCTGATTACAAATGTCACGTTGCAGTAAAACCGCAAGGCCAAGGTTTGAACTACACCTGAATCAGAGCTATAAGACTGTTGTTTTCCATAGCTCTGTCTGTAACTCTCTCAGGAAAGGTGACCAGGCTGGACTGGGGTCATAATTTTCTCTCACTCAGAGTCTCCACCTGGTTCTGCAGAGTAATATTTTCTATCCAAAATCTGCTCCAGCTGAGTCTTCTTCTGCTCATAGGCCTGGGTTTTCATGGTGATGCTCCCCACATCCATGGGGAGTTATTATATGCTGCTACTTTTTAAAATTGCCTTAATTCTCATTGATCACAGATAATCCAGTGTCAGGGTCCAGGCATGTACCAATCACTTAGCAGAGGAATATAAAGCAGATAACCCAAAGAGAAAAGAAAATGTGTGGAAACTGGATTTCCTCAAAGTAAGGCGGCATCATAGGATCATAGCCTTATAGCTGGTAGGGCCCTTGGAAGTCACAGAATCAACCACTTCTTTTACAAATGAGGAAACTGAGGCCTAGAGTGATTATATTACTTGCCAGGGTCACACAGCTAGTAAAGTATTTGAAGTAAAATTCAAATCTAGTTCTTTCTGACACCTAGTCCAGGGTTAACTCACTACTTCATGCTGCCCCTCAGGGAAGCAGTTGTTACCTTGAGTAGAGATATGAAGCTGAGGGGTGAAATCATGATTCCCAAAGAGTCTGTTCTCTATGAAGAAAAAATATGAAATTTGTATGCCTATGGAGATCTGATCCCGGCAGCTTGTTGAGGGCTTTGAGGTTCTCTACAGGTTTTATTTGCTTCTCTTCATACCTTTACCACATGGATGGTGATATATGGTAGTGATGCGGGTGGGATCTGAACTTCCAAAAGGAAAAGACCTTGTCTTGGGATCTGGATCCCATAAAGGAAAAGCCCTTGGACTTTCTCATGTGGCGCAAGTCCCTGGCATTCTCCTGCAGAAATCAGCCCTTCGCAATTAATTAACTGCCCTTTCATTGTCTGCATCTGGACCCGTCCTAGACCACCACTTCCTTAATTCCATCTAGACCCCTTCCCTGTTCCCAGAGTCTTCTGTATAGAAGATCCATCTTCCCTTCATTAAGGGCTCAGATTCCTTAAGAGTCTGGCCAATATAGAGGATTTTTAGAATCACGCCCACTCTCTATTAGTGTTCTTGTCTTTGACTTAAAGAAGACTTGGGTCGAATTCATTAAGGCAGGACCCACCTGTTGTTATTTTGGGGTTCTAGTACCCCTAAACTTCAACAGTAGGGGCCTAGATCACAACTCTTCTCACTGATTTTTATGTTAGGTTTGGGAAATTCATCAAAAGTATTAATGATGATAATGCTTGTGTAACACACCCTCTGGACTATCTCCTAAAATTGAATTCATACTTACTGGTTGGGTGCCCAGACAGCAGCTGCTACCTTCAGGTTTAAGGGTTGTCTGTTTGATCAGGCCTCCTAAAACTATAGCCCCTGAGCCCCCACCAATGCACTTCAATATAACAGTGAGCTAGTAGATATAATTAGCACAAAGCATAGTCATTTACTAAAAATGGCAAGGTAAAAAAGAGTAGTTACACAACATCCCCATTCCATATGGACCTTAAGTATCAGTACTGTCCCACAAATACAACATCTATAGGAAGAATGGGCATAAACTGAGAGTACAGTGGGAGTGAGGTACACATGTTGGGAGCATATATGGCCAAAGCAACTCCTGCCTCTGGTACTTCAGGACCCAGTGTCATTTCTCTCTAATGGGGTCCTCACCCAACCTCTCATAGGCCTACCTTCTCAGTTAGGCAGCTTGCTCAGCTAGGCTCCTAAGGCCAGCCGGTCTGTAGCTTGGTTCTCAAAGACCAATTGCCATGAATTCTCTCTTGAATCTGTCATTGGCTTTCTTTTCTACTATGAGTTTCTTTCCCAAGCCCCTAGCCCAAAAAGTTCAGGATTTAATCACAGGAAGTGAAGAGCTGCAAAAGACAGAGGCATCTTTATAGCTGAACACCTCATTAACATATCAATAACCTCATTGCCTCTGTGAAGTGTCCTTTGCTTACTGTGACTATATATCCACTAAAGAGAGAGGCAGGGATCTGTTGGTCAAAGGCTTCACTGAAGGGCAGTATTATTCACTGGGAAGAGTGCTGAATTTGGAGTCAGAAGACTTGCATTCAAATCCAGTGGTTTGGTTCTTACTATATGAATGACCTTGAACAAGATCCTTGACATCTCTGAGTCTCTGTTTGCCATATAGAAAACAAAAGGGTTGGGCTAGACGGCCTCTGAGGATCTTTCCGGACCAAAATATTTGTTCTTATGATTCATAATAATATATTTATGGTTAAATCACTCTATTGACAGACATTACAATATCTTCTTCCCTTAGTAGAAGTTGGGATAGGTTGGTATAGCCAACAATATTTATCAGCTGATGACCAAACCTCTATGAACACACTTTCTTGAAACACATTGGTTATCAACTTTGACTAAACCCATATACATAAAGGCTATTGATCTTGGTAGAATTCAACAAAGCTTGTAACCCATTGAGAACCCAAAGTTGTCTGTCTCCATGTCCTAATTAAAATAATTAATAACAATAATACCTTATCATGGAGTTTTATGACGATCTCATTTCTGTCATGGCTATTTCTTGCTCCCTAGTTCAAAAGACTTCAGATGGCACAAGAAAGACTTAATGTCCCAGTTCAAAAACTACAAGTCTAGATTAAAACTCCTTTTGTAGAATAATACTGAAGAAAAGCCCAAGTGAGTTCATGTACTATTCTAAACCATGCCTCTCAATGATTGTTGTTCAATATTGCTTTTACTTACCTCCAGAAGGCTACCTCTTTCCTCAGGTAGGGGGTTCTGACCCTCTGGTAAACATGGTATCCATGATGTGGAGCAGGAGACTGGATTTTATTCTTTTCCTACAAAAACTAGTCTTCCTAGTACTAAAATAATTGGTCGAAAAGATGAAAAATCCCACCGCTAATCAAGGTTTTCTATCTACATCCCCTGGATAGGACAAACCAAAATGTTTGTATGTGATGTTCCACAGAAGCAGGGTTGTGCTGGTAATGTTTAACAACCAACTCTCCAAAAACAAATTCAGCACACACTTTTAAGGTTAGTCTTCATTGTTTATATTTACTGCATCACTTTCTTAAGTCTAGACCACCAACAAAATAATAAATCAAACCCTGATATGCAGTGTTTGCCCATTCTTGAGGTGCAAATGCTCACATTGAAAATTAATAATTAGCTTTCTAGAATTGGTCCAAGATAGTGTCCAAGATCCCTTCATGGAGTTGTGTAGATATAGTTGGAATGCAAACAAGTCTCTTCAATTCCCAGTAGCTCCACTACAGTGTTGAGTCTCAGGTGTGTCTATAAATGCCAAAATAATTAATCAAGTTACCTGAATGGATGAAAAAAATCAGTCAAACAAGCTACTTGGCATGATGTACAAAATATAGTCAGTTAATATGTCTGCTGTTTTCACTTTTCAATGGGCCAGCTTTAATCAGTCATCACGAAAAGGAATTAATAGCCTGTGCTTGACAGACTCATGGAAGCAATAGAGAATCTTGGACACAAGATAGGAGATAACTATTCACCATGTGTTAGCGAGTAGCAGCACGTGGGAGGCCTCCTATTAGTGTTTGTGGTTTCAGAACTTGGCCTAATACTTTTCATGGCTTTTTCAGTGCCCAAGGGAAGCCCAACAGACATATTATACATTCATTGGGAATGCAATAAATACACATTAACATCATTTCCTCAGAGCTGGGTGCAATACTTCTGGATACAGGAGGACACGCAGAACACTCCAGTAAATTAAATGACTATTTTGATTGTAGTAATCACATTTACTGGTAACATGGGTTAGGTCAATTTTCCAACTAACTGGATAATTCTCAGTAGAAAAACACAGATGCCCATTGGGTGTTCTAGTGCTGTCACAAGCAAACCATTTAACCCAAATAAAATTGTGTTAAATTACCTGATGAAAGCAAGTTTCCTCATTCCAACTTCCGGCTCTATGGTAATTTTTGACCCAGGTAGGCTTACCAGTTCATCACAGCTCCTTTGAAAGTGAATAGGGGAAGAGTTCTGGAAAGGAGGCAAGATGCCAAAGGCTACTCCATGCCCTGACCTCATCCTTTCCACCAGCAAAACCCAGGATTTGGCTCTTGGGCCTCCTCTTCTGGTTTCTCCTTGCCATTATCTCTCTTCTCTGAACTGGATTCCCACCCGCCTTGGTGGCCTGAACCCTCAGGCAGAGAGTGAAGGAGAATGAGAGAATGAAATTCATCTCCTTTTCTCCCTTGCCCTGTTCTCAGGAAATAATGTATACTTTTTCTTTGTGAAGCAAAATCCTATAGTAGGTAAAGTGATGAACTTCAACTTCAGAAGGCCTGGGTTCAGATTCTAGCTCAGAGACTTAACTGAGTAATCCACCTAATTCCTTTGAACCTTATATTCTTTATCTGTAAAATGGGGGTGCTATTAGCATCTCCTGAACAGACAGGGTGGTTGCGAGGGTTGAGGGGAGCAATGTATACAAAGTACTTTGCAAGCCTTAAAGCATTATATAATTATGAGCTGTTACTATTTTAACTTTTTAAAAACTATTTTTAAGGGTTTCACTACTAAGCAACATGGGAATGCAGAAGAAAAGATATGAATCCTAATGGTGCTACCGAGAACCAGACTTTATTCTCTTTATTTTGGCTGACTCAGTGCTCTCTTCTAAACCTTGTCCTTGGAGATAACCCCACCCCAAACTCCTTTTTTTTCTGAGAAATCATTCTTCCTCTTTCATAAAGGAGTAGAATCAGGATCTCTTCCTTGTTCCTCTCCACTCCCTCGCCTCTTCAGTCCTGCAAGTACTTTCTAGTTGGATCTCAGGGCCATGGTAATAGGTAGTTCCTGAATTCTCCAGTCTCAAGTAGAGTTAACTTACAACTCAGGGAGACTTCCAGACTAACAGGCTCCACAGAAATCTTAAAAGGGTTATTTCTCCTCACCAAGCTTTGAATGCAGTCAGAAAAGTGGTGTCTATACTTCCTCTCTCTCTGTTAATGGAATTTTACACTAATGTATTTTATGCATGACTTAGACGGGAGAGACTGGGTCTAGGTCTAGGGTGAAACCCTTGGGTCACTTCAAACAGCAAAGTCAGCAGTTTCCCACCCCCACCCCCCACCCCCTGCCCTCCAAAGCAACTACTATTTATTTGGGGTGGGGGGGGAATTTGGTGGTCAAGAAATGCCTAAACTAAAGCTAGTGAATAGGTGGGAAGAGCACTGGAAGGCTGGTGCTTTCAAGAAACTCTGCTGATCATTGGGCACAGGACAGTGCTAGCAGACAGGAATTTGGAAAAAGACCATTTGGCTCACCTGATGAAAGAACTATGGTCACAGGGTTAAGGTTTGCCTAATAGAAAAAGTTCTCTTTCATCTTTCACATTGGCACAGCAATATAATGAGAGTAATGTAAACCCATCACCTGTCTGGCAAAACACCCTACAAAGTTAGTGCTGAAGGAGCCTGGAGTTCATGGTTCATAGTCAGAACTGGGGGTGGGGTATGGAGAGAGAGAGAGAGAGAGAGAGAGAGAGAGAGAGAGAGAGAGAGACAGAGACAGAGACAGAGACAGAGACAGAGAGACAGAGAGAGACAGAGACAGAGAGACAGAGAGAGACAGAGACAGAGAGACAGAGAGAGAGAGAGAGACAGAGAGAGAGAGAGACAGAGAGACAGAGAGAGACAGAGACAGAGAGACAGAGAGAGACAGAGAGACAGAGAGAGAGAGAGAGAGAGAGAGAGAGCATATGTCTCTCTACATTTTTGCAAACCCTTGCTGACCAGAGACGTCTTATTTTCCAGTCTTTGTCTTTTCTGGTACCATGCACAACAATTCTGTTCATGCATGCTCCATGATGAATACTACATTTCTCTATCTTTCTCTCTGTTTCTGTTTCTCTCTGCCTCTATCTCTTTGTCCCTCTGTATTTATCTTTGTCTCTGTTTCTGTCTTGAATGGGTCTTCCTGTCTCATCCAGATTGGAAGTATAGTAGTCATTTGCAGGCCAAATCCCACTACTGAATGACATGGAAACATTAATGAGTGGCAGAGCTTATGTACCACTGTATCCAGCATGTATACCACCTCCCATTGTGTGTCTCTGTTTTGTGTCTCAATGACTCTAATATTCTATTATTTCAGGACCTGTCATGTAGCAAGAGTAAGGGATGATAGAGGAGTAGCCTGAATGCTCTTCTGGAAACCATAAAGTTCTAAAATTTCTAGAGGAAGGGCCCCAGCACAACGTATGGATACCTGACATAGGGTTTAATAGGTGGTTTATGGATGTCACATGATATATGAAAGCTTGAATGGGATTTAATCTGTACCACTGGACAGAATGTCCACATGGATAATATTTTCTGATCCAAAGAAGCATTAAAGGCTTTACCTTCTCAAATGATCTCCAATAAGATATTGGGTAATTTAGAAAATGCAATCAGGTAGCCTGTCCGCAGAAGCAAGTAATTCAGGCACCTACAATTAGTATTCACTTTCCAACATAGTTTGGTTTTTGAAATAGTTAAGGGGGTAACCTTTATGTTCATAACATTGAAAGAAACCCTTCAAACACATGTGCCATTTTGATAGTTAAAAAACATTTTTGCTGCCATCATCAAAGCTGATAAAGTAATTGTTGTTCCTTCCTTTGCCCCCTACAAGCCCATGTTATGGGGACTTCTCAAAGCATGAATAGGATAGTCCCTGCCTGCTTTCAGTGGACCATGTGGGAGCTCTGAAGGCCTGACTTTCAATCATGTATGACACATTCACTGAGAGTCTCCTAATAGGTTGCTGAGCCCAGAGTTGATGATATTAGGTTCCCATTTGGTAATAGGACTGGCTGGAGATGCTTATTGGTTTCTATACACCAGGTAGCAAGATATGATTTCAGTGAAGGGTGGAGGACACTCTTTCTCTACCCCAGGATAATGGCAATGGAGGCCACTGGTCATGTGAACTGGGGACTCTGGGGTTTTACGATGGCCCCTCTCTCTTTCAGCAGGTCTGTGGTTTCAGTGGCAATAGGAATTAACTGGAGACAAAGGTCATTAGAATAGTCAAGGTGAGTTATTTGATCAGGACAATGCCTAGTGTAGAGTGCAATGCTAATTGGCTAATTACCAACCTTGCAGGAACTGTTGTATAAAGCTTCAATATTGGCCTCCCAGCTGACTGTGCTAGTGATAATAATTGAGCTACTGAATTCTATTCTGGTCCTTTTGCTTGACTCTCTCATGCTTATCATGACTTATTTTGGGTAGGAATAAATTATCTGTCATATTCAATTCATGTATGTACATTGAGCACCTTTTATTTTTCCCCCTTTGGGGAAAACCCTAAACTAGAGCCAGGAATATATTTGTTCCCGTAGAAGCTGGGGTGGGGTTGATGAACCAACGAATGTGAGAATAGAACCTTCAGTTCCCAGAAGAGAGGTCAGACTTCCATGGCTAGGTTATACAACGGTAACTAATATAATTTGCCAGACTTGGAGACTCAGCTGAGGGGATGCCTCTAGCCTCTGTGCTAGACCCATAAAGTACATTCTCTTCTACTGACACTGAAGCATAAACTTTCCATGGCAATTTATTCCAACAGTGCCTGTGAGTGACTCCAGGGATGGTGTATTTATTTCCCTAAGAACTCTGCCAAAACATGAACACAGCATGGCAGATTCTACTCTAAATCCTGGGTTAAGGTGTGTTTCCTCTAGAAACTTGAGGAGATAGTGGGAACCCTCTCAGGACAGGAAGACAGCTTTTTCTTTTCTGATTATTACAATGGCAGGGATCAGTAAGGAGGAGCTCCCTTAGGGAGGCTGTTCTCTGTGACCTAATTGAACTTTCCCGCCAAGTGAGTCAGTGGTGAAACTGAAGCTTGCAAGTCTGAGATTAGGTTTATTGGCATTGTCCCTTGGTGTCTTAGTTCCATATAATTTTGATAGAATCATATATTAAAATTTTCCAAAACATCACTCCCTCATTCCTGCCCATCTCTGGTCTTAGCAAGAGAGAGTTTTGATCCATATACCAATGAAGTATGCCCTAACAGATTTCAGCTGTGATGCTTGCTCCTGAAAATCTCTAAAACAACTAGGTAGCACAACAGATGGAACCCTGAGGCTCCTGGGCAAGTCACTTCACTGATGTTTTCTTCCATTGTAAAATGAGAACAATAACAGCACTTATCTGACAGGGTTATTGTAAGGATCAAATGAGATACTATTTGTGCACAGTCTGGCACATAGTAGGTGCTATATAAATGTGCATTCCCTCCCCCTCCGCCTTGAAGGCTATGAGAATATTTCAATATTCAAGTGGTTCTAATTACATTGATATGAGATGGGGCAAGATCCTTAATATCAAGGATTATGACAGAGGGGGACAGAAGAATGAAGTACCTGTATCTTTCATATACTTTCTTGAATTAGGGATCTCTTTCACCAAATAGCATATCCAACTGCAACAGCTGCCAAATGCTATTGCCACTCCTATTCCTCTTTAGGACTTCCCACCTTCTGATCCCCCTATGCCTGTGATACAGAATTGCCATTGCATGAGGTAAGGGTCTCATTTCCCCTATACCTTTTCTAGTGCTTTTGTCCTAACATTACTCAGTCCTACAATCCCCCCCACCCCCAGCCTATGTTTTCTGTCCTCCTTCACCTCTTCCTCTTTGTATGTTTTGTAGTTTTAGGGGTTCATGGAAACCTAGATGCTCCTAGAATATACCATATCCTTTACCACACTTTCCAGTTCTGGTTGTAGCTTCTCTCTTTCCATCATCAGTCAGCAAGCTTAGAGATACACTCCTAACTGTGCAACTTTCATGGCATTGGATACAAATTCCCCTCTTGGATGGTAATATATTGTTCTTCCATCTTTTCCTCTGCCTCACTTCTCTTGGAACTGTTCATGATGGGCCAAGATGGTAGAGTTGAAGGATGGATGTGCTATAGCTCTCTCCCCATAGCCCAAAAAATACCTGTAAAAAATGACTCTAAATAAATTCTAGAGCAGCAGAAGTCACAAAACAACAGAGTGAAAGAGATTTTCAGCCCAAGGTTCTACATCCAAAACCTCTAGAAGAAATATGCAATGGTTTCAGGCCATGGAAGAGCTCAAAAAGGATTTTGAAAATCAAGTAAGAAAATCATGAAAAGCAAGTCAACAGCTTGCTAAAGGAGACCCCAAAAATGCTGAAGACAGCACTTTTAAAAATAGACTAACCCAAATGGCAAAAGAGGTCCAAAAAGTCAAAGAAGAGAAGAAAATTTTAAAAAGCAGAATTAGCCAAATGGAAAAGGAGGTTCAAAAGCTGAAGAAAATAGTTCTTAAAAAATTAGAATGGAGCAGATGGAAGTGAATGATGTTATGAGAAACCAAAAACTACAAAATAAAACCAAAAGAATGAAAAAATAGAAGACAATGTGAAATAACTCACTGGAAAAGCAACTGACCTGGAAAATAGATTCAGGAGAGATAATTTAAAAATTATTGGTCTATCTGAAAACCATGATAAGAAAAGAGCCTAAACATCATCTTCCAAGAAATTATCAAGGAAAACTGCCGTGATATTCTAGACCTAGAGGGTAAAATAGAAATGGAAAGAATTCACTGATCACCTCCTGAAAGGGGTCCCAAAAGGAAAGTTCCCAGGTCAAGGAGAAAATGTTACAAGCAGCCAGAAAGAAACAATTCACGTACTGTGGAAATACAATCAAGATAACACAGGATTTAGCAGCCTCTACACTAAGGGATCAAAGGGTTTGCAATATGATATTCTAGAGGTCAAAGAAGATAGGATTAAAACCAAGAATCACCTAGCCAGAAAAATTGAATATAATACTTCAGGGGAAAAAATGGAATTTCAATGAAATAGAGGACTTCCAAGCATTCTTGTTGAAAAGAACAGGGCTGAATAAAAAAATTGACTTTCAAACACAGGAATCAAGAGAAACATGCAAAGGTAAACAGGAAAGAGAAGCCTTAAGAAACTCATTAAAGTTGAGCTATTTACATTCCTACATGGAAAGATGCTATTTGTAACTCATGAGACCTTTTTCAGTATTAGGGTAGTTAGAGGGAATATATTTATGTGTAGGTGTGTATGGGTATGTATGTATGTATATATTATACATGTGAAGGTATGTATTGTACATGGGCATATGTGTGCATATATATGTATATATACATATATGATACATATGTGTATAGATATAGATATATACATAGAGGGCACAGGGTGAGCTGAATATGAAGGGAGAATACCTAAAAAAATCAAATTTAGCGTTGAATGGAATATTACTAGAATGGAATGTTTCTCTTACTAGGAGTAAGAGAAAGGGAGAAGTAGAATGTAGGAAATCATCTCACATAAAAGAGGGAAGAAAGAGCTTTTACAATGGAGGGGAAGAGGGGGGAGATGAAAGGAAATAATTGAGCCTTACTGTCCTGGGAGTGGCTTAAGGAGGGAATAATACACACTCAACTGGACATGGAAATCTATTTTACCCTGCCTGAAGGCAAGGGGGAAGGGGATAGGAGAGGTAAGATAATAGAAGGGACAGTAAATTGGGGAAAGGGATAATCAGAGGCAAACACTATTGTGGGAGGACAGGTCAAGGGAGAGAATGGAATAAATGAAGGCCAGGATAAGACAGAGGAAAATGTGGTTAATCTTTTACAACATAACTATTATAGAAGTGCTTTGCATTGTTACACATGTATGACCTATATTAAATTGCTTGTTTTCTCAATGAGAGTCAGTGGGGAGGCAAGGAGAGAATATGGAACTCAAAGCTTTAAGAATGAATGTTAAAAATTGTTTTAGCATGCAACTGAAAATTAAGCTACACAGGCAATGGAGTTTAGAAATCTATTTTACCCTACAGGAAAATAGAGGGCAAAGGGGATGGAAGAAGGGTGGATAATAGAAGGGAGGACAGACTGGAGGAAAGGGTGGATGGGGTGCATGCTGTCCTGGGATGGGGGGTGGGGAGACATGGGAAGAAAAGTTTGATTTCAAATTCTTGTGGAAGTGAATGTTAAGAACTGAAAAATAAATAATTTATATAGTAAAAACAACAACAACAAAAAAAACTCCCCCCCCAAAAAGCCCCCAAACAAACAAAAACTGTTCATGATGATGTTCAGTCCTTCAGTCTCTCCATGTTTTCCCAAATCCATTACCCTGGTTTGGGCCTCATTTTTTTCAGTGTCTTGAACTTCTCCTTAACCAGTTCAATATGCACTCCCCCTACCCTTAAATCCCTTAATCCCTTGTTCTCCTTGTCTTGCCAATACAGCTGAGGTACTCTCATCAGCCTTCTCCACCCCTATTCCCAAGCTGCTATACCAACTGTATTCTTTGGGTCTCCTACAAAATCATGTTATCTAATCTCAGCTGGGCCTCTGCTGCTGTACAGCCCTCCTTTCATTCTTTCCCTCACTGATTCCTTTTTTACATCTGCTGCAGAGGCTGTTCTAAATATTATCTCTCCTTGAACTCTCAGTATTCAAACATCCTCATTCCCTCTCAATTGCATTACGAAAACATTTTCAGCTCCCAGTTCTACATCCAAAAGTCCATCTAAAACTTCTTCTATCTTCTAATATCAAACATGAAGGGGCTTTCCTTATTGCTAAGGTCAACAATACCTGTACCCTGATAACAATAGGAGTGAACATTTTAGTAAGATTGGCAAAGCATTTTAGATATGTTAACTCCTTTGATCCATATGAAAATCCTTTGAGGTAGGTGACATTATCTCTATTTTACAGATGGAAAAACTGATGAAGTCAGAGGTTGAATGCTTTATCTGAGGTCACACAGCTAGCAAGTATCAGAGAGGCTTTGAACTCAGGTTATCCTCACTCCAGGTCAAGCAATCTACCCACTGTTTCACGTAGCTGCCTCAAATCCTATCTCTTCCAATTTCCTCTGAGATCTCACCTTACTAATTATTCCCATCCATCTTTCCCTTTCCTTCAAACTCTTCCTATTTATTAGCTCTTTTTCCACTGCCTACAAACATGTTCAGATCTCCTCTGTCCTTGAAAAGTCTTCATTTTGTTTTCTCAATCTATCATCCCACACCCTTTCTTCCTTTCATTGCTAAAATCCGAAAAAGAGGCATCTATGCTAGTTATTTCCATCTCTCTACCACCTACACACTTCTTAACCCTCTATCATTTGGTTTCTTGTCCCCACAAGACTACAGAAATTACTACCTTAAAAACTGCCTATTATCTGTTAAATTTAAAAAAAATAAACTTAATAACTTTCAACAAAAAGAAATAGTCAAATAAGCATAAAAATAAAGAGTAAAATATAACATAAAACCTTTAGGTCTTAACAGGGTAGAATCAAATATATTAACAAATAACAGACAAGCAGAAACAGCTTTGGTTCTTTGTTTTCTTCTAGGTCTTTCTGAACATACTGCTACCCCATTTCCCATCCTTCTACCACATTTTTAAGCCCAAGCCCAAACCTAAGTCAATGATTTCTCAATGGCTCTTGACAATAATTCCCTCTTGCTGGACACTTTTCCCCCTTGGCTTCCATAACACTCCTGGTCCTCCTGTTAACCTTTTCTTCTCTGTCTTCTTTGTTAGATCTTCAGTTTTCAAATTATGAGTGTCCCCCAACATTATGTCAAGACTCCCTTAGTTGTGTACACTCACTCTCTACAATCTCATCAACTCTCATGGTGGATGGCTAGTATTTATAATGTGCTTTAATGTGTGCAGTCTTCACAACAACCCTGGGGGGTAGGTGGTATTATTATCTTCATTTTACATATGAGGAAATGGAGGCAGATAGAGATTAAGTGATTTGCCCAGAGTATACAGCTAGTAAGTTCCTGAGGTCAATTTGAACTTAGGTTTTCCTAACTCCAGGTCTAGTATTCTATCCACTGTACCACCTAGCTGCTTCATAGGTTTGATTTTCAACCCAATGCAGCCACTGATGAATTCAAGGCACTTGGTGAAATGAACTACATCCTTAGATGAAAAAGAATTTTAAAAAAGAAAACAGAAGAAAAAAACCCCAGAAAGCAAAAATCCAGCCTTACAGATGTAATTGCCACGTCATCGTGACATCTGAAAGATAATGGTGGTTGAGAGGTCCCATGGCAGTGGGGATGGAAAAAAATGTTCTAAATTTCAAAAAAGGACCAGAACAGTCTACTGCAAAGGATAGGCCAGTGAGTTTGTCTTTTGATTCCTGGAAAAATTATAAAACAGAGTATTAAAGTGATATAGTGAGCATGTAGAAAAGAAAAGTAGGATTACAAAGAGCCAGCATGGTTTCATCAAGAAGAGGTCAACCCAAGCTACCTTTCTTTCCTTCTTTGACTAGGCTATTAAACTGGCACAATCAGAGAATGCTATAGACACAATTAACCTAGATTTTATTAAATCATTTTATAAACTATAACAGGACATTTGCAGAACTGTTATGCATGCCTCTGGTCCATCGAGAAAAATATTCATGCAGTTCCTGTGGAAAAGATGAAGGGTTATAGAAAAGATGATGATACAATTAAATGGAAGCGTTGATGTTCCACAGATGTTAAAGAAAGAGGACAGCAATCTTTACGTACACAAATATATGTATAGTAAGCTGTTATAGCAGGAGCCTGGAAACTATGGAGGTGCATGCACATATGAGGGAATGGTTGAGCAAATTATGGTATCCGAATTGTAATAAATGATGAAAAGATTAGTTTCAGAGAAACCTGGGAAGGACTTGCATGAATTGATACAGAATGAAGTGAGCAGAACCAAGGGGACAAATTATATAATAACATTATAAAATCAAACATCTTTGAAAGATTTAGGAACTCTGATCAATGTAACAACAAGCCTTTATTACAGAGGACTAATAATGAGGTGTGCTACTCAAAGATGCAAAATGTCACATATATTTTCAGACACCTCTAACGTGGAGATTTGTTTTACTTGATGATTCATATTTGTTAGAAGAATTTTGTTTTTAATTTTTCTTCATTTTCGTTTTGTTTTTTCCATTGAAAAAATATAGGTGGTGAGGAGGAAGAAAAAAGGTTTAGAGATACAACTATCAGAAGGAAAAAAAAGAAAAGAAATAGTCATTAAAGTATTTTTTAAAATTCCCCAAAGAGAACAGAAGAAATCCAGGTAGGTAGGACAGCGTTGTTGTGTTTATTATATAACTGAAAAGAAAATAAAGTACTTTATAATAGAGACCCACAGTTTCACGTTCAATCTTCTTTTTCTGTTCTATTATTGATATGCACGTGCTCATTCTTATATGGTGTTTGTTAAAATCAGAATAAAAAATAATTTAAGAAGCATCGCAACTAGGAGAAAATAGAAATGATAATTTAGCTTCTCTGTAGCCCTGGGGTAAATGATGATTCAGGTGAAATTAGTGTGTGCTGCTGTAACAGCAAGCACCCTGGCATACCTAGGATAGCTGCTAGCACAGGCTCTTAGATCTGCTTTACTATGAAAGGGTCAACAATCTTTTTTGATTACATTCAGGGGAAAAGTCAGCAACCTGAACTTCAGAGAAAATATAAGCAGAGAAATAAAGACCATCAGACAGGGATCTACTGCCTGAATCAAAGCATACTTCCCTGAATCCCTTTACATCTGAGCTGTCAGGGAGCTCTGAACATATGGCCACTCAGTCTTGACCAGGGAATCATAAGTCTTTCTGGTGAGCAACACCCCCAAAGCAAAATACCAACTCAAAATATATATATACTTCAGAGCCAGAAGGCATCACAACCTTCTTGACTCAGTGCCTAATCAACTTAGTACCTAAAGGTGTTCAAGCCTCCCCTAAGCAAGCTTACCTTAATAGGCTCCACATGAGGCCTCTTAATGGGTGGGGGAAGATCTTATGTCCCATTAATGTTACAGGTGCCAATGGTGTGAACTTGCAGGACAGTTCAACTCCAGTGGTCTAGAAGTAAACTCAGGAACAAGCTTCGGGACTGACTTAGAAAAGTGACCATTGACTCTTTATATTAACACAGAGCAAAAAAGGGATAAAGTATAGATAAAATTTTAGAATTCAAAAAGATACAAAGGTGAACAAAATCTTTGTTAAAGGTGATAAGAAACAACGGTCTGAAAAGTAGGAAAAAGTCTGCTGAGTTAAGCAGGATAAACTGAAAAAAAAGAAAAAAAGAACCAGATTCCTTTTAATCCCCTGTCCTTGTGTTTTTCAAAGGAAAGGCTTAGATTCACTAGAAATAAAATGCAGTCAGGTCTAATAAAAATATTTAAAAGTTACTGTAAATAATAAGATGCAGAAACAAAGAATGTGGTTATTTAATGAAAGAAAAAAAAAATCCTTGTACTAAAATTGACATCAACAAAAAAAAAATAAGGAAATGTATTTGGAATTAATTGAATAGCCAGACTTAAAGAATATATATTAATACCTCAATGTCAGGGTAGCCAGAGGCTTCTAGTGGTGTTTCCTCATGATCTGTGTTTGGCTCTGGATGGTTTATCAGTTTAATGTTTTTATCAGTGACTTGGATAAAAGCATAGTTGGCATGCTTATAAAATTTGAATATGATACAAAACTGAGAAGGGTAGCTAACACACTAGATGACAGTGTCAGAATCCAAAAAAATCTTGGCATTCTAAAATGCTGGGCTGAATCTAATAAAATGAAATTCAATAGGGACCCGTGTAAAGTCTTTTAAAAAGCTAAATTAACATACATAACATGGAGAAGTCCTGAAAACAATGTGTCTGAAAAAAGGTCTGGGGATGTGAGGGGCTGCAAACTCAGAGTATGAACCATGAAAATGATGTGGTAGGGTCTTTCATGAGGGGAAAATTCATTACCTTCCAAGGCATCCCATTCTACATTTGAGTAACTCGAAATTTTAGGAAGTTTTTCCATATTTCATCCCTTTATTCTATCTCCATTTACCTCTTTGAAATATCTACCTATTATTCTTAGTTCTACCTTCTGAGGCCAAAAGACTGTCATCCCTTCCACATGATAGCCTTTCCAGTAGTTAAAGACAAGTATCTCAAAATATGTGCATTATATATGTATGCAAATATATGTATGTGTAGTATGCACATAAGTATATTTGTTTACTGAAGTAACAAAAATTCATTCATTGCACTTAACAGTTGCAAAGAATCTCAAAACAAATGTTAAAAAAAAATCACCACTAAGTACAATGATTCACCTTGCCACTAACTTAACTATTTGCACTTCTATAAATATTGCCTTATGTTTCTTCGACCTAACGGGCAGTTTAGGCCTTTTTTAAGATGACTCATCCAATTTCTAGACTTAAATTTACCTGCCATTTAGAAGAGAATTTGATTTACCTTTTCCAAACATCCTTGCTGCAAAATCTGAGCATTACATCCCCCTTATGTAGTCTAAGACAAAACACCATTTTTATCTCTCCATTACTCTTAATTCACTCACGCAGGGTTACTCTGTCCTTGTGAATGATTTTTAAAGGGCCAAGGCTCTTCTCTTTTCTTCTTAATTTAAGCCATTCAACAACAAAACCAAAGTTTAAACAGAAAAGTTTTATTATGTTTTATTCTACACAGATAGCCAATCACCACCCTTTTATTATCTGTGCATCTTGACTGAATACAGCAGAACTTTCTTAAGATACTGTATAGGACAAAGTCAGCTTCCTTGTGGTCTACATTCATCACATAAATCCTTCCTACTATGGCTCTTGCCATTGTTTTGATGTTGACTACAATTATGCCACTCCAATTATTTTTATAGAACACAAATAAAATATATTTTATGCGTATTCACAAGAGAATGAGAAGAGAGCAAGTATTTTATCAAGTGTCTACTATGTGCCAGGCACTATGTTAAGTGCTTTATAAATATTCTATCATTTTAAATGGTCAAGGAATATGAACTGGCTGTTTTCACACTAAGAAATCAAAGCTATTTGTAGTTATATAAAAAAATGCTCTAAGTCACTATGTTTAGAGAAATGCAAATTAAAACTACTCTGAGGTACCACCCCATATCTATCAGATTGGCTGATATAACAAAAAAGGAAAATGATAAATGTTGGAGGGCATGTGGGAAAATTTGGATACTAATGCTCTGTTGGAGTTGTGAACTGATCTAACCATTCTGGAGAGCAATTTGGAACTATGCCCAAAGGACTATAAAATTGTTTATATCCTTTCATCCAGCAATATCACGGCTATCATTGGCTATTCCAATGAGGTCAAGGGGATAAAAAGAGGAGTGGGGGTGGGAAAGGACCCATTTGTACAAAAATATCTATAGCAGCCCTTTTTTTATGGTAGCTGAGAAGTGCAAATTGAAGGGATGTCCATCCAATGGAAAATGGCTGAAGTCGTCGCATGTGATTGTAAAGAAATGTATTGTTCTACAGGAAATGACAAGCAGGATAATTTCAAGAAACCCTGGAAAGACATGAAACAACTGATACAAAGTGAGGTGAGCAGAACCAAGAGAATATTGTACACAGGACTGTATGATGAGGAACCGTGAATGATCTGGCTCTTCTCAGCAACACAATGATCTAAGACAGTTCCAAAAGGCTGAAGAAAAATGCTTTCCACTTCCAGAGAAAGAACTGATGTCTGAATACAGAGAGAAGCACATTATTTTGCCCTTCCTTCCTTCCTTCTGCATAAAAATGACTAATACAGAAATATTTTATATGATTGCGTATGATTCCCTGAAAGCTATTTATGGACCAAAAACCTATGGTGCATCACAGTTACTCAGTGCTGGTGGAGCTACATTGATTAGTGATAATGGATGGGCTGAACACCTCCATAGTGTTCCAACAGACCATCATCAATCAATGCTGAGATCACTGACCATTTACCTCAAGTTGAAGTCAATCCCTCCTTAGTTAAACTTCCAACTGAAGAAGAGGTTTTGAGTGTCATTAGGCTCCTTTCATATGGCAAAGCACCTGGTGCTGATTCTATTCCAGCTGAGATTTACAAGGTAAGGGGACCATTGCTTATACAAAAACTCACTGAAGTTTTCAAGGTTATATGGCAAGAGGAAGTTATCCCCCAGGAGTTCAAGGATGTCTCCATTATCCATCTCTATAAAGGTAAAGGGAATATATTGTCCTGCAACAATCACAATGGGATCTCTCTCTTGGTCATTGATGGCAAAATTCTTGCTAGAGTCCTCCTTAATAGACTGATCATTCACCTGGAAGATGGTCATATACCCGAGAGCCAGTGTAGCTTCAGAAAGGGCTGAAGAACAGTCAATATGGTGTTTGCTGCCCAACAACTCCAGGAGAAATGCCAGGAGCAGAACAGAGGTCTGTGCACAATGTTTGTAGATCTGACCAAGGCCTTAGACACTGTTAGTTGTGAGGGCTTATGGAAAATTATGTCAAAATCTGGTTGCCCAGAGAAGTTCATCAATATTGTACATCAGTTTCATGATGGCATGTTTACCCAGGTTCTGGATAGCAGATAATGCTCTCGTGCCTTCCCAGTCACCAATGGAGTGAAACAGAGCTGTATGATTGCTCTCATGCTTTTTAGCATGATGTTTTTAGCCATGTTGTCAAATGCTTTCAGTGAGGATGAACATGGATTCAAGGTTAATTACTGTACTGATGGTAAGTTCTTCAATTTGAAAAGACTACAAGCCAAGACCAAAGTGGAGGGAGTGCTGGTACATGATTTTCTGTTTGCAGATGATTGTGCATTCAATGTGAAACTGAGATGAAACAAAGTATGGATCAGTTCTCTGTTTCTTATGCTAATTTTGGCCTAATAATTAACAGCAAGAAAGCACAGGTCCTCCATCAGCCACCACCACATCATCCATACATGGAACCATCAGTTATAACAAATGGAGAAGTTTAGAATGCTGTGGCTAACTTTACTTACCTTGCTAGTGTACTTTCCAGGGATGTACACATTGACAATGAGGTTGATGCATGCATTGCCAGAGCTAGCTCAATGTTTGGGAGACTGAAGGAAAGTTTGAGAGAGAAGAGGTATTAGACTGACTACCAAACTGAAGGTCTACAGAGCCATTGTGCTGACCTCGTTGTTATATGCTTGTGAAACATGGATAGTCTACCAGCACTATGCCAGGAAACTGAATTGCTTCCATTTGAACTGTCTTGGGAAGAGTCTGAGGATCACCTGGCAGGATAAGGTACCAGACACTGAAGTCATTGCTCGAACTGAACTACCAAGTATTCAAACTATGCTTCAGAGAGCACAACTCCGATTGGCTGGCCACGTTGTTTGAATGCAAAATGTATGCTTGTCAAAAAGACTATTTTATGGAGAGCTTGCATGGGGTAGGCGATCACGTTGTGGTCAGAAGAAGTGATACAGGCACACTCTTAAGGTCTCTCTCAAGAACTTTGGATTTGACTATGCAACATGGGAGACACTGGCACAGGTCTGCTCAGCATGGCGTGCCCACATCAGAAAGGATACTGTGCTCTGAGCAAAGCAGAATTGAGACAGTACAAAGTAAACATAGGATGTACAAATTTGGAATAACCACCCCAAATATTCACACGGACTATCTGTGCCCAACCTGTGGTAGATCATTCCAAGTTTGATCAGCCACAGTCAGACACACTGAAATTTCACTTTATCATGGTGATGTCATTTTGGTCCTCTTCAAGAATGAAGGACAACAACCAACCAACTAACCCATATCAGATTGCTTATTGTCTCAGGTAGGGAACAGAGAAGTGAGGGAGGGATAGAATTTGAAACTCAAGACTTAAAAAAAAAAACAAATGTTAAAAATTGTTTTTACATGTAATTGGGGGGTGGGGGGATTTTTTTTAAAGGGCATGATAGAGCCTATAATGGACAAGGGTCTTATCACTTTATTTCTCAACTCTTCATAGGTAAGAATGAACTCAAAAAAATAAAAATCTGCCAGATAACTCCCCCCTCCAAACCCAAATATTATATCATTTGATCCTCATAACAATCCTGGGAGATAGGTACTATTATTTTTCCTGTTTTAAAGATGGGGGCAGCTAGGTGATTCAATGAATAGAGTGTCATTCAGGGAGTTAGGAAGACTCATCTTTCTGAGTTGAAATCTCAGATACTTATTAGTTGTGTGACTTTGGGCAAGTCACTTAACCCTATTTGCTCATTTTTCTCATCTGTAACAATGAGCTGGAAACGGAAAACTTCTCCAGTATCTTTGCCAAGAAAACCCTAAATGGGGTCATGGAGAGTTTGACATAACTGGAAAACAACTAAACAACAAAATTTTAAAGATGAGGAAACCGAGGCAACAGAGATTAGCTGACTTATTCATAGTAACATAACCATTAAGGGTCTGAGACTTATTCCAGAACCAAGGCTTCTCACATAACTATATATATCCCAAGTTTAGCATCTAGATGAAACCTAAAACATTGAATTCATATGCGAATAAATATTCAGGTACTTGAGAACAGCTGGATTTTTCAGTTTTCACTCAGATGTTGGACGCTGTATAGAAATTGTCAAAAGTCTTTGAATCAAAATTTATTCTTTCTTGTTTCATAACTTCTCCACGTATTATCATGCTGACAGTGTTTATAACTGACATGAATTATTTCTATCCTATGTTATTTTTTTATATCAGTGAACAAGTAAAAATGAAACAAGAAGAAGTCAGAAAGAAAAATTACCTCTGGTTTGCCCAGGGAGACCACTCTCAAAATGGGGTGGGACTGAACTCTGCTTTCCCCAGCTTGGCCTTCCCACCTTTGCATAGTCATCCTTAGCTGTAATGTTTCTTTTTCAGGTGACCTTACCCGTGAGTTCCTAATGTGAAAACAGATATTCCCTATAGAATTGTAGCTTTGCATATGCTATCTAGAAAAGTCAACAGAAACTGTAACCTTTGAGTTGTAGAAGTGATTATAAAACATTAAGGGGATAAGAGATCTTGTAAAGTAGCATATCAAAATTCCTGATCAGGCTCTGAGGATGAACATGTCAAAGGAATACAACTAAGACTCAAACCAAGATTTGGGTGTAGAGGTCACTTTTCTGAACTGGATTTCCTCCAAGGCAATAACTAATAATGAATTATGAAATTCAAACTCTGGAGCATTACCAATCGCTTCGGACAGGTGTCCATTTTTTCCAGATGAAAGTCTTGCTAATCTAGCTGACTCAGATATCTTCCCTTGGATAGGGAAAAGACATGCAATTCTAAATGAGTTTTTGATCCCTATTTAAATGTTTACTTTTTGCTGAAAAAGGACACAACTTAACTACGTGCTTTTCTTAATGGTGGAAATGGAGTCATGTTTGAAAGAAGCATTTTGTTTTTCCCTTGGAGTTATGATGTTTTTTCCATCCCAAAAGAAACTAAAATGCCTTAACTATCAGTTAGATTGAGAAATAATGGTGAGAGTTTACATCTATGTAGAGCTTTGAAGTGTACAGAACACTTTTCTCAAGTTCCCTGTATGCTCTGGGCCAGGCTGGCTATATATACCTTCAGGGTTCTAGCGTATATACCATCAGGGATTGATGGGATGTTGTTTTTCTCTCACACTGACTTAAGTGTCTATTCATTTCATTCCCCTTATTGCAAGGGGACCAGTGATAGCATCCCAGTTCCAATGAGCTGTTTGACATAGGTTAGCTTTTACAAGGGGCAGTAGCTAGGTAGTACAGTGGATAGAATGCTGGGCCTGGAAACAGGAAGACTGATCTTTATGAATTGAAATCTGGCCTCAGGTACTTACTAGCTGCTGGGTAAGTCATTTAATCCCATTTGCCTCAGTTTCCTCATCTGTAAAAATGACCTGAAGATGGAGTTCCTTGTATACCTCAGTTCATAATCTATAGAATGAACTAGAGAAATGGCAAACTACTCCATGCCCAGTCTATGCCCAGAAAACCAAATGGAAGCATGGAGAGTTGGATGCAATTGAACAACACTTTTAAAAAGAGATATTTACTTCAAAGACATACCAAAAAGATGGCTTTGCTTAAATTTGTTTTACTTCATTACATATATATGTGTACTATATATATATATTACATATATACACACACACACATATATGTATGTATGTATTACATATATATGTGTATATATATATGTGTACACATATATATGTAATGCGTTTTGTTTTTCTTGCTTTCTCAATAGGTTGGGGATGAATAAAATAAAATTGAATTAAAAATAAAAAAATAGCAAAAACAAACATAAAAATATTTCCTACAGTTCATCAAGGCATAGTCTCCTTCACCTCAGTCTCTGGTGGAGTAGGCACAAAACTTAGCTGACTTCCTACGTAGCCTTGGTCCCCATCAAAGTGATATTGAGATGTGGTAGAGTATTGGATTAAGGAAATAATTGTTCCTTGAGATGTCAGTGCTGGGCCAGTGTCAACATCCAACCTGGATTGCTGTAGCTAACTTCCCCCAAACAAGCTGGTGGGGAACATTCACCATTTTAGGTGGAATCTAGGATGAAAAAGAACTGAATGTTCAAGACCCCAGGCCTGTCTGGGATCTGCATGGCCTCCTTAGTCAGGTAAGAAGGCCTCGTGGACCTTACTCTTACAGCATAGTCCCTCACTAGACACCATCATACCACCATAGCACAGCTGAAGACCATCAGGCCAAGAGACAACCAAAGATGACCCTGGACTTTGAGAAGATACTGACAGTCCTGGTTACACAGTCAATAGAAAAGGCCTTCTCCCAATTATGTTAATAGCCAGCCAGAACCAGTTACAGAGCATCCATATGTTCTTTACTCCTTCTAAGACCCTTCCTTTAAATATCATTAGGATTCTCTGAAAGCAGTTGCCTGATATCTTCCATGAGATATCATCCCAGCTAAATGATGGCACCTGTGCATATGCCTGACCCTCATCACCCCAAACCCTGTGAGGTATGAACTGGGCATATTCTTATTCCAATTTTCTACATGAAAAAGCTGAGACTCAGAGATATTGAATGACCTGATTAAAGTCATACAGTAAATAAGTAATAGAAGTGGTAACTGAATCCAGATTCGACTCCAAACTCTGTGCTTTATCCACCTATCTTGCCTTTAAGCTAGAACACATCCTGTGAATGTAACATTTTAATGACAACATGTCCATTATCAAAAAAAGGATATGTGTGGCAGAGATATCACAGTAAAGTAGAAACAGTTCTGGACATGGAGTCAAGAAGAAGAGGTAAGCAACCACAGGCAAGTCATTTGACCTCTCATAGTTTTAGCTTTCTCATCTGTAAAATGGGAATTTTATAGTACGTACATGTATCTACTTCATAGGATGTAGCAGTAAGTATCCTGGCATACACAGGAGAGCTTGCCTCACAGGTTCTTAGATTTGCTTTTCTAAAAGGAAAGAAACTTTTAAGGGGTCAATACTCACTTTAACCAAGCACATGTGTGAGTATTCGTCCTTCATTGCCGAAGAAGACCATGTCATCAGAGAAATAATAACATGAGTTGCGCTTGACTTTGTTTTGAGTGAGGGAGGGCTGTGCAGATCACCAGCCTCACTTCTCCTCCAGAGCCATCTGAATCCAATGACCAGATATTCATCAGGATGACTGGAGAAGACCCAGGATGAGGCAATTGGAGTTAAGTGACTTGCCCAAGGTCACCCAGCTAGTGAGTGTCTGAGGTGAGATTTGAACTCAGCTCCTCCTGACTCCTGCACTGGTGCTCTATCCACTGCACCACCTAGCTGCCCCAATCAAGCACATGTAACAACAGAGAAAATACAAGCAAGACTAACAGACAGGGTTTCCAACTGTCTGACCATAGGCAATACATATATTATTATCAGAGAGAGAAGCACTAACATCTGAGTTTTCAAAGCTGGGGGGGACTTCTTAAACAGCTGCCCAGAGTCTCATCTGGCCAAACAAACACTTCCAATGAGTAAGCCCCAAAGTAAATCCTCACCTCAGAACATATATATATATATATATATATATATATATGGCATGACCCCTGGTGACCCAGTGCCTCATTAGCAATCAGCAAAAGGTGTGGGCCTTCATGGGAAGCAAGTCTCCCCTGATCAAGTGTCCCTTAATAGCTCCACCTGAAGCCTATTAATGGGTGGAGAAGATTTTTCCCTCCCATTACACAGGATCATGGTGAGGTTCATGGATGAAAGTATGTAAAAACACTGAAAACTCTAATTTGCTTACAAAGATTTTTTTTTTGTGGCCACCCCTTTACAACCTTATTGTCATGCCCAATTTCCTTTCTCCTCTCTCATTAACCTCTTGCCTCATCTTACCAATTGACATTACCTTCTTTTTCTTTTCCTCAAGTTCTTCCTCTCAAGTCTTTTTCTCTTTTTCAGTGGAGTCTTCCTTCAAGTCTAGTTCTTTCTACTGTCTTAGAGGTGCTTCACAGAGTGCTAGGAAGGAATGAAAAATCATTTATTAGTATCTCCTATGTGCCAGGCATTATGCTGAGCATGGGAGATGTAAATGCAAGAGAGAGACAGTCTCTGCTGATAAATAATGGAAGACAACACATATAGAGGAGTGGTGGGCAAGAGAGTTTCCTTTTGGAAAGGTAGAGGGGTGGCGAGTGGAGCTCTGGGGCAGTCCTCTCATGAAGCAATGAATGCGGTTAATTTGATTACTGCTTGGCAAGATGATGGCTAGGATAAGTTATGGTTAGGGGTGTCTAGATACAGTAAGTTCTCATTAGTCAGAACAGTACAGTCACAGGGTGATGGCATTCTGTAATTCTGTGGAAGTAAATCTGCTTCTAGATGAATGAAGGATCTGAGAACATGCCCATAAATGGGAGGCAGTAGGGTACAGTGGCTAGGACATTGAACTTGAAGTCAGGAATATGTGAGTTCACATCCTGCCTCAGTTTGCTTTTGAAGACTGGATTTCCCTGTCTCACCCAGATTGGAAGTGCTGTGGTTACTCACCAGCCCACTCCTCTGTTTGTTGGCACTTCTGCTCTGTTCTTGCCTTGGCCTGGTTCACCATTTCTATGGTAGCCAAGTGTTCCTTTCACTATGTTTGTGCTGGTCTTAGTGCATACACCCATTTGGCCTTAGTCCTGTTATATAGCTCAGTACTCCTGAGCTCAAGCAATCTATCACTCTCTGACTTTCCAGGGAATATATGCTTATAAGTATGTGTCATCACATTGAGGCTTTTGCCTCAAACACTAGCTATGTGATCCTGCCTTGATTTCCCCATCTATAAAATTGAAAACATTGAAATCTGTTGACTTTAAGGTCCTTTCCAGCTGTCTATCTATGATCTATGAGGATGCTGAATATCTAAGAGGGAGATCATGGGTAGGGAAGACAACAGAGAGGCTAGAGCACCCAGAGACAAACTCTCCCCCCCACCCCAATTTTATCCTTATAGACTTTGTTTTTTCTGAGAAAAGGAAGGGCCAAATTGACTGGAACTGTTTCTTCTGTTTTCTCCCAGTACCGGGCTCTGCAAATGTCCTGGTCCCCAAAGATCTGCTGGCAACACTGGCACCATGCAGAGCAGTGGGCAAATCTCCCTGCTTAGGGCACAGGCAAAGAGGTGGCTTCCCTTCATCCTGATTAAGTGACAATTTAATTTACATGAAATCTATTCAGCTCTGCTTGACACCAAGGCAGTGTCAACACACTCAGAGGTTGTTTACCTCAAACAGCCTCCAATTTGAGCAAAATAACAGTCCAAACTAGTGCTGCCACAGTGTAGGAGGAAATTAGAGCCATCACCTGGGAAATTAAACACCCAAATCACTTTTCCCTCAGTAGTCTTATATTTCAGTGCTTCTCTGATTTGAATTATGAGGAAAAATTCTACCACTTTTCCTACTTCTCTTCCTCATGTAAATAGCAAATGAACCATCTTATCTTTGCATCTTATTCCTTAGTGAGACATAATTTTGCTTTAAGGACATGTGCCATCTAGCAATTTACCAAGGATTGATAGCTCGCTCTCTCTCTGTTAAAAAAGTCTATTTATCTATCTAATCTATACATGGATATATATGCATGTATATAGATATGTATATATATATATGTATGTATATGGAGAGAGACAGAGAGAGAGAGAGAGAGAGAGAGAGAGAGAGAGAGAGAGAGAGAGATCCTCAGTCATTTGGAGAGAGGAAAAAAAGGTCACAATATATCTGTGATGCATAATGGTAGTACTATATTATGTGATTAAAACGAGAGTAATTAGGTTGAAAATTATCCCAACAAAATGACTCGAGCGATTATGGTAGTCCTGTGAAAGTGTTCAAGTATTCATTTCATGGAATAGGAGAAAAAAATGGTTCTTCTAGAGATTTCTTTGTCCCCTTCCTCTTCACCCCCAACTGGCTTCTTAATTAGCTATCTCTTGTTTAAGGGGCTTTGACTATGTCTTTTTCTATCTTTCTTCTTTTTTTCTGAATGATACAATTAATGAGACTATAAAAGCTTAGGCCCCCAGGCTAACCAAATCTTATAACGTATCTAATTCATAGCAAAAGATAATGACATCAGGTGGCTTGGTGCGGGTTGTATCCTGCATGTAATGCACTCCTTCCTTCCCTCTACTTAGACCTCCTGACTTCCTTCAAAGATTAGCTTAGGTACTATGTCTTTTTTTAAAAATATATTTTTAATTTTTGGAATAAAACCAGTATTTGACAACATAGTACAATTAAAAAAAGATTGCACATGAAAATGCAGATCTATTATGTACAACTTGCTATTCCATTTAAACACATAATAAACGTATCATGTAGATTTCTTTTCTTCTTTTTCACCCTACCCCCAGTGACTACTATTGGACACAAATGTGTGTGTGTATGCATGTGTGTGTGTGTGTGTGTGTGTGTGTGTGTGTGTGTGTGTGTGTGTGTAAAATCATTCTGTTCATACTTCTAATTATCAATTTATCAACTACTAGCTATCTCATACTGGAAACCTTTCCTCATCTCTTAAATTAGTATTGTTCTCTCTTTCCTCAAATGGTCTGGCACTCTCTTTTCTTTTTAAGTATTATATTTTCAAATACCCCTCCCCTTCCAACAGAATGTAAGCTCCTTGGAGCCAGGGACCAGGTTTTGTTGTTCTGTTTTGTCATTGTCTCCCCATTCCCTAGCAAGAGTTCTAGGACACGACAATTTGTTTTTGCATGCCCCGTGACTGTCCTCCAGAGAGCAAACAAAGGTGTATAACTAACACAATTTCTAGAGAATATTTGATTCACATTCCCCTAGGATGAATCATCAGAAGTAGAGGCAGAAACTCTGACAAACTCAGGACGTAGGATACCAGATGTAGTGCACTCGGCCCAAGGAGAGTCAGCATTTTCCTCGTCTGTTTTCTAATTGCTGGAGGAGACCTCGGTTCCCTTCTGTGCTTGGCCAGCCCAAAATGAAACAGGCTAAGTGTACTGAGGATGTAGTCTGAGAAAGACACACCAAGTCCACTGATGGCCCAGGAGCCCCTCCTTCTCTGATCTGGAGCCTTGGCTCTTCCATCCAGTTTCTCCGAGCAGTATGGAGTAGAGGCAGAGTGGGAAGGGCTATGAAAGCAGGACACCATGTACCCAGACAAAGTCACTGAGTCTTTACTGTTCCCTCATTTTCCTCTCTGTACCCTCTGTCAACTCCTGATGCTGTTTTACTGTCATTCCTAGAGCAGCTAGCATCGGGAACTCTCAAAGTTTCACCCAGTTTTATTGACAACTTAATTTATATAAAATTAATTTCATTCTTCTTGGTAATTACTAGGCACAGACAACAAAGAATATAAGCAATTGCAAGGTTATATGGTTCTTGTTAGGGTTAAGGTGAAGCCAAGTATTGGGGGAAGGCTAGTCCTTAGTCAAGTCAATAAGCATTAATTAAGCATGAACTATGTGCTGGGCACCATTCAAAGTGCTGAAGTTTTAAATACAAGCAAAACAGATAGTTCCTCAACTAGAAGAGTGAACTTTCTAACGCTGTTTTAGGAGATAATGCATAAAACTGAGTTGAGAGAGACATCAGGGCACAGTCCAGAGAGTCAGAAGTAAAACTAGGAAAGGAATGAAGAGATTCACCCATGGGAGAAGGAGACCACAGGGACAGAGGGATATTCTGGGTTAAGAAGATTTTAGGGACTGAATGAGCCTTCAGAGTAAGAAAGTCTCTGAGGATGTCCCAAGAATCAAAAGTGAAACTCTTAGAGCAGAGGTTCTTAACCTAACACCTCTAAACTGAATTTTTTTGGGGGATGGGAGGGTTGAGGCAATTGGTGCTAAGTGACTTGCCCAAAGTCACACAGCTAACATGTGTCAAGCATCTGAGTTCAAATCTGAACTCAGGTCCTCCTGACTCCAGGGTCAATGCTCTATCCACTGCGCCACCTAGCTGTCCCTAAAAAAACAGTTTGTTTTTTAATAACTGTATTTCAATGTAATTGATTTCATTAGTAAACTTATGGATTTTATTTTATGTGTTTAAAAGCAATATTCTGAGAAAGGGTTCACAAGGCTACCCAAGACTGCCAAAGGGGCCCGTGATAGAAAAAAAGGATTCAGAACCCCTGCCTTCAAGAAAGATGAGGATTTTCAGCAGAAGAATTCATGCTCCAGGACTGCTAGAAGCCTGTAGTCATAGCAGCCAAGAGAGATCCTCTGTGGCATTGGTTCAGTTAATGACTTGGGAAATGGATACATAAATGGCTGCCACCACAGAGCAAGCCTTATCTGCCCACCCCATCCCAAGCCAAAAAGAGATTTAAAAGGTTCCTGCTCATCTCTGAAGAGAACCTTAAAGTAAGGTATCCCTAGGGAACCTTAAAAGTGGTCTAAATGAGTCTGGGTTATTGGGACCTACATACATCATCCCTGGAGAGGAATGACTCTGTAAGGATTGTTTTAATGCCATTACAATTTGATGCCTTCTCCCCTTCCCCCCAGCAGATGTCCTTGCCCTCTACTTTGTTGAGAAGAGGAAGGGCACCCAACATGATTTCTTTCCCTTTCTCTCTTCATCTCAATAAGTCACTGAATCTTTTCTCCTGCCTTGCTCTCAGAGGAAGATGTAGAGTTGCCCTTGGCCCTCATTAAGGGTAATCCTTCCACTTATGTTTTTAGTCCCAGCCTTTCTCACTTCTCCCCACCTTGCTTGACAAATGATCACCTATCTCTTATGTATCTTCAGTTTTTCTTTGGGGGTAGGGGAAGCTTGCTTCTCCTTCAGTTCAGACATTCTATCTTGATAACAACCAAAATGAAAAGGAAAATAAGAGATAGCTCTTAGGAGTTTTACAATAGGTGATATTGGGTGTATCTAATCTATAAATGCAAGTTAAATAATTTTATTATTTATTATTCTATTATTTTTGTGTCTAGAGGGCATTGTGTCTGTAACATAGATGTGAAGTCTAGAACACTAACTGCAGAATTTCCATGAGAATATGTTTGATGCTTAACAAATACTCAAAGCAAGAGAGAGAGAGAGAGAGAGAGAGAGAGAGAGAGAGAGGCAGAGACAGAGACAGACAGAGACAGAGACACAGAGAGACAGAGAGGGAGACAGAGACAGACAGAGACAGAGAGAGAGAAAAACAGAGACAGAGAGAGAGACAGAGAAAGAGAGAGTAACAGAGACAGAGAGAGAGACAGAGACAGAGAGAGACAGAGACAGGGAGAGAGAAACAGAGAGAGAGAGACAGAGACAGAGACAGAGAGAGACAGAGACAGAGAGAGAGAAACAGAGAGAGAGAGAGAGAGAGAGAGAGAGAGAGAAAGAGAGAGAGAGAGAGAGAGAATATTATCATCTTTTAAAAATGTGCTCTTAATTACTGGTGGCCCATAAATCACAGAACGCTGTTCACAGCTAGGGAAGAGATTTCCATTCTGAAAGAATTCCTTTTTGTCTGTCACTGAGATTTTGAAGCATTTACATTGTGAGAGGAGGGAGACAAAGAGTCATCTCTTTCAATGTGGAATTTCAGGCTTCAGCAAAGAGGGATGGTAGGAGAGATGTCTGTGTATGTTTTACAGGAGAGACACCTGAGGCGGCCACCTACTCCATTTGCTCCAAAGGCTATGCCTGATACCAGTAAAAACATGCCAGCTTGATGGACTCCTTTTTCATCGTACCAGCTATGCTTTACTTAAGGGAAGTCTGAAGAATTAAGAAAGCATTTTAATAGCAAAGACAGATTTTAGGTCACCTCAATTCATATAGATTTTAAAGATGAAAGAGACCTTTGATGTCACCTAATCCTGTATATTCACTTAATGGTGAGAGATACAGACCCAGAGAGGTTAAATTACTTACTATGCCACTTCCTACTGGAAAGAAGTGGCAGAACCATAATGTAAACTCTGTTCCTCTGTCTCCAGAACCAGAATTCTATCCATTATGCTATATCACCTTCCTAAGGAACCTCTCTTCAGGATTAAGGTGATGGGAATAAGCATTTATTAGATACCTACTATGTGCCAGAAACTGTGCTAAACACATTACAGATATTATCTCATTTAATCCTCACACTAATTATGAGAGATAGGTACTATTATCATCCCATTTTACAGTTGAAGAAATGAACGCAAACTGAGGTTAACAGATTTACCCAAGATCAAACTGATAGGAAGTAGCTGAGGCTAGGTTTAAATTCAGATTTTCTTGAATCCAGGCCCAGCATTCTATTCTCCACACCACTTAGCTGCTTCCTTCTGGGCAGGGAGACAGTAAAAGGGAGAAACAGAGAAGGGTCTTACAGTTAGAGAGAAAAGGCACTTGAGTCAACACATAACGTAGTCAGGGTGGAGAAGGACCAGAAGGACCTCATTATCTCAACTACTAAGAAATCCCACAGATTTCTTGGAATAGACTGGGTCAGGAAGAGATTGTGAGAAGTAAATGTTTCCTGTAGCCACCTGCCCTTACAGTACAGCAATGAATACCATTGCAAAGTTTTTCAGACTCAGAGCATCTTCCCTTCTCCATACCCACAGCACTCTAGTCTATATCTGCTGGCTAGGAGAGCCGTTTCCCAGCTGGCCTCACTGACTCCGGTCTTATACCCTCCCTCTTTAGTCCATCCAGCACAGGCTTCCAGGATACTTTCTCTTACTCCTCATCCCATCCCTCCCTCCAGCCTCCTCCCCCTCTCCCTACTCCACTTTCCTCTGATCCAATAACTTCCTATTTCCTGCCACATTGTTCTAACCAGGCAGAGAGATATAGTAATACGTATTTAGAAGATAAATTTGTTTGTAAAATGTTATGAAGGAGGATAGTGTGTGATTACGAGCAATTATCACTTCATAAAACAGTGAAAAGCAGTGGAGGGGGAAAAACCAAATTTACATAAAGTGGCTGAGAAACCCAATAGGGTGCCCAAAGAGAAGCAAACTGGCCGAGGTGGGAGATGGAGCCGATTAAAGTCCCCATGTTTATCACTGGCCACTGCATTTCTAGCCTGGGTGAGACAGGAAATTTTGTTGTTGTTGCTGATTTGTTTCAGTATTGTTTGAGCCTCTGTGGCCACATTTGGGGTTTTCTCAGTAAAGATATTAGAGTGGTGGGCCATTTCCTTCTCCAGCTCATTTTACAGATGAGGAAACTGAGGCCAACAAGGTGAAATGACTTGACCAGGGTCACATAGCTAGTAAATATCTGAGGTCAGTTTTGAACTCACAAAGATGAATATTCTTGGTGCACTATCCACTGAAATAGTGAAACCTAGTTTCAAAGAATTAAAAAAAAGATTCAGAAGATCTTGATGGACTTGAATTTTAGCTCCATTCAATTAAATTCAGCAAACATTGATTAAATGATTACTATGGGAGAGGTTCTGGGGAAAGTACTGGAGATACAAAGACTGAAACAAAATACTTCTAGACCTGAAGGAGCTTCTATTTTGTAGTTACAAATCTATTAAGATGAAATTTAATTGAGGGGGGAATGTAAAGTCTTACCCTTGAGTTCCACAGATCAACTTCAGAGACAATGTAGAGGAGGCATAGTTACATAACTTTATCTGAAAAAAGATTTGGTTGTTTTATTGGGATACAATAGAGATAATATTTTTAAAGCACCCAAAAAGTATCTGGCACATAGTTCATTTCCCTTCCCTGTAAGTTCAATATGCATCAAGACCATACTATTTGCAACCAAGAAAGCCAATGCCATATCAGGTTGCATTCAGAAACTCAAAGAACATGGAATTAAAATCTTGACTTCTATAAGAAGTCTTTCCTGGGCTCCCTTAGCACAGTGTCTGGCAGATAGACATACTTAATAAAGGCTTATTGAGTAACTGATTAGGGCGGTGATAGTCCCACTTGGTCTTGGCCATACCACCTTTGAGTACTGTGTTCAAAATACACAAATTATCAAGTACCCAGAAGAGGACAAGCAGGATGAAGGACCTTGAGTTCATTACCTTATGAAGATAGTTGAAGGAAATGGAACTGTTTAGCTTAAGGAAAGAAGACTTAGGAGGAATATAATAGCTATTTCCAAGTATTTAAAAGGTTGTCATATGGAAGTGAAGTCAATAATTATTTCTTAAATGTTACTATGTGCTAGATATTGTGCTTAGCAGTCTGGATACAAAAAACGGCAGAAACAGTCTTTGTTCTCAAGGTACTCACAGTATCACGGGGGGACAACATACAAACAACTATGTGTAAGCAAGATTTATAGAGAGGATCTCAGAAATAATGTCAGAGGAAAGATATCAACACTAAAGGGACCAGGAAAAACTCCTTTTAAAATACATATTCATTTATTGATTTGTAACATCTTTTTTAAAAAATAATTTTGAATTCTAAATTCTCTCCTTCTCACCTGCCCCGCCTTCACTTATTTAGGAAGCAAGCAATATATCAATTATTTATGTGAAGTCATGAAAAACATATTTCCTTATTAGTCATGTAACAAAACAATAATAACAATAAAAATCAAGAAACATAAAGAGTGAAAAAGTATGCTATAATCTGTGCTCAAAGTTCCTCAGTTCTCTCTCTGGAGAAGGATAGCATTTTTTCATCCTGGGGCCTTTGGAGTTGTCTTGATCAGAGTAACTAAGTCTTTCACAGTTGATCATCATAACAATATTGCTGTGGCTGTGTACAATGTTCTGCAGGTTTCTTCTCACTTTGCTTTCATCAGTTCATGTAAGTCTTTCCAGGTTTTTTGGAAACCATCCTGCTCATTATTTCTTACAACACATTGGTATTACACCACAGCCATATACAGGAACCAATTTGTTCAGTCATTCCTCAATTGACTGACATCCCTTCAATTTCCAATTCTTTGCAACCAAAAAATAAAGCTGCTATACAAATAGGTCCTTTTCCCTTTTCTTTGATCTCTTTGGGATACAGACCTAGTAGTCTTATTGTTGGATCAAAGGGTCATGCATACATGGTTTTATAGACATTCAGACACAGTACCAAATTGTTCTCCAGATGGCTAGACTAGTTCACAACTCCTCTAACAATGCATCAAGGTCCCAATTTTTCCACATCCCCTCAAGCATTTTTCCTTTTCCTTTTTCTTTTCAGTCATGTAATCCAATCTGATAGGTTTGAGGTGATATCTCAGAGTTGTTTTAATTTGTATTTCTCTAATCAATAATGATTTAGAGTATTTTTTTATATGGCTATACATAACTTTGATTTCTTCTTCTAAAACTGTCTGTTCAGATCCTTTGACCATTTATTAATTGTGGTATGGTTCCTATATTTTCGATAAGTTTGACTTAATTTCCTATATATTTGAGAAATCTTTATCAGAAAAAAAAACTTGCTGTAAAATTTTTCCACAGTTTCCTGCTTTCCTTCTAATTCTGGCTCCATTGGTTTTGTTTGTTCAAAACCTTTGAAATTGCATTTTACTTCCAGTGATCCTCTGTATCTCATTTGGCCATAAACTCTTCCCTAATCCATAGATCTGACAAGTATATTTTTCCATGTTCCCCTAATTTACCCATGATTTCAGTCTTTATGTCTAAATCAATCACCCATTTTGATCTTATTTTGGTATATGGTGTGAGATGATGGTCTGTGCTTAGTTTGCACCAAACTGCTTCAGAAAAGGCTTCTTGAAGAAAATAATATTTTAGCTAAGATTTGAGGAAGTTAGGGAAGCCAGGATGAAGAGATGAAGACAGAGAACATTCTAGGCATTGGGTACAGACAATGAAAAGGCATGGAGTCTATCTAGTGATGAAATGTCCTATTCAAGGAACAGCAAGGAAGCCAATGTCATTGGACTGTTAAGTATGCAAAAGAGAATGAAGTATAAGAAGACTGGAAGGTAGGCAAAAGAATTACTTATGAGCCAAAGAGATAATTTTATATTTGCTCCTGGAGGAAATAGGGAGCTGATGGAACTTATTGAATTGAGCTGGGGGGTAGCAGAGTCAGACATACACTTTTTAGGAAGATCATTTTGAGAGCTAAGCAGAAGATAAGACTACAGTGGGCAGAGACTTAAGGCAAGGAAACTCCTAGAAGACCATTGCATTGGAACAGATATGAAGCAATGAGAGTCTGCAACAGAATTCCATTGTCAGAAGAGAGAAGGTTCAAATAAGAGAGACCTTGTGAGGGTAAGATCAACAGGACTTGGCAATAGATTAGATATTGGAGGTGAAAGTAAAGATCTAGAATGACGTAGTTTTCAAACCTAGATGACTGGATAAACATAAGGAAAGTTTGTAACTAAAAGGATGGGTGGCTCACAGGTTTTTCTTAGGCAGAAAAACATAAGAATTAGGGGTGTTGGTTTCATCCAAAGAAACAAAACACTTTATTTACTACATGGGACACTTGGTCATCTCACTTTGAATAACTTGGATGAACATAAATAAACAGACTGCCATGGAGATAATTATAGCTTGTATATCTTTGGCAGAAGATAAGAGAAGGAATTTTATAAAGAATTTCACTAGACTCTCCAAAATAAGCCAATAAGTATAGTTTACTTGCTAATTGGTGATTCCAGTGCAAAACTAGGCATGAGGAAAGATGAAGACAAACATGCTGAAGATGTGGTTTGCAATCCATAAATGAAAAAGGCCAAAAGTTTGTGCTCAGAAACTTCATGAATTTTTTTTATATAAGAGAGTCAGAAGGTCCTAGATGTGGAAAAACTGAATAGTACTAAAAAACCAAAACTCACTTTATCTTACTTTTATCCTTACTTTTTCCTCAGTCAGGAAACAACTGGAAACTGTTGTGGGAGTCACTGTAGAGTCAACTGTCTCTGTGTAGTAAGATCATTGATTAGTTAGGGCAGAAGTAGAAAGAAATCAATACCAAATCAGAAGAAAGAATAAGAATGGAGAAAATCCTGCATGCAATTACTGTAGTTTCAACACAACCTCTTTAAATAAGCCATTAAAAAAATTTTTTTAAAAGGAAGCTGACAAAAGTAAACACACTGACTCTATTACCATTTCTCTTAGAGACATTTAATTGACACAAAACAGGAACTCCAAAGAGACAACAAAAAGAAGTCAGAAATCACCTTGGTCAGCAAATACTTCATCTCCTTGCCAAGTATAGAACAATGGCAGCCAAAGGCAACAGTGGTCTACAGTAAGGTGCATGATAGAGAATTATGAGTAATATTATCATGCTGTTCTTTGGTTGTTTCCATCCTGTCCACCTCTTTGTGACCCCAGTTGGGGTTTTTGTGGCAAAGATATTAGAGTGGTTTTCCATTTCCTTCTGCAATTCATTTTATAGTTGAAGAACTAAGATTAACACAGTTAAGAGACTTGCCGAGGACTACACAGGTAGTAAGGGTCTAAGGCCAGATTTTAATTCAAGAAGATGAGTCTTCCTGACTCCAAGCCCAGAGCTCTATCTGCTGTGCTACCTAGAAGCCCCGTATTATCTTATAAAAGGGCAAAAAGGGATGAAAGGAAAATTGATCCTCAGAGAATTTGTCATGATACCCATTGAGACCATTAGAAGGTAGACATTAAATAGGTATAATTGTAATTATAAGAGTTAAAGATCTTCCCTGCCCATTAATGGACCTCCCCATTAAGGGAAGCTTGATTAGGGGAGGCCGCACTTTTTGTTAATTTGCTAATGAGGCATTGGTTCTCTAGGGTTGTGATTCCCTCTGGCTCTGAAAAGTGTGTAAAGACTCTGAGGCAAGGTTTTACTTTGGGGTTTATTCATTGAATGTGTTTGTTTGGCCAGAGGAGACTCTGGGATGCCGCTAAGGAGCCCCCCTGCTTTGAAAACCCAGATGTTGGTGCTTCTCTCTCTGGTAACTATATATGTATTGTGCATGGTCAGAGAGTTGGAAGCCTTGTCTGTTGATTTTTATTTCTCTATATTTTCTCTGAAATTCAAGGTGCTGAACTAAGCACATGATATATATACTTGATTAAAGTAGATTGTTGACCTCTCAAAAGTTGTTTTCCTTTTAGAAAAGCAGATCTAAGAACCTGTAGAGCAGGCCCTCCTGTGTATGCTGGGGCCCTTGCTGACACAATAAGGTAGAAATGGAACAAATATGATGGCATTTCTCATCAGCTCCCACAGTAGAACAATTGTCTTGCAGGTCTCAGCTTCTGACATGCTCAGTAAGTAGTTGGCATTGGAATTCAAAAAGACAAAGTTAAGAAGATCAATTGGATTTGATCAAACAAATATGGAATAAATGTGAGCTGGGGCAGGAGGAGACAAAATTATAAAGACATTCAGATTAATTTTCTTTTTTTAAATCCTGAAAAAGTGTGTTAAATTTTAATATTATATATTATAGCAAATTATTAATGGTAACAACAATCTATACTAGCTCATTACACAGTATAGTATAGTAGACAGAGGGCTGACTTGAGAACCAGGAAGATAGGGGTTTACATCCTGCTCTGATGCATACCAATTGTGTGACCACGGGCAAGTCTTTGCTCCCATGGCTCCCAGCTACTCTCAGATTGTAAGTTAAAGATGATCTAGATGATTGGTAGAAGGAACTTCTTAAATTTGATGACATCACAGTTCTCAACAACAACAGAAAAGAACTATGTGTCCTTTAAGTTTGATGGCATTGTACTAATATTGATCATTATATTTGCCTTTAAATAAATATTTTAACATTTATCTACTAATACATTTTGTTTTGGCACAAAAGACAGTTTCTGGTAATGACTAAAATTTCCTTAAAAAGTACATCTCCCCCAAATAAGTTAATTCAATGAATGCTAACAGAAAGAACAGATGTGTCCTGTACGAACATTGACCATTGTAATTGACCAGAATTGTGTTGTTTCTCCATGTTTTTATTTACACTGTTGGAGTCATTGTTCCCTCAGTCCTTCTTTCTTCACTTTTAATGCAAACAAGTCTTTCCATTTTTCTTTAAATTCTTGGTTTTTGTCATAATTCCACAGTCTTCCAGAATAACTAAACTAATTCATAACTTTGCCAACAATTTTTGGTAGACTTGCCTTCCAAAAATTTTTCCAACAATGAGATTTTCACTTTTTGTCATTTGTACTAGCTTGTTAGGTCTGAAGTATTGTTGGGGTTTTTTTTTGTTGTTTTGTGTCATTTTTTGGTCATGTCTGACTTTGTGACCCTATTTGGGGTTTCTTGGCAAAGATACTGGAGTGGTTTGCCACTTTCTTCTCCAGCTCATTTGACAGATGAGGAACTGAGGAAAACAGGGTTAAATGACTTACCTAGGGTCACTCAACTAGTAAGTCTTGTCTAAGACCAGACTTAAACTCAGGAAGATCAATCTTCTTGACTTCAGGCCTGGCACTCTATCTACTGTGTATACCATCTAGCTGCTGTGTGTATTGTTTTGAACATTTTTAGGTGGTTCATAAGATTATAGATTTGAAACTAAAAGGTGCCTTAGAGGTCACTGGATCCTAGGATAAGAGGATTATACAGTACATTCGGAGCTGGAAGGTACCTTAGAGATAATCTAGTTCAGAGGTTCCCAAATTTATTTGACCTACCACCCCCTTTAAAAAAATTACTCAGTGCCCCCCTGGAAATCTACTTTCTTTAACTCTTTAACATTTTTTTTGAAATTTGTATCATTTCAAAAAAATGTAAAATACACATTTTTAAAAAATGACACGTCTTAAATTAAATCATTTATTGTAAATTTGTGGGGTTTTCCTCTCTTGAAATTTTGGTGATATAAAATTGCCTCATGTAACCATATAGTATCATATTGTAAACAAGTCATTAAATACACATACTCCTGCAAATGAATGCTGGACTTCCCAACAATGCAGGACACACTTGCCTGCCAAAACTTGCTTGTTAGGACCTGTGGGTGGACTTGACCACTGATTGGTTATAACTTGCATTTTGTATGTTTATTTGGAAAATAATGTAATCACTATGACTTTATCTCTGTTACACAACAGATGAAACGTACAAACATTTTTTTCAAAATGTTATTTTCTCTTCTTTCCTTATGCTTCTACTGCCCTCCTTTTTTATTCTATGCTCTTTTTGCAATTGGATCCGAGGCTACTACTGTACCCCCAGATCATTCCAGTGCTCTTAGGGGGTGGTATCTCCCATTTGGGGAGCTTGTGGTAGTACAATTTCTTCATTTTACAGGTTACTAAAGTGAAGCGCAGAAATGTGAAATGATTTGCCCAAAGTTGCACAGATAACAAATATCCAAGCCAGGATGTAAATCCAGGTTCCCTGACAAAATTCTGTGCTCTTTTTCTGTGTCACTTTGCTTTCCTCAAGACAGGTGATTATGTCAGGTCAGAAAACCAACTGCCTCTGAAGATCGGGGAAGAGAGGACAAGAGAAAGGTTTCTCCCTCCATTCTTGCTAAAACCATGACTAGCTGAAATTGTGCATGGGATAAATTCAGTTAAGGGTAGTAGTGGCAAAGTTCTGTCATCTGTTTCTTCCTTGCCTCCTCTCTTTGTAATATTAGAGCCCTTGCTGAGGACTGTAGTTGGAATTCCAAAGGTTCTCTCACTTTATAGTTCACAAAGTCCTTCACAAAGATTATCCTCACAAAAAAAAAAAAAAACTTACACAAATTAGTAGAGAAGGCATTGGTACTCTGATTTTATAGATGATAAGATGGAGGCACAGACAGAGTGAGAGACCTATCTAAGGTCACACAGCTTATTAATGGAAGAGTTGGGACTCAGACTCAGGACTTCAGACTCTAAATGCCCTTTTCAGATTATCTTAATCTACTCTGTGTATATCTGCCATGAACCTTGTTGTTATATATCTCCTCCATTAGAATATATGTTTCTTGAGGGTAGGGACTGGTTTTTTTTCCCTTTTTTTTTTGTATGATTAGCGCTTGACATAGGAAGTGCTTAATAAATGCTAGCTGACTGTTGATCAACTGACAAATCCAGTGGTTTATTCCATTGTACCACCTACTTAAATAACAGTCATGTGAACAGTTTTTTTCCCTGTCCTTCTCATCGTTATACCTCTTGAGTGGTAGATCAGAAAAAAATTAATTTCCCCTATGCCAGTAGAGGAGCCAGTTGAAATTAACCTGGAAATCTATGTACATTGTGGGAAGCATTACATCAGAGAGGCTGCATTTTGCCTCTGAGCATCAGTGAAGAACTTTCCTTCCTACCTTCATACAATCAAAGAGACCAGCAGATATTCTGGTTGAGTATGAGAAGTAGAAGTATGTAGTAGTAGAGTAGGAGAAGGTTAATAATAGTCTATGTCTCCATCAAATATTTTCAGGGGGGTTGAGAAGGAGAAATCTGATGCTTGAAGTCTTCTCTGGGAACTCCTGGAATAGCACATTTTTCCCACCAAAGGTTACTTGTACTTAAGTTCAAGTTGTCTCTTCTCCTCCCCTCTCCTGGACCTGTGGTGGAGAGGATCAGAATCCACAGAGTTAGGCCTGCTTTGCTTTGAATTTCTAGAAATGGCATTGTCCTAGGAGTAGGATCCTGGCATTCCAGCGATGGGGTTTCTGAGTGAACTTATGTTTCTTCAGCTGGCTGGGTCCCTGGTGAAAATAGAACACCAGAGACCCTGCATAAAGCGTCCATTGTCTTTTAGCCATTATCGTATTTCTCATCATGTTGTAGAATAGCAAATGAAAGCAGTCTTTAAAGCAAAAAGTGCCGGGTTAATTAATAAGGAAAATAATGGCAAATGGAAATTTAGACAATAAAGGCATTGTCTGTACTTACAAAGTCCACTTATTCATTTTTCAAAAAGCACTTATTGAATCTCTACTATGAACAAAGGACTCTGCCATATAATGAAGTGGATGCAAAGATGTGTAAGTTATAATCCCTGCCCTCAAGGAGTTTACCATCTAGTAGAAGAGATATTTTATACATATATATATATGTACAGATAATTATATTATGAAATAGAGTGTGATGAGTACCTAAGAGGAAAGACTTTTGAGAATTTGAATGAGGGAGACATCACTTTGGAAGGGGAGTGAAAATTGTGAGGTAAGGGAATGGGAAGGAAATTCCTTATAAGGTAAAGACCCAAAATAAATAAAGGTTCTACCGTAGAAAAATACAAGGAATATTCATTTTATATATTAAACTTTTTTGAAGGTGTTGTTTTCCATATTCCCATGAAGCTTTGGGATCAGAGAGACATGCTCCTTGGGAGACGGGTTAGAACTACATGTTTCATGATGTTTCAGAGTAGGAAAGTCTCCCTTTGGGGAGTGACTTTCAGACAGAGACCAAAAGAGAAGAATGGGGGTGGGGTGGGGTTAGAATAATAGAGAGGGCAGAAGTGGAAAAACGTTGGTAAAATGTCAAAAGAGAGGGAAAAAAGGTGACCCCTTCTAGACTTTTTCTCAGACAGTGAAGCATTTACCCAAATCAAGTCAACCAAATCTGTATCCATCTATCTAACCTACTTCCATGAAAATAAGCATTTACTAACATTAGATATATAACAGTATTAAGTCATCAGAATACAAAGACAAACTGAAAAACAATCTCAGTCTTTTAGACCCAGGACTGGGAGAAGGTCTTGATAAAAGAAGAGGGTAGAGTTAGATGGTCTAAGAGTGAGCAAAACAGCTCGTTAGCACCTATCAGGAGCATCTGAGGCATATCTGACAGTCATCAAGCTCAAAATGTCCAGAAAAGTTCTTTGTTATCCTCCTTACTGAGCAAGCCATTCCCTCTGTCACTATGTTGGGAGGCAGAGGAGTCAATGAGGGTGAAATCAAACCTGAGTTCCCCTCTCATGTGTGGATGTGGCACAAAGACTGTGGAGAGATTGGATTCTAACCTCAATGGGACAAAGTAGATGTAAAATTGATGAGAGTGTTGGGTATTATCTGCTGTTTGATGACTTGGTATTTAATTGCTTTCCTATTTTTAGCAAATTGTTCTGAATCAGAAGTTACGGCGTCATATAATTCAATTGGCCTGGGAAGGAGAAAAACTCAGAGTGATTGGGGTCATGAAATTTAACTGCATTATTTTGAACTCAAAGCTGAGAAAATTCTCAAAGTAGCAAGAGGCTGGCTACAAGGGGATGATTAGTAGTCCCTTTTGGCTGTAGTGTAGAGTAGGTAAAGGGAAATAACAGATGAGATTGGAAACATAACTCAGGGTCACAAAGAGGAGTTATGGAAAGGTTTTGATGGGAAAGTAACACAATCAAAGTGATGATTTAGTACAATGAATCTGGTGGTGGTATGCACGATAAACAGGAAGGACAAGGGGTTAGAACTGTGGGATAACCACTTGGGTGACTATGTGACGAAATGACGGCCCAGACTAAGGCAACGGCGATGGTAGGGAAGGAATGGCCACAGATGTGAGAAACACATAGAAAAAATAAAGAAATAAAAATTTAACTTATCTTAGCTGGAATTGATAATTTAAAAGCATAATTTGGAATCACAAGGTCATTATACACATGAACAATGTAATAAGTTATTATGTTCTGATAACATGACATTTTCTATACATATCAACTGTCTTGTTCCCCTGGTCTGGCAGGGAGAAAGAACTTCTTGTTATAATTTGAATAAGATCTCCCTAACATATAATTGGGATAATGAATTTCTGCCTAGTCAAGGTCTTTCTCCCTTTGTTTTCCCTGCCAGTCCCTCCACATACTAAGTTGGCTGAATTAAGAGGGGCACGGTTTTCAGGAATTAGAAAGTGTTAATTTGTCAGTCCTCTGTTTTATTCAGACCATGTCTGGAGTGTTGTGTTCAGTTTTGGTCACCATATTCTAAGGGACATTGATAGGAAGCCAGGAAGACCTTGGGTTTAAGCACTATGTCAGAGATATAGTGATTATTTGACTGGGAAAGGCACTTCTGTAAGCGTTCTGGTCCAGGAAATTCTCTAATACCATAATTTTTGGAACATTTATTCATCTGTATTGGTAGAGGGAATTTCTTCATCAGACATTTCCTGTAAAATCAGAAATGGGCATCAAAAATTGAAAAAACATCCATGCTAGCTGTCATAAATACAAAGACAAAAATGAAATTAAAAAAATCTCTGCCCTCAAGGAGCTTGTGGAATTACCCTGGCCTGTAGAAGGAGAGAACATTAGCACATGTTTTAATTACTCATAATATAAAAAAAAATCACTGGTATCTCTCTTGCAGTAAATGAAAAATTTAGGAAAATGGGCTTTGTGTGTGGTCATTTTAGATGTAGATAAGTAGCCTTTGAAGCTACCTGGAAATACTATAGTCTTCTGTACGATGTTTTTCTCATTTAGAACACCACCAGTGAATTGGGTGTATCTACCCAAAAGGCTGCATTAATAAGGCCTGGCTTCCTCTGGATTCAACCCAGTCAAGGGGAATAAGCCTCTCAGTCAGCTATCATCCTGATTGGACACAGATGGCCAAAGAGCAACATGTTTATTTGCCAAGGCAACAGCAGCTGCTCTGATGACACACAGGGAGGGAGGGCAGGACAGGTGACTGACAGAACCATTATATAAATCTTTTTATAGGCAAACAAGGTCAAACAGCCCTTTTTTGGTCAGTGTGTGCTGACTTTGGCAGATTCTTTTTGCCGTTATATTTATTTATAAACCCCCTAGAGTAAGAATGGTTCATTTTCATGTACTCTCTTCCAGAGGCAATCTCTTCACGTTGGTCAGGTATTCAACCAGGTGCCCCAGTCCTGCCAGAATGGAGGAATCTTGATATAGCAGACTATGCATTTAGATGGAATATTAAATGTTTATCTGAATACCTGAGAAGATTCTCTTCATACAAAGCATTCGGTCTCAACTCAAGCTCAGTCAGCACCCACTGGAAAAAGCCTTCTGATTAATTTTGTTCACAAATACACTGAAAAGAAGGAAAGATCTTTAAAAAAAAAAAAAAAAAGGACCTGATGTATATCAACATTTTAAATGCCAGGACTTCTATTCAATTTAATTACTTTGTCCCTGTGGCTTTAAATTGAAGAAGGCTTCGGAAACCAAAACTGCTTTAGGAAACTTAATTACTTTCTCCTGGCAAAAGTAGAAAAATGAACTGTGGTGAAACAAAGGGATCCTATCACACAGCCTTGACTTTGGAGAAAGGGACTAAGGGGACCCTCAAGGGCTGAACACAGAGTGATGGGTTCTCTTCTCCTTCTGCCCTGGAGAAATGGAGATTCTGAGACTGAGAAAAGGAGGTTTAAAAAAAAATCAGAGGCTTATAGTTCTAGAGTTAGAAGGAATGTCAAAGATCATCTAAATCTGCAGCCCTTCCCCATTTTACAGATAACTAAAAAGATGCCTAGAGAGGTTAAAGTGATTGGCAAAATCAGGGATTCTCAAGGTTTCTTTGTTTAGAGAATATCTTTCAACACAATTAAAAGTGAAGGAAGCCCCAGGGTAATTTAACATGCAATTCATAATATTCTTTCAGATTTATTCATTAAGTGTTTATAATTGATAACTTTGCCCCCGAAAGCTCCTCACTGCTACAGAAACATAGTGTAATTGCTTCAAACATACATATGCTTTTTGTCATAGAGGAAAAAATGTATGTCACATAATTGAGTAGTTGTTTATTGATTAAGCCTCCATTAAAGCATTTCTAGAACATCATCACATATGGGAACTACTGATCTAAAGTCACACATATAGTACGTAAGTCATCGAGGCAGGATCTGCACGTAGGTCCTTTGACTACAAGTTGTTTCTATTATCCTATGTTGGGCTTTATGAAGAGAGCTAAGGACAAAGAATCTGTCTAGACTCTCTCTATTACCTTGTGTGTGATAAGAACACTGAACCAAATAACCAGGGTATTAAAAATTACTCTCACACAGGACTGATAACATAAGTATTTACTAAACTGCTACCATTAGGGAAATACATGAAAAGCCCTCTGGGATCTTCCTAGGTGGTAGGGCTAGTCAGGTGTAATCACACTGAGTATTATGGTCCTTCTCCACTCTCCTCCCCGTCCTCGTCATTTACTCCTCTTACCCGTGGTAAAATCAAACTAAAATAAGCATCTAAGGTGGTCTTGAAAGTAAAAAAAAGTCAGAGGAAAACATAATCTGGCAGGGAATGGGGGGGAGGGTGTGGAGGTGTCCCCACTGCTTTGGCAGAACTGTTCATTTTCTTTCACATTGATTCCTAAAGTCACAACCATGTCACCATTGGTAAGGATCTTCAAAGCTCAAAGGCTTTTCTGCTCACAAGGGTAACTCTTTATCTCCAGGATATACAGGTTTAAAACACTCTCTCCCAGGAGAAGATACTCAGTAGGTATTTAAAATGTTGTCAATTCTCTTTCATCTTTATTTATCTTTGTATCTGTATCCTTCTTACTTAGCCCATTGCCCGGAACATAGCACGTACTTAATAAATTTTCCTTCTTCCCTCCCTCCCTCCCTCCTTCCTTCCTTCCTTCCTTTCTTTGTTCCTTCTCTCCTTCCTTCCTTCCTCCCTATCCCAATCAACAAGGAGTGTGTCAATAAATATTTAACAACTAACTAATTTAACTCTAGGGAAAAAAATGTACAAATGATATACTTTAAAATTTAATCCACATTATTAAGTTTTTCCCATCACTTTCTTAAGTCCCAATCAGGGGTCCGCAACCTATGGCCTGAGGACCAAATCCAGCTGTTAATTTAAAAATGGAAAGAAAAAAAAACTTTCTTAGCACTATTAAAAAAAAAAAAGTGGTGGGTAGATTGGGCTCAGGCCCTATGCCCATTCAGATCCCTAGTCTAGATCCCTTGATTTGTATCTCTGAGATACAAATGCTCACACTGAAAATTTAACAATCAGTTCTGTGAGTTGGGTACAAGCTGGCTCCAGCTCAGTCCCACAAATTAGTCGTTATTATCCTTGACCCTAAGATTCTTGACTCCAGGGTACAAAGCAAGCTAATTCCATCAGGAGGCTTCTACATGGTTTGGGTCAAAGTGAAATGACTCAATTCTCCCCCTTGTTAACCACTAGATTGTCTTGTCACTAGGGGAAAAAGTGCCCCTAGAGTCATCATCAGCTTATCCAGATCACATGAACGGTCAGTTTGTAAAGGGCTTTGGACATTAGATTTCATTATCTCTACACTTTAACTATTAATTAGGTCCACAACCAGCATGTGAGACAGTCTCTAGACTAAAGTAAACAGGTTGACTCCTTCCTCTTTTTGTCCTAAAGAGCCTTATGGGTATGGGAATGAGTTTTACTACTGATGAATAACAGGATTCGGGCTTATGACAGGTTATGGGCATGATCAGGTGCTGCTAGGCAACAGTTTTCAGAGAAACAAATATTCCATTCATCATTCCAAACAAGGATGTAATGACCGATTCTTGAGCAGGAATGCCTGCCAATAAACTTGCCCCTAGCCTAAGTCTATCACTAACTTTCCCTAGAGATTCTTCAAGCTTTAGGTCAGTAGGTAGACTACTTCAATAACAATAGCTCATATTGATTTTAGAGCACTTTACAAAATATTTCTCTTACAAAACACCTGTGGGGTAGGTAATCTAAGTATTATTGTCCCCATTTGAAAGATGAAGAAACTGAGAATCAGAGAGGTAGTTTGGTGTGATGAACTTCTTCCATTGGGCTTGGAGTTGTTTGAATCCTGATTCGGACATTTACTAGATCTGTGACCTTGTATTAGTTACTTCAGCCTCAGTTTGCTCATTTTAAATGGAAGATAATATGTGTACAACTCCCTAATAGAACCATTGGGAGGATTTAATAACATAAAGAATGGAAGCTCCTTGAAAACAGAGATCGCATCATTTTGTGTCTCTGTATCCTTAGCACTTTGCATAGCATCCAGTGTGGTAAGCAGTTGGTGTTAAATAAATACTATTGATTGATTGGTTGGTTTTTAAAAAGCATGAAACATGGATTTTTTTTTTCAGATTGGAAACACTGTTTGGGTATCAATAATTGTTATTGTTTTTGAAGTAATACTACAGCTTAAACTTTAAAAGGCTTTGTGTATGAGTCCAAAGACAAATCATGGTCTAAGGATCAGGCTTGCTAAGATCAGAGAGTCTTCTCACCAGGTGAGACTGGATACCAGGTGATAAATATTTTTGGCTAAAATTGCTTGATAAATCATCTGCTAGGGTATAGAGGAGTTGTGATTTAGGTTAGTGGAGAAAATACTCACACTAATGAAATCCCTGTTAATCAATTAACCAACAAGTATTTATTAAGCTCTTACATGCTTGCCACTGTACCAGGCTTCAAAGATACAATGTGTTCTCTGAGACTACTTCCTCTAAGTTTGATGCATTGGTTAAATTCTTTGGGAGGCAAGGAGCTACTACTTCAGGTTCAAAGTTCAAGGGATATGAGCACATCCTTCTAAAACTTTAGTTCATGAGCCCCCATCAACTATTTTTTTAACCTTTAATAATTAGCCAATTGACAAAATAAGCTCAAAGTAAAAGCATTACTGAAGGAGCACAATATGAACAGCAATAATGAAATATTCCTTCCATAAAACTTTTGCACACAGTCTTTGTGGGATGGGAAGAGCTCAGCATGGCAGAAGATGGATAGGTCATGCAACTTGGAATCAGAAAGACCTGAATTCTAATCCTAAAGTCTCAGATACCAATAAACTGTGTGACTCTGGGCAAGTGACTTAATCTTTATGTGTCTCAAGTTCTTTTTTTGCAAAACGCAGGAGCAATAGCACCTAATTCACAAGGTAGCAGTGGTGATAGTGGTAATGGGAGTAGTAATAATAGTGGCACTTCCCACTGAGTCTTTTAGGGCAAGTTAAAAATACTCTTCCTCCTTTCTAATTGTCTTTCTATCTTATGTGGTTCAGTCATGTTTCAGTCTTGCTGGACTCTTCATGACCTCATTTAGAGTTTTCTTGGCAGAGATATTGGAGTGGTTTGCCATTTTCTTCTCATTTTACAGATGAGGAAACTGAGGGTGGCAGAGCCAAGATGGTGGAGTAGAAAGATGCACATATGCCAGCTCTTCCCCCACAGCCCATAAAATACCTGTAAAAGATGACTCTCGGCAAATTCTAGAACAGTAGAAGCCACAGAACAACAGAAAAAAAAAGATTTTCAGCCCAGGGTAGCCTGGAGGGCCAATGGGAAAGGTCAGTTGCACCAGTCACAGGGTGAGGGCAGCCTGGCCTTGGCCACCCAGCACCTGGAGCAGGCCTAAAGGGCAGGGTCCCCAGCAGCAGTAGTGGAGGTTCCAGATCCCTCAACCCACAGGCACAAAATAGAGCTTCAGAGGTCAGTGAGAGGGCTTTTTCTAAGGGCGGGAGGGGAGTAGGGTGCCCCTCTGGCCCCAGACCCCAGGCAGTGGTGGTGTGCTGGGGCTGCTGTGGCAGCAGCAGCAGCATCCCTTTGTGGAGCTCTCACCCTAAAGGCCCTGGGGGAATTGAGCAGCTGCTCTGAATCTCAGCCCTAAGTGGTGGTCCTGCCCCCTCCTAAAGATCCTGGGGAAATTAAGCAGCTGATCTGAGCCTCAGACATGAGCCTGGCTAGGGAGTAACTCCTCTCCCTTGATTGTGCCACCTTGGAGGAACTGAGAACTTACAGGTCCCCAGAGTATACCCTCCTCTTGACAAAGGACTCAAAAGTCAAGTAACTGGCTGGGAAAATGCCCAAAAAAGGGAAAAAAAAATAAGCCTATAGAAGGTGACTTTCTTGGTGAACAGGTACTTCCTTCAATCCTTTTGGGTGAGGAAGAGAAATGCTTACCATCAGACTCCTCCAAAATAAATATGCAATGGTCTTGAGCCATGGAAGAGCTCAAAAAAGATTTTGAAAATCAAATAAGTGAGGTGGAGGAAAATTTGGGAAGAGAAATGAGAGAGATGCAAGAAAAGCATGAAAAGTGAGTCAACAGCTTGCTAAAGGAGACCCAAAAAAATGCTGAACAAAATAATACCTTTAAAAATAGGCTAACTCAATTGACAGAAGAGGTCCAAAAAGCCAATGAGGAGAAAAAGACTTTAAAAAAGCAGAATTGGCCAAATGGAAAAGAGGTTCAAAAGCTCACTGAAGAAAATAGTTCTTTAAAAATGAAAATGGAACAGATGGAAGCTAATGGATATATGAGAAACCACAAAATTATAAAACAAAACCAAAAAATGGAAAAATAGAAAACAATGTGAAATATCTCATTGGAAAACAACTGACCTGGAAAATAGATCCAGGAGAGACAATTTAAAAATTATGGCACCACCTGAAAACCATGATCAAAAAAGAGCCTAGACATCATCTTTTATGAAATTATTGAGGAAAGCTGCTCTGATATTCTAGAACCAGAGGACAAAATAAATATTGAAAGAATCCACTGATCACCTCCTGAAAGAGATCCATAAAGAGAAACTCCTAGGAACACTGTAGCCAAATTCCAGAGTTCCCAGGTCAAGGAGAAAATATTTCAAGGAGCTAGAAAGCAACAATTAGAGTATTGTGAAAATACAATCAGGATAACACAGGATCTGGCAGCTTCTATATTAAGGGATCAAAGGGCTTGAAATATGATATTCCAGAAGTCAAAGGAACTGGGATTAAAACCAAGAATCACCTATCCAGCAAAACTGAGTATAATACGTCAAGGGAAAAAATGAAATAGAGGACTTTCAAGCATTCTTGATGAAATGACCAGAACTGAAAAGAAAATTTGATTTTCAAACACAAGAATCAAGACAAGCATGAAAAGGTAAGCAGGAAAGAGAAATCATAAAGGAGTTTCTAAAGTTGAACTCTTGACATTCCTACATGGAAAGATAATATTTGTAACCTTTGAGACTTTTCTCAATATTTGGAAGAATTGTACACACACACACACACACACACACACACACACACACACAAGGAGAGAGAGAGAGAGAGAGAGAGAGAGAGAGAGAGAGAGAGAGAGAGAGAGAGAGAGAGAGAGAAAGAGCGAGCACAGGGTGAATTGAATAGGAAGGGATCATATCTAAAAAAATAAAATTAAGGGTTGAGAGAGGAATATATTAGGAAGAGAAAGGAGAAATCGAATGGGGCAAATTATCTCTCATAAAAGAAGCAAGAAAAAGCTTTTTCAATGGATGGGCAAAGGGAGGAGGTGTGAGGGATAAAGTGAAGCTTTCTCTCATCACATTTGGCTTGAGGAAGGAATAACATGCACACTCCATTTGGTATGAAAACCTATTTTACACTAAAGTAAAGTAGGGGAGAAGGGGATAAGCAGAGTGGAGGGGATGATGGAAGGGAGGTCAAATGGGAGAAGGGTCCAGTTAGAAATAAACACTCTTGGGGATGGAGGATAGGATGGAGGGAAGTATGGTTAGTCTTACACAACATTACTATTATGGAAGTCATTTGCAAAACTACACATATATAGCTTATGTTGAATTGCTGCTCTTCTCAGTGGGAATGGATGGGGAGAGAGGAAGGAAGAGAAGTTGGAACTCAAAGTTTTAGGAACAAATGTTGAGAATTGTTTTTGAGTACAACTGGGAAATAAGAAATACAGGTAATGGGAGTATAGAAATTTATCTTGTCCTACAAGACAAGAGAGAAGATGGGGATAAGGAAAGGGAGGGGTGTTAGAAGAAAGGGTAGATTGGGGGAAGGGTTAATCAGAATGCTCAGCATTTTGGGATGGGGGAAGGGAAGAGATGGGGAGAAAATTTGGAACTCAAAATTTTGTGGAAATGAATGTTGAAAATTCACTAAAAGTAAATAAACAGTAAAAAAAAAAAAAAAAAAAAAAAAAGGAAACTGAATTACGTGACTTGCCCACAGTCACACAGCTAGTAAATGTCTGAGGCCAGGAAGATGAGTCTTCCTGATTCTAGGGTGAGAATTCTGTCCACTGTGCCACCTAGCAGCCCTTTCTGTCTTCTATCCTTCTTTATCCCTGCCTCTCTTGGGACCAGATAATATAAATTATACCAAGGTTCGGAAAAGCCTTGGAAAAATACTAGAAATATCAAAGGGGGAAAGGAAAAAGCTGATAGCCCATTGAAGGTAATGCTGCCACATAATTATGCTCAGTATACTCTGAAATTATAATATGGCCAAATTCTAGGCCAGTCATCTTGAACGGTACTTGGCTGTGAAACAACTGTAACAAGAGACAAGCATAGCTATAAGCCAAAAATATTCATTTGTTCTTGAACTCAAATCAAAATATAATAAGCAATAGTCTCTGGGGTTTACTCCTTTACACTCCATCTGATGTTAATACCAATAACAGAATTATATTAATAGATAAATTCCTCTATACTAATGACCTTGAAATTCACTAAGACATTTTCCTTAGCATCCACGACATAAAACTCTCTCCTCGATGAAATGGCATTATGGTGACATCATTTAAATGTGTGAGTAATGACGCACTTTTGAATGGTCTACTGGTAGGATTACCTTATTCCCTATTAGGATCTGGGGAAAACAGTGTTAGAGAAAAGTTCCAATATATGTCTGTGACCAATGTGCAAACTGAATAACTTTGCCTTTAAATATGAAAAGCTTTAAAAGACTTTTTTCTGCCACTTGATTGAAGCAGCAAGTTTTGAACCTTTTCTGAACTTTTTCTGGAGCCAATCCTTGTGAATTATAGAAACAATAGTGATCATGTCTCTGTCTTTCTCTTATACAAGATTTTTCACCACTCACTAATATTTTATTTTTTTCCAATTATATATAAAGACAGTTTTCAACATTCATTTTTATAAGACTTTGAGTTCCAAATTTTTTTCCCCTCTTCCCTCCCTTCTCATCTCCCCAAGCAAGCAATTTGATATAGGTTATATACATATAATCATATTAAACATACTTCTACATTAGCCTTGTTGTGAAAGAAGAATCAGAACAAAAGGGAAAAACCACGAGAAAAAAAAGCTAAAAACAAAAAAGGGAAAACAGTATGCTTTGATCTTCATTCAGACTCCATAGTTTTTTCTCTGGATGCAGATAACATTTTCTACCACGAGTCTTTCGGAATGATCTTGGATCATTGTATTGCTGAGAAGAGCTGTCAGTCATAGTTGATCATTGTACAATGTTGCTTTTGCTGTGTACAATGCTCTCCTGGTTCTGCTTACTTCACTCAGCATCAGTTCATGTAAGTCTTTCAAGGTTTTTCTGAAATCCACCTGGTCATTATTTCTTATAGCATAATGGTACTTTATTACATTTGTATACTACAGTTTGTTCAGTCATTCCTCAATTGATGAGTATCTCCTCAATTTCCAGTTCTTTGCCACCACAAAAAGAGCTGCTTTAAGTAGTTTTGTACATTCCCCTTTTTTATGATCTCTTTGGGATATAGACTTAGTAGTAGTATTGCTGGGTCAAAGGGTGTTCAGTTTTTGTAGCCCTAGAGGCATAGTTCTAAATTGTTCTCTAGAATGTTTGGATCAGTTCACAAGTCCACCAACAATGTATTAGTGTTCCACATCTTCTCCAACACTTATCATTTTTCTTTTCTTATACAAGATCCATGCTCCCCCCCGCCCAAGCCCAAAGAGATGTAGCATAAAGAAACTGCAGTTTAAGGGACTGAATCTTTGCTTTTATCTCCCTCATGGCCTACAAAGTCCTTACTGCTTCTCCTTGGGAGACTACCCTCAATTCTATACCCTCCTATTAATTATTTCCTATTAATCCCATATATAGCTTGCTTTGTAACCCCAGTGCTTAGCACAATGTCTTGCACATAGTATATGCTTGTAAGTGTTATAGTGTATCCAGTAGCTAAGGTTGCTATTTCCCTACACACTGACCCTCAGGACATAGAAGAGCACAGTGGGTTCTACAGAAAGCCTCAATGATCTGACCTGTACAACTACATATATAATACAATAACCAGCTGTATCTCTTTTTTGGAAGGCTGTAGAAGCAGTCAGGTCTGGTAATCTTAGTGTTTTAAAAACACAATTATACATTCATAATGTGCAAGAAAATTTTGCCATTTAGAAATTTGAAGGATCAGTCCCTCACCATATACTTCAACTTTGAAGTCATCATGGTGTCAGGGCCAGGTCAGGGGTTAGGAGCTTCTCACTCCCAGAGCCATCTCTGGCCTTAACTAACTCTGTGTCATAGAGAAAGTAATCTTATATCTCTGGGTCTCAATTTCCTCATCTGTGTAAAGAAAGGGCTGCACGAAATCAGGGGTTCTTAACCTCAGGTGTTTAGACTGATAGATTTATGGAGACCTCTGAACTTGGATGAGAAAAAAATTACATATTTATTTTCACTAACCTTTAGCTAACATTTAACATTTCTGTCAATTATGATTTAAAAGCCCCATGTTATTCTGAAAAAGGGCTCATAGTCTTCACTATATTGCCAGAGGGGTCCATGACACAAAGGAGTCAAAAGCATTAGAGAATTACCTCCATCAACCAACCCCTCACGGCTACCCCACGAATCCTGAAAGGGAAATGCAATCTTACTTCATGACCAGAGAATTATCTGTGAGAGAAGGAACTAGAATAACGCTAATATCCCTTTTACCAAATGTTTTCTAAGGTTTCTTCTAGCTCTCAAAATTCCATGGCTCTGTTATTTCCACAGAACCGTACTATTTCTGTCATTTCCAACAAAAGACTTTTTGAATATACCTGGTCAGCAAGGAAAGAAAAAGTGATTATATTCTCCTGCTTTTGTGAATAAGTAACCAGCTGGGGAATTTACAAGGCAGAGTTGAGGAAGGAGTACTTTGATGAGTCTCAGGTCATGAAGCAAAGGTAGACTTTTCCCTTCAAATTCTAGAAGTTCCCTTGAAAGACTGGAGGAGATTCTTTAATGCCATTGACTTGGACCCCACCAGTATGCTTCTCCTCAGGATCTTAAATTGAGAATCATTTAGTTAGTCAGCCTTAAATAGCTTAAGTAATAGCCTTAAGTCATATTACAAAAGTAGCATAGTAAAAACACTTGGTACAGAACATTCTCCCCAAAGTCCATGACACATTCTACATGTACAAATGGAGAACAGTGGGACATGTTCTCAAGCTCAGAGAACACACATAGCATCTTGTTTCTGGAAGTCCATTTCTATCACTTATGGAGTATCCAAGATGTTCCCTCTTAAGTATGGAGAATCTCCATCTGTTCTTTTCTTGGCCCCTGATATAAATACTGCTTCCAGTTGCTGCTGTACCAGGAGAAAAATGGGAGGTACAAATCTTCTGGACTCTTCTAAGCCAGCAAGATCCATCTCTAGCCAAGGCCACAGCAGAGAAGGCCTTAACTTAAAGTAAGTAAACTTGCAAAAGTTTATATAAAACATTTTAAGTTCTAATATTCCTGGATTCTAGCTAACTTGATGCTTTTATGTAACACCCAGAGGATGCGACCCAGTCTCTCAGTCCATTGAACAGATTTCTTGTCTGGCAGCATTTCACATCATCAAATGAATTCTGTACACTTAGAATAGAGATTGTTATTATTTGGTTGAAGATTTTATCCCTCACTTTAAGTGAGATGGGGATAACTTGGCTGAGTGTCAATCAACTCTACCCTTATACTTCCTTCAAAGCATAACTCAGATGTCCTCTGCCCTACACAAAGCCTTTCCTGATTGCCCCCCACTTGTTAGCTCTCTCTCAATGTATATAGAATTATGTCTCTATCTGTCTGAGTCTCTCTGTATATTCATATATTGCATAAATTTATTATTTGAATTATGTTATAATATATAGAATTAATATAATATATAAACATTTATATATTTTATAGTTTATCACATATATAATTTATACTTTGTCACGTTCTATAATTTATATTTATGTGTAACATAAATATATAATGTACATTATATGTTTGTATTTGCTTATTTACCTGCATGTTGTATCCCTAAGTAGACCATTTGTTTTTTAAAGACACGGGATGTTTTATTTTGCCTTTGTTTCCCAGCACCGAGCATAGTACCTTGCACATAGTAGGCACCTAATATCTTGTGAATTAAGTTGAACTTCTTTGAAGGACATACAGGTAACAGCTGTAACACCACTGGTTACTTATCCAAGACTCTGAGTATAGGGTTCTGCACATGGGATGGCCATTGATTTCATCTCCTTAGCATCTTTTCTCTTAGAAAATGATAAAGAATAAAACTATTATCTAGCCCCCACCATGATAAATGTCTCTCCAGTTAAAGGCTGCGTGTAATTTCTGCTTTAAATTTTAACAGTCAAGCATCATATTTCTTCTTGGCATTTCTTATGGTAGCTACTGACTTTGCGTAGTTGGGAAGGCAGCCTGGTGCAGAGAGCATTGGACTTGGTCGCAGAAAAATGTGGGTTCAAGTACTACCTCTGTTTCTTACCAGTCATGTGACCTTGCAGAAATCACTTCAGATCTTTTTGTCTTGCTCTCCTCCTCTGTAAAATGGAAATAATAATATTCCTGCTATCCAGCTATGGGGTTGCTGTGAGGAAAGTACTCTGTAAACTTCATACCTCTACACGAATGGAGTTAAGATTGTTATGGATAATAGCATTCCTCTTAGCAACAGCAACTGCTCAGGAAGGGCCTTCTTGTACTGAGCTTCCCGTTACAAAGCTAATGTTCTACCAGAACAGTAGGAACATTTTACAAAAGATATTTTTTTTCTTTCTTTATAAAAAGATTTAAATTTCTCATCAGGTCAGTCACTGGGCTAGGCTACTTCAAGCTGAGCAGACAGTTTAAAAAGGAAACTCCTATCTGGTTAGCTGGGGAATTGCACTTGCTCAGGTTTAAACCTGATATTGAATGAACTAATATCCTGTTAATGAGGTGTCACTCTATACACTGAGATTTGGGTGGAAAAAAAGAAAGAGAGTAGTTTTCCTGCCAGATTCTGAGAGACATTTACTGAGTAATCATCCAATGCAGAGATTGGGTGGCAGAGGTTAATCAAAGACAGAAATCATCCTCTTCCCTGAGGGGCCACTCAGACTCAGAGGTTTTGGGAGGAAAGAGCACATTTCTTGATTTCTTTGCCAAATCTCCTGAATTCTTTTCCCCCAAACTGGTTTTCTTGTAAGTAGTCTGTGGGGTAGTGGAGTGTGTGTTTGTGTGTGTGGGTGTGGGTGTGGGTGTGGGGGTGTGGGTGTGGGGGGGGCGTGTGTGTGGATGTGTGTGGACTTCCTTCTAAATTGTCCACTTGCATCTAAGATGGGAAGAAGTCTTCCTTAATTCCTATGTACTGTATACTCCACTGGAATTGAACTATTCAATGCTCCCTCCTCCAATATATCTGACTCTGGGTCTTTACTCTTGTTAATTCTATACCTGGAATATCCTTTCCCCACTGTCTCTACTAATGAAAATTCTGCCCCTTATTGGATGTTATCGTTATCCCATCAAGTTGAACAGTGTGGTGCTATACTTTTTTTGGCCATCTTCATGTATCTCCAAATAGTAAATAAAATCTCTTCTCCTCTTTTTGTATTCATAGCTTATTTCAGCTCATTTTGAGATTTGTTCTCTCTGACACTTTTCTTATAGGATTGTCCTACTGCTTTGTTTTCAGGTTTCATTACTTGACCTTGCTTCCATCTTCTATGTATGATTTTTGAGAAAAAACGTCTGAGTGGAAAAAAGGAGAATGATTATCAATGCTGGAGGGGAAAGGAGATTTAAAAATGGATGTCTCTTACTTAGGGGAGATGAAATTATGATATTAGATAGAAAAATTCAACTTTTATTTTGCACCTAGATTTTTTTAACGTCAAGGAGAATTATCTTCGGACTGTGAAGACTGGAACATAGATTTTATTAGTTAGTTGTGAAATAAGATGAGTTAGAAGATGGTAAGCAGGTCCCTGGCTCTCCTTGAGGAGTTCAAGTTCACAGATCAGTATGAATGACTTACTTGGATCCTGAAAGACCTAAGAGATATGAATGTTCTGTGCTATCAGTGATCTGTGGAAGATTCTGAAGAAGATTCTGGGGAAAGTTTGACAAGACTAAAGAAGGAATGTTGTCCTAAGTTTTTAAAAACAGAAGTGGGTAGAATCTGTGAGTTATCAGTGAGGGTCCTTGATGTTGATTCCCTGAAAAACTAAAAATTTCATGAAAGAAATGAAACAGTATGTGAGAATCTGGAAAGGGACAGAGTGATGACTAAGACAGAATAACTTTATCAAGAACAGGTCCTGTATGACCAACCTTATTCTTTTTCTTTTGGCCAGGGTAACTAGAATGCTCCATGTGCGGGATCGTAGGGGAATTGCTTCCAACAAAGCATTCAGTGGGCACCTAAGTAGCAGAGTGAATAGAGTGCTGGATCTGAAGTCAAGAAGGCTCCTTTTCGTGAGGTCAAATCCAGCTTCAGACACTTATTATCTGTGTGACCCTGAGCAAATCACTTAACTCTGTTTGCCTCAATTTCCTTATCTATAAAATGAGCTAGAGAAGGAAATAGCAAACCAAGAAAACCCCAAATACTGTCACAAAGAGTGGACACGATTGAAATGACTGAACAACAACAACTAGGGTTATCCTGTGGACAGAATGGAAGGTGGTGGGCTACATAATAGTGTAGATAGACATATTTGGAACTTGCCTAGTGACTAGATACAAAGCGAATTCAATAATGGGTCAATATTATTATGGGAGAGGTGTCTCTAGAGAAATACCCTGAAGATTTAGTCTTGGCCCTGTGCTATTCAACATGTTTATCAGTGAGTTGGATGCATCTATAGAAACTTTGCTTATCAAAATTGAACATGGCATGAAGCTGAGAAGGATGACAGAGGAGATCAGAAAAGACCTCAATAGCTTAGTACAATGGAACAAATCTAATGCAATGGAATTAATAGAGATCTAAATATAAAATTTTATATTGGTATTTAAAAAAACTTTACAAGTATAGAATGAGGAAGGTATGGTTGAAAGAATTCATGTGAAAAACATCTAGGCCTTTTATTAGGGGATTGCAATGAGTCAACAGTCTGATTTGGCAACCAAAATATGTAAACACAATTTGAGACTGCGTCAAGAGAGTCTTAGTACTGAGCACAAGGGTGGTAGTGGTTCTCCATTCAGTACTCCCAGTTATATTTAGAGAGGTCAGTGATAAGCTAGAAAACATGAAGAAAAGGATGATCAAAGTGATAAAGAGTCTACTATACAAGGACAAGGTTGAAGAAATAGGATTTTTACCTTGGAGAAGAGATGACCTAGCATGGACATGACATTCAAATGTCTGAAATAAATATTAGATATATTCTGCTTAGTATGTGTTGAACTAGATCACCAATGAAACTTTATCTGCTAATTCTATGATTTTGCAAAACTAGGAGCCATTCATTGATGGAAGCCACGGAGAGATTGGTACTATTGTGATGTAAGGAATACTTCCTAACAATTAGAACTCTCCCAAAATGAAATGGTTCCCTTGGCAGATGATGGGTCCTCCCTTGCTGTTCAAGCAAAGGTTGGATGACTCCTTACCAGGGACCTTGTACAGAGAATTCTTCTCTTCCCCTTTCCTGTCATGAACTTGTTTCCAATTGTCTTCAGTATTTTTTTTTGCAAAATTTCTCTATTTATTTGTTTTCAATTTTCAACAATCACTTCCATAAGTTTTAAATTTTCTCCTCCTTCCTCCCCAAGATGGCATGTAATCTGATATAGACTCTGCACATACATTCTTATTAAACACAATTTCACAGTAATGTTATGTATAAGAATTAAAACGAATAGGAGAAAGCATGAGAAAAATTAAACAAAACCAAACATAACAAAAGAGAAAATAGTCTGCTTCATTTGTCATTCCAACTCCATAAACCTTTCTCTGATGTGGATGGCAAACAGGTACACGATCTAGGTATAAGGGCTGAAAACTATAAACTAATCAGGGGAGCAAAGAATAATTATTTGTCAGATTCATGGAGAATGGAAGAATTTATGACCAAATAAGAGATAGAGAATATTATGAAATGCAAAATGGATAATCTTGATTAAGTTAAATTGAAAAATTTTTGCACAATCAAAGCCAATGCAACCAAGATTAGAAGGGAAGCAGAAAACTGGGAAAGAATTTTTACAACTAGTGTCTGTGATAAAGGGTTCATTACTAAAATATGTAGAAAACTGAGTCAAATTTATAAGAATATATGTCATTCCTTAATTGATAAATGGTCAAAGGATATGAAGAGGCGGTTTTCAGAGGAAGAAATTAAAATGATCTATAGTCATAAAAAAATGCTCCAAATTAGTGTTTCTTTCTTTTTTTCTTAGAGCTTGCTGTCCCTCTTCAGCTGAATTCCCCTGGAGCATTTTAGACCTTTGTATCCTGTTTTCTTCTAAACACTTTAGAATCCATTTCTAAAAAATCCAGGGTGCAAATCAGAATATACACTGTGGTCCAAGGCCAGTGAAGCTTTAGGATGAAGAATATGTAATGTTGCTACTCTCACTCATTTGCTCAATTAAGTTTTTTATGACATTAACATCTCTTTGGAACATGTAACTTCTTTGTTGGCATCACTCCAAACTCTAATTTTGACATGATTCTCGGCAGAAGCTAGAAAGGAAAGAAAGTTGAGGTTCCTTCCTTTTATGACAAAACACTATCATTTCCTTATCTTCAGAATAAGTGTTATCTAGACAGAGAGCCAATTTGGAAAGAGAGAGAAGGTGGTTGTGTTTGGGCAGTGGTTTTTCATCAGTCAGGAATGATTCTGTCCTTTCCCAGAATAGAGCAGTGAGCTAAAATCAGTGGACCAGGAGGGAAGATAGAGAAGGTGGACATAATTACAGTTTCTCTCCCTTGCTTCAGTATCACTGTATTATTCTGACTGAAGTTAATTCTCAGAATATGGCAGTAATAATAATAATATTTGTATAGCACCTTAAAATTTGCAAAGTGCTTTACAAGTATTATCTCATTTTATCCTTACAACACTCCTGCTATTATTACCCCCATTTTACAGATGAGAAAATGGCGGTAGGCAGAGCATAAGTGACTTACCCAAGGTCCCACAGCTAGCAATTGTATAAGGTGAGATTTGGACTCAGGACATCCTGACTGCAGGTCCAGAGCTTTAGATGTTGCTCTGCCACATTCACATGTGTAGAGCAATTCAAGATTTACAAAATGTTTTCCTAGTGAGAAACCCAATCAGTTTGGTAATGTCAGTATTTTTAATTCCCCCATTTTAAAGATGAGATAATAGGTTCATAGAACTAAAGTGATTTGTCCAAGGTCATACAGTTTAGTAAGAGCTGGGATTTGAAACCTGGTCGCCTGATTAAACATTTATTCAGTGTGCTGTATTGGCAGGTACCATTTGAAGTACTGAGGAATACAGCAACAAGAGTGCAAAAAATCTTGCCTTCAAGTAGCTTCCATTCTGAGGCCATGAGGTTTTAGAATCAGTCAATCAATCAATAAACAGTCATTAAGTTGCTAGTTTGTGTCCTAGGATCTGGATACACACAGGCAAAAATGAAACATTTCTAAAGAACATTTCAACATGTACACATATAAGTACATTAAAAAGTATATGCAAAATATGAAGTAAATAAATATGAGATGAATAAACACAAGTACATTAAAATGTAGATACAATATATGAAGTAAATAAATATTAATATGATAAATATAAAAATGATAATTATAAGTAAATAAGTATAAATGTCAATAAATATAAGATATGAAGTAAATAAATAGGAAGCAAAAGCTAAATAAATATAATAAATAATAAATATATGAAGTACATACATTTTTTAAAAAGGTAATTTGGAGAGAGGCAATGACAGGTGGGGGTGGGGAGCGGATTCATGAAGGAGTGGTTCCTTCACTGCACTTTGAAGGAATTTACAATGGTGAGAAGGGAATATATAACCCCTAGTGCAAGCTTCCAGTAACTTTCAAGTTACTAATGAACTAGTAACTTGTGCGCAGGTGTAATCATGACTGAGACAGGTGGGGATCCACAGGGGATGTCTTTGCTGCACACAATTTAGATGCACCAAGAGCTAAGGGGGGACCAAAGGTAGAGAGGAGAGACCAGATAAAAGAGAGAACAAATGCCCAGAGACTAGATCTTCTCCCACAGAGAAGAGTCTATCAAAAATGACTCCAGGACTTTTTCTTTCTTTTTGTCTGTGTAAAAATGGGACTCAGCCTGACTGCTGTCTTCCTTTCTTCCCTCCTCTCTGTCTGCACATGAAAATGTTTTTCTCCTAGTTTCTCTCTCTCATAACATAGATATTTCATTGTATGATTGGTGTTGTTGTCCATCTTGTGTTCTCCACTGTTTTACTGAATATGATAATAAATGCCATTAGAGTGTGCTCATGAAGAGGAGCAGCTCTGAGACAGTTTTAATTTCACTTAATATATAAGCTAAGACCTTGCTTTTGGCTTGAAGGTCAAGGAGCCCACCAATGGGTCATAGTATGTGAATTGTTTATCCTATAAAAAGCTAAAGTCCCAAGGACATTATTAGAATGGCATCTGCCCCTTGAGACCATGAGCTTGTCTTTCATTTCTATTGATTTTAATCACCAGCTGTGATGACCTATCTATTGGGCTCCCGAGACTAGGTATTCCCTCTCCTCCCTCAGTCTCTAGAGAGAGGAAGGGAAGGCACTAGAGGACAAGTTGGCCCTCAAGGTGGGTGCAGGGCAGTCAGTGAGGCCTTTAATTCTCCCTCCCCTTTTCTGGCTGGCAGTGTAGGGCATGTAAAAAATTAGAGAAAAACAAGAGCTAGCATGACAACAACATTCAGGAGCTATAAACGCATTCCAGACACGGAGGAGTATCTAAAGAGTTGGAATGTTGTGTATAGGCAGCAGTTAGCATGTCAGTTTGACCAGAACAGAGAGAATGCTCATCAGAATACTATGAGTTAGGATCAGAAAGGTAGGTGGGAGCCAGATGGTGATGGGCTTTGTTCTTATTCATCCTTCATTCTCAAAGGGGACCAATGATGGGCTTTAGATGCCAGGCTGAGGAATCTGCATTTTATCCCATAGACAATAAGGACTCATTGAAGACTTTTCAGTAAGGGATAATGTACTCAGAGTCCATGTTTTAGGAATATTGATTTCTCAGCTATGTGGAGGGTAGATCAATTAATGAATGAGTAATCCTGTTTAATTACCATGCACAAGGCTTTGTCAGCAATGATACATTTTGCTGGTTAGCCAATCCCCTACCAAGAAAGCAGTAGGGACAAGGACATTCACCCTACTCCCCTTGAATTTTAGATGGCTCCTTCACATGTGATTTTTGGCCCAACAAGACCTCCAACTTTTTTATTAAGATATCATGTTGTACTCTTTTGGTTAATGCTGCTTTATAATAAATGAAGCATTTGTAATAAATGAACTCACAAAGAGTTTAGAGCCTAAGGGGAGTGTCTGGAGGCAGACGCATCCCTATTCAAACATAAAAACCAAAATATATTCTAGAGTGAAATGCTATATTTGAAGTATCTGTTATTTGTAACTGTTTGTTTTTGTCACAACCTGTGATTTCATCCATGTGGGGAAGTCCCTGGTATGGAAAGTTCAATAGTGTGCTGATAAATTTTTACCAGCTTCAAGTGGGAGGAAAGGAGATGTGCATACGACACACTTTACATTGAAGCTTTATCATTTATATTTTCTCCATTAATTTCCTTAGTCTTGAAAATCAACAAAACAATTAGTTAAAACCTGATTTGTAGCATTTTTAAATCTCCAAGGTGAACATTTTCACATCAAAACTTTAACAATTGTCTCTATCCAGCTATTGGAAGTGGCAAAAGCACACCCCAGGGAACCTTTCTCTGGCTGTTATTTAGATTGACAACTAGTCTGTAACCTACACTTAAAGTTTCCGAGGCACTGAGAGTGACTTGACCAAGGTCTCACAGCCAGTATACATCTTTCTGACCCTTAAGGCCAGATATGCGTCTTCTCCCATACTTAAGATTATCTAGACCAATACTCCTTTCTTATGGGATTGGTGGTAGGCCATTGCTGAGTAATCCACAAAAATTAAAATAACATCTTTCTTTGTAAAATAAATAATGCATATTATAAGTACTATGGTAGCCTAATGAATGCCTTTTAAATAATTTCTTTCCATTCCCCTTTTTTTCTTGCCTGGAACTTTGTGAGTCCTTAAGCGTATGTGATGGATTTACTTTCAGATCTGAATAAGAATGAAATTGAAACTATAAGTAAAATGACTATTTTAGACCTTTGAAACACTGAGAGAAAGGCAAAAAAAAAAAAAATCCAAGACTGAGGCTTTAGAGAGGTGGGACAACAGGCTGACTTAAGCATTTTTCTAAGGTGTTTTTCTACCAACATTGAATAATTCTGTGGCTCTTCTGACTCCTTGATCTGTCTGCTTCAAGAAACAGACGCTAGGCCCATATTCTTTTTCACCTGTGTTCAATTGTGTGTCATGCATGGTCCTGAGGGTAGCCGGAGGATGGGAGCCATGGGAGCTTCCAGGCTTTCTCAGCAATGATCCATTTTGCTGGTTAGTCAATTCCCTACCAAGAAAGCAGTAGGGACAAAGACATTCACATGATTCCCCTTGAACTTTAGATGGCTCCTTCACACATGACTTTTGGCCCAACAAAACCTCCAACTTTTTTATTAAGATATCATGTTGTACTCTTTTGGTTAATGCTTTTTTGTAAATGTGACTCTGTGGCCCTACAATGATTCAGAATGGAAGCAGTATGGAGTATTAGATCTGGGTTCAGATCCTGCCTCTGATCTTCCCAAACTATGGTACCTTGGATAAGTTAGTTCACTTCCTTGAATGTTAATTTCCTCATCTAATAAATGAGAGGGTTTGAATAGATGGCCTATGAGATTTCTTTGAGTCTAAATCCTACTATGACCCTATGATTGAATCCCCAGATCTTATCACTATTTGCCCTGTCATTGCCTTTATGCTGTAGTATCTGCTCTGACTCTATGTCTTGCAATCCCTACTACTGCCATCTAATCTTCTGATTTAACTTAAGGACTCCTGGCCCTTTCTATCTCCATAAAACTGAACTCTGGATTTCTTTGTCTTTCCATTCTTCTTGTAGCCAAACTTTCTACTATATGTTGTCCTTCCCAATTAGCCTGGGAGCTTTTTGAGAGCAAGGACTGACCCACTTTTTCTGTTTGAAAACTCAGTGCTTGACATGTAGTCAAAGTTTAATAATTGCTTTTTCATCTCTCCATCCATTCGTGCATTCATTCGCTCACTTGTTCATCTATCCATTTATTTATTTATCCATTCCTCCATTCTTCAGTTCATTCATTCAATCATCCATTCACTCATTCATTCATTGCCAGTAGAAAAGAAAAGCTCTTTACCCATTGGGAACTAGAGCTAGCCTTATGCAAAGGTAGGTTAAGCAGTCACTAGCAACGACATGGTGGAAAAACACTGGCCTGGAATCAGAAGAGCTAGGATTGATGCTCAGCTCATTGATACCATAAACTTGGGCAAATAAGCTGAACACAGTGACCTTCAGTTTGATCACTTGTAAAACAGGACTGATCATAATTGCTTGCTATCAACTTCATAAGATTTTTGTAGAGACTACAAAGAATCTTAGCAACAATCTCATTTCACCTATACCTGATACCTAAACAAGAATCTTCTCTGTACCATAGTCAACCAGTGATCATCCACCCTTTGCTGGAAAATCTCCAGGGAGGGGGAACTCTTACCTGATGGGGCATCCCAATCCTCTTGTGGATGGCACTGATTATTTGGAATTTTCCCTTACTTTGTTGTTTGGAAGTTTTTTCTTATGTTGAGCTTACATTTGCCTCTCTGAAATTTCTACCCAGTGTTTTGTCAACTCTCCCAGTGAGTATTAGATGTACAAAATAAAAGGAATTAGCCCCAAAGGGTCTTTAATTGTTATGATGTATTGGAGAGGAGGAGACCTTCTGACACTTCATGCCTAATCAAAGCAGCTAACAGGCACAGTACAACACCTACCATCCTTCTCTTCCCTCTCACTCCCATTTCCCTCCACCAAACAACAATAACCTAGGGAATAAAATACCTAAGAATATCCTCAGCACTTTGTAAGTCAATCACAGTCCCATATCATCCCTTTAACTGTAAATGGGGCTAGATCTTTACAGACATTAGTATGAACAAAAATCATCACAGGACAGGACAAGAAAACTGAAAACAATTAAGCTACATTACACATATTTGTATTACATGTGTAAGTGTTTTGTAATCTGCAAAAGGGCATACAAAATTTAAGCCATTTTACTTATATAAAATTCTTTCCTGGAAGGCAGGTTTTGAGGATGGATAAAGCTGAATAGAGCTCAAGACACAGGAGTAGTGAAGGAGTGCCATAATAATAGAGGTGATGTTAAAATGCAGTGATATTTGTAAAGTGATTAGTGGCAAGATGGAGAACTAAATTCAGATTTCTTGACTCCCAGATATGGCACATTGTTTTTTATATTATTTTAATAATCTACTAATATACTTTGTCTTATATTTGTAGTTGTACTCTCATGTGGGTTTGTGTCTCTAAATAGAATGCAAACTTCTGAGGGAAGATACTATCCTATATTTTATGTACCTATACAGCACCTATCAAGATGCCTTACCTTTAGTAAAAATGTGAAAAAGCTACACGATTTTTCCTATAAACAATCATATTGGTAGCTTCATTTTTTTAAAGATTATGAAGGCAAGGGATTCAAATAGAGTTGTACTTTGTAAGCAAAATGTAATATAAAGACAGTGTCAGGAGAAACCTGGTTTCAAATCCTGCTTCTGATGCTAGGTTAAGTGACCATGGAAAAGTCACTTAATCTCTTTGGGTCTCAGTTTCTTCATTTGTAAAATGGTAATAAAAAAGTTGTATAGGATTCATCTTGTAGGACTGAAAATTTACAGTCCCTTAAAGGGCTGGACAAATTCTCTTTATTGTGGACAGAAGCTCGAATCTAGAGCTCTTATCATAAATATTGAGTTTTGAGGTCCTAGGTTCTCACTGCAGTGCTCCAGGGGTGGTATCTCCTTGGCAATAATCACTTTTGAATTTTGCTTTGGATTGTTTGCAGGAGGGAGAATGAAAGATAAAAGGCTTGAGTGGCACATTCATATTCAGGAGACAGCTTTAATTTTTCATTTCTGAATATATTTTTCTGTTGAAAAATCTTATATCCTTTTCCAAAAAAAGACACTTTTTTTGAAGGTGTAGTAAGTAGGGATAAAGGATTGAGAAATCATTCTGTGCTCATCAGTTTCCCTTCATCTTTTTCTGTCCCCAATCTCAGGCTCTTACATGCCATTAGGCTACATATGAAAGCTGTGAGAAGGAATAATTTTTTTAAAGGTGTGCTAGGCCTTGGTGGGTACAATAAGATCCTAGAGCAGACTGATCCTTAGTAGATGTAATTACAGCCGCATTCCATGCTGGAATTTTCCTTCCTTTCCCCTTTCTATTCTACTGTCAAAGAAAAAGAATACAAGTTGGAGGATTGAAGAGATAGTAAAAGACAGTCACAGAGGGATAGTGGCAACTGATGGAAACTAGAGGGACATAGAAAAAGGAAAAGTCTAAGACTAAAAAGACAATGATGCAAAAAAAAAAAAATGGCAGCCAAAAAAGTTAACAACAGCTTAGGTGGCATTAGAAGCGGTATACTGTCAAGATTAAAGAGGTGACGATTCTGATACAATCCTCTGGTCAAATCACATCTGGAGCGTTGTGTACAGCTCTGAGTGCCCCATCTTAAGAATGATATTGACAACTGGGGGACATATAGAAGAGGATGATGACAGGGCTTGTGTCTCCAAGCCTAGAGAAAAGAAGACTTGGGCGGGTAGAATATTATAGCTTTCTATAAATTTGCGAAAACAAATTGGCATTTGTTGAAGGGTTGTCACTCAGGAGAGGAGAATTTGACTTTCTGTTTGGACTGGGAGAGCGGGACTAGGGACAGTGCAGGCAGGTTACATATAGGCAGATTGAGGTTTGATATGCAGACTCACATAAAGCATTACTGCCTTTGGAAATACAATTAAATAGAGAATAGGGCACAATTAAAGAGATGATGCAAACTAAACTGGAATCTCAGTGTAGGGGTAGAATGTTCTAGAAGGAAGACTTCGAAAATGCTGGACCGTGTGAATTTTTTTTTTTTGGATGGGATTGAGACTTTTAAATTTCCTAAAGAGGCACCTGGGGAGGAAAAACATTTAAAAAGTTATAAACCAACCCTTATCTCAAACACTAAAAAAAAAAAAAAAAAAAGTTTTATTGTTGCTTTTTATTTTTAACTATAGTAATTTTCCCCTAAGTACCCTACTCCTAAATCCTCCCCTTACCTCCCCCATGAACCCTCCATTCTTTGTAACAAGCAAAAACATTGAAGCAAAAAAAAATAGTCCAGATGCAGTGATTGCTTCTAGATCTGGAGTCAGAAGACCTGAAATTGAATCTTGGTTCTTTCATGTTCTACCTATGTGACTATGAGAAAGTTATTTCCCCTCTGCTGATCTCCATTTCTTCATCTATAGAATGGGGAAAAGGGAACTAAAAGAAAAGTTCTTATTTATTTATTTATTTTAAGTTTTCTACATTCATTTCCACAAAATTTTGAGTTCCAAATTTTCTCCCCATCTTTCCCCTCCCCTACCCCCAAATGCCTTGTGTTCTGATTACCCTTCCACCAATCTGCCCTCCCTTCTAACACCCTTCCCCTATTTCCATCTTCTCTCTTTTCCTGTAGGCAAGATAAATTTCTATACCCCATTACCTGTATTTCTTATTTCCCAGTTGTACACAAAAACAATTCTCAACATTTGTTCCTAAAACTTTGAGTTCCAACTTCTCTTCCTTCCTCCCTCCCCAACCATTCCCACTGAGAAGAGCAGCAATTCAACATAGGTTATATATGTGTAGTTTTGCAAATGACTTCCATAATAGTAATGTTAACCATATTTCCCTCCATCCTATCCTGCCACCCATTTCTTCTATTCTGTCTTTTCACCTTGTCCATTCCTAAGAGTGTTTACTTCTAATTGGACCCACCTCCCATTTGCCCTCATTTCCATCATCCTAGTTCCTTTGACTTCTGGGATATCATACTCCAAGCCCTTCAATCCCTTAATGTAGAAGATGTTAGATCCTGTGACAATCTGATTATATTTCCATAATGCTTGAATTGTCTTTTACTAGCTGCTTGCAATATTTTCTCCTTGACCTGGGAACTCTGGAAATTAGCTACAATATTCCTAGGAGTTTCTCTTTTTGAATCTCTTTCAGGAGGTGATGGTGGAATCTTTCAATATTTATTTTGCCCTCTGGTTCTAGAATATCAGGGTAGTTTTCCTTGATAATTTCATGCAAGATGATGTCTAGGCTCTTTTTTTGATCATGACTTTCAGGTAGTGCCATAATTTTTAAATTGTCTCTCCTGGATTTATTTTCCAGGTCAGTTGTTTTTCCAATGAGATATTTCAATGAGATATTTCACATTATCTTCTATTTTTTCATTCTTTTGGTTTTATTTTGTAATTTTGTAGTTTATCACAAAGTCATTAGCTTCCCTTAGCTCCACTCTCATTTTTAAAGAACTGTTTTGTTTAATGAACTTTTGAACCTGCTTTTCCATTTGGCTGATTCTGCTTTTTAAAGCCTTCTCCTCATTGGCTTTTTGGACCTCTTTTTCTAATTGAGTTAGCCTATTTTTAAAGGTGTAATTTTCTTCAGCATTTTTTTGGGTCTCCGTTAGCAAGTTGTTGACTTGCTTTTCATGATTTTCTTGCATCTTTCTCATTTATCTTTCCAATTTTTTCTCCACCTCTCTTACTTGATTTTCAAAATCCTTTTTGAGCTCTTCTATGGCCTTAGACCACTGCATATTTATTTTGGATGTTTGGGATGCAGAAGCCTTGACTTTTATGTCTTTCCCTGATGGTAAGCATTGTTCTTCCTCATCTTAAAGGATGGGAGAAAAATACCTGCTCACCAAGAAAGTAACCTTCTATATAGTCTTATTTTTTTCCCTTTCCTGGGCATTTTTCCATCCAGTTACTTGACTCGGGTCCTTTGTCAAAAGCAGGGTATGCTCTGGGGACCTGTAAGTTCTTAGTTCTTCCAAGATGGCACAATTAAGGGAGAGGAGTTTATTCCTCAAGGGCCTCCAACTCCACCATGGCAGCACTTCTCCTTACCCCAGGACCATGCTGAGAGCTGAGATTCACATTAGCTGCTCACTTCCTCCAGGGGCTAAATTAAAGCTGAGGGCTCCAACAATGGACACTAGCTGCTGGTTGCTGGGGTCACTGCAGCCTGCTGCTGCTACAGCTACTGCCTGAGGCTGGGGCTGGGGAGGATCCTGCTCCCTTGTCACCAAGGTGAAAAAGCTTTCTCACTGACCTTTGAAGCTGCCTTTGGCATTTGTGAGCTGAGGGATCCAAGAACCACTGCTGCTGCTGGGGATTCCACCCCCAAGGCCTGCTCCTTCTGGTACCAGGCAACCAAGGCTGGGCTGTGTTCTGCTCCACATCTGGTGTGATAGACCTTTCCCATTGGCCTTCCAGGTCACCCTACGCTTGTTGTTCTGTGGCTTCTGCTGCTCTAGAATTTATTGAGAGTCATTCTTTACAAGTATTTTATGGGGGGAAGAGCTAGTGTATGTGCATCTTTCTACTCCACCTCTTGGCTCCGCCTCCCTAAAAGAGAGGTTCTTAATTGAGGGTTTATGAATCGATTTCAGGGGGCCTTTGAACTTGGATGGAAAAAAATTACATCTTTATTTTCAATAATCTCTAATTGAAATTTAGCATGTCCTCACCTACCTCACAGGCTTGTTGTTAGGATTAAATGAAACTGTTTCTAAAGTGTTTAGCGTAGTGCCTGGCTCATAGTAGGTATTATATAAATCAGCAGCCGAGTGACTGGATAGAGTGCCAGGTCTGGAGTCAGGAAGACTCATCTTCCTGAGTTTAAATCTGGCTTTGGATTCTTACTAGCTATGTGACTCTGGGCTGGCCACTTAACCTTGTTTGCCTCCGTTTCCCCATCTGTAAAGTGAGCTGGAGAAGGAAATGAAAAACCACTCCAATATCTTTGCTAAGAAAACCCCACAGGCGGTCATGGAGAATTGAACATGACTGATAAGACTAAACACCAAAAATGCTTATTCCCTTCCCTTCCCCCAAGAGTTATGAATTAAAAAGAATTATTCTTAGAAAGTATCTATAGGCTTCCCTAGACTATTAAAACTGTTTAGGAGATACAAAAAAGGATAAGAACTCCAGAACTAGATGATCTCAAAGATCCATTCTAGCCCTAAATCTATGTTATTTTAATAGCATATACTACATTTCCCATCCATAGTATCAATATCTCTAATCTGGGGATGGAAATCTTTCCTTTTCAGTCCTCTTGCTCCAAGATGTCTTATTGTAATTCACTGGAGTGTGACTCTTTTCAGTGCTGTTACCATTCACATTACTTTATACATTGTGTATATATATATATATATATATAGTTCTACTTTCTTCACTCTGCATCATGTTACATGTCTTCCTAAGCTTCTCTTCATCCCACATATTTGTCATTTCTTATAGTATGATGACATTCATTATCTTACACAACACAATTTATTCATTCATTACTTGAATAGTTCTTGAAGGGACTTACCATGTTACTAGGAAGAAAGAGAGAAAGAACTAGGTCAAATATGGTAAAATGATTGGAGTCTGAGAGTCCTCATTCAGACTCAGACTAAGCAATGCTTTCAGAAACTTGGGCCCAAATTTGGGCAGGTTCTGAGATGAATATTATCTTTGTATCCTGAGTGCAAGGTGGAAGTTACCATTATCCTTGAAAGATACTGTTGCCCTCTTAAAAGAGGAGAAATGTAACAAAAATCATATGATTATGTCAGTAGATGTAAAAAAAGATTTTGCCGAAATAAATCTCACTCCTACTTAAAAAGAAACAACTTGAAACCACAGGTATAAATAGAGTTTTTTCCTTATGTCTACCTAAATCCAGAAGCAAGCATTATCGGTAATGGGGGTGAGTTAAAAGCCTTTCCACTAAGATCAGGAATTAAACAAGGATGTCTGTTATCACCGATATTATTCAACATTCTGATGAAAATGTTAGCAATAGCAAAAAGAGAAGAAAAAGAAATTGAAGGAATCAGAATAGACAATAAAGAAATAAAACTATCTTTTTTTTTTGCAGATGATATAATGGTATACTTGGAACATCCTAGAAATTCAGTTAAAAAAAATAATTGAAATAATGTACCATGTTAGCAAAGTAGCAATAAGTAAAACAAACCCACACAAATCATTAGAATTTGTATATATTACCCACAAATCCCTACAAGAAGAGATAGTAAGAAATATAAAATAAACATAGATGATATAAAATACCTGGGAGTATACCTGCCAAGATAAACTTAGGAAGTATATGAACACAATTACAAAGCATTTTTATGCAAATAAAGTCCAATTTAAATAATTAGAGAAATAATAATTGTTCATGGGTGAGCTGAGCCAATATTATAATACTGACAATTCTACCTAAATTAATCCACTTTTTAATTCATCCAATTCAATGTCATCCCAATTAAACTACCAAAAAATTATTTTATTGAGCTTGAAAAAATAACAAAACTGGATGTATAAAAGGTCAAGATATCAAAGGAATTAATGAAAAAAATGTAAAGAAGGGAAGTCTATCAGTTCTGCTATTCGGTCATTTTAGTCTTGTCTGACTCTTAAGTGACTCTAATTGGGATTTTCATGGCAAAGATACTGGAGTGGTTTGCATTTCCTTCTCCAACTCCAGATCTTAAACTGTATTATAAGGCAGTTATTATCAAAACTAACTGGTATTGACAAAAACATAGAATGGTTGATCGGTGGAATAGAGTAGGTATGCAATACACAGCAGAAGGTTATTTTAGCAAACTTGTATTTGAGTGTAAAGATTTAAGTTTTGGGGATAAGAACTCACTATTTGGTGAAAATTCTTGGGAAAACAGGAAAACCATCTGGCAGAAAATAGGTATAGACTAATATCTTACAACATTTACCAAGCTAAGGTCAAAATGGATGCATGACCTAGACATAAAGGGAGATATCATAAGTAAATTAGAAGAGTAGGGAACATTTTGCCCATCAGATTTATGGAAATGAGAAGAATTTATGAATAAACAAGAGATACAGAGCATTATGGAAAGTAAAATGAATAATTTTGATTATCCTAAATTAAAATGGTTTTGTCCAAATAAAAACAATGTAGCCAAGATTAGAAGGGAAGAAGGAAATTGGGGGGGGGGGGAATTTACAGACAGTTTCTGTGATAAAAGCCTCATATCTCAAATATTTAAAGAACTGAATCAAATTTATAAGAACATGAATCATTCCCGAATTGACAAATGGTCAAAGGATATGAACAGGCAGCTTTCAAAAGAAGAAATGATATATAGTCATATGAAAAAATGTTCTAAATCATTACTAATGAGAAAAATGTATATTAAAACAACTTTGAGATATCAGCTCACACTTACCAGATTGACTAAAATGATAGAAGTGGAAAATAACAAATGTTGCAAGGGATGTGGAAAAATTGGGATATTAATACTCTGATAGAAGAATTGTAAATTGATCCAACCATTTTGAAGAACAATCTGGAATTACACCCAAAGAGTTATAAAACAGAGTTATAAAAACCGTTTGATCTAGCTGCCATTACTAGATCAGTTTCCCAAGGTGATCAGGGAAAAAGGAAAAGAATTTACATGTTCTAAAATATTTATAGCAGCTCTCTTTGTGGAGACAAAGAACCGGAAAGTGAGAGGAAGCCCATCAATTTAGGAATGTCTTAAGAAGTTCTGGCATACGATTGTGATGGATACTATTGTGCTGCAAGAAATGATGAGCAGGATGATTTTAGAAAAACATGGGAAAGTCTTACATGAAATAATGAAGAGTGAAATTAGTATAACCAAGGGAACATTGTATACAGTAACAGCAATATTATTCAAAGAGTAACTGTGAATGACTAAGCTATTCCAAGTAATATGAGTATTCATATCAACTACAAAGGATTTATGAAGGAAGATGCTATCCACCTCCAGAGAAAGAAGTGATATATGGAAGTATGTATTGTATACATGTGTATATGTGTGTATATATGTATATGAATGTGTGTATGTGTATGAAATGTTGCCCTTCTCTAGTGTGGAGTTAAGAGGAAGGGAGAGTGATAGGTTAGAACTCAAAATGTAACCAAAAAATATACATGCATACTTATGTGTGTGTACATGTATGTATATGTATATGTATACGTAAAATTTTAAAAAAAGAGATAGGATAAATGTGAACCCTGTCTGACATATACCACTGCAATGCTCTGGCAGTACCAGGGGTCTTTAGTTTCACACTCTCCGTACATGCTTAATGTCTTTATTGCTACAAAAAAAAGAATTGATCTGGGGATCCAGCTGGTTCCCTAAACTATGCGTCCTATCAGCTCTGCCAGATTAAAGCCAATTCTATGAATACTATGAAATATCTCATGACTTGTTTTTAAAGAGAAGCTTTCTGTTTCAAAACTAAAATGAACTCTACTGCATTAATGTTGGAGGTGGCAAGCACACAGATGGCCCAAGGAAGAGGGTGATGCCTAAGACAACTCTTCCTGACATCTGCCTCCATTTTATAATTTCACAGCTCAAAGAAGAAATAATAACCTTGGACCCAGCCACCAAAATCCAATTCCCACCTTTGTGGAACTTTCTCACATCTTCTTGAAGCATGACTTTCAAGAGATCCCCTAGGTTAGCCAAGATGAGATTCTCCCCATGTCAGCACTCTGGTGCTACATAAATGAGATAAGCAACTGCACTTGACAAATTTACTAATATGCAAGCATCAAACGAAGGGATCTTGGGGATCCTCAAAAATGCATGTCTCCTGATCAACATCATCAGTTCTTCCTTTGTGGATCTTTCCCTGTGGGACTAAACATGCCGAGGAATCTCTGCTGGGACAACCTACACCAGTGATTTCCAAACACCTGGGTTTTAACACACTGTGGTTATTTAATTTCACAATTACAGTCCTCTAATCTCTCCCCTTCTTCAACCTATCGTTACTGCATTCATTTTTAAAAAAAAAAAAAAGGCTATTCTTACTTTGCAGCTCAAGCACCATTTTCTTCATGAAATCTTTCCTGACCTTGTCCTAACTGCTGGTGCCCTCCCTCTCAAACTACATTGTCTATATTTGTGTGTATACATATATATGTATGTACATATATATATGTGTGTGTGTCTGTGCAGGAAGTCAGCAAGGTGGCTCAGTAGATAGAGTGGTGGATTTGGGGGCAGAAAAGCTTGAATTCAAATTTGACCTCACCGGTTGTGTGATCTTGGGTAGGTCCCTTTGGAAGTTTTGCTCTTGGTCTGTTCATTCGTCCTTTTTGATTCTAGGCAAAGGCAGTACAATCACTGCCTGACCCAGATTCAAGCCATGGTGGACTTGGAGGCAATATTCTGGCCTGACGTTGCTATCAGCTCATTAGGGAAGTCTTGAGAAATTGGAGAGTATGAAAATAAAGTCCAATGAAGTCTTTTGACTCAGAACTTTGTGGGACTCGGCTGCATAGGAGACTATGGATACCCCTGACTGCTCTTAAAGGTATAGAAGAACCCTGGAGGGAGAATAAAATGAAGCATAGCTGACTCTCAGGCAGTGGGGGGGCCAAGGTAGTCACTGTTATATTCATATATGTACATGCTGTCCTCTGCAAGGAGAATGCAAATTACCTGAGGGTACAGACACTTCATTTTGTCATTGTAGTCCAGAACCTTACGTAGTGCCTGGCATATAGTAGCTGCTCAATAATGCTAATGAAGTAAACTGAAATGAAGTAGAAAAATTTTATCTAATTATGAGACACCTGGTGAAATGGCTAGAGGCTTTGGAACTAGGAAGAGGTGAATCTCAACTCTGACACATATTAACTGTGTGACCCTGGGCAAGTGACTTAACTGTTGTCTGACTCAGCTTGCTCATTTGTAAAATAGGTATAATAATAGTGCCTATCTCTCAGGGTTGTTGTGAGGAACACATGGGATAATATTTGTAAAAAGTGCTCAACACAGTGTGTGGCATATAGTAACTGCTACATAAATGCTTATTCCTTTCCCCATAGGAGAGGTCATTGAAGATTCTATATCTATGACCCACAGATTTCCAAGCCTTTTAATATCATGAACAGAATGATGATAATTATTTCCATTTTACAAGGCTACTAAGTAACTTCACAGTACCTCCTAACTGGAGAGAGTGTTAAAGCTCACCTCATTTTACAAATGAGGAAACTGAAAAAGAGCTACAGTCTACTGGTCCTGCTAGGACAGAGACAAGTGGCCTCAGCCATGAAGATGCTCCCATCAGTACCATATGCATCCCGATCCCCAACCTTGCTGCTGGAGATTCCATCTTCAACTCAGCAACATTTTGCTCAGTGCCAGTTGCCTCACTGACCTAAGCTGACAACATCTTCCAGTACTTTCAGGGCTGGTGTTTATATTTGAAAAATCTATTTTGACATCAAAATTCTCCTCATCAGATTTGTGCTGCCTGCAACTCCAACTGTTTCAATCAATTTTCATTTTTATACAGATGAAGTATCTATCTTAATTAGTCACCAGGAAGTCCAATTGCTGAAACTTATTTGTCGATGTTTTTCATCTCACCATCTCAAAGGAGCCACCGTTGCTCTCCTTTGCTGGGTCTAGGGATTCTCAGAGATGGTTTAGATGGTGGTTACATCCATACCTTGGGGCTGAACATATAGTAACAAAAGCAGACATTTACATGTTGCTTTTAAGTTTACAAAGTACCTTACATTTATCATTTCATTTCATCTTCATAATACTGTGACCGAGGGATTATAGGTGTTATTATCCCCATTTTACACAAGAAGAAACTGAGAGAAGTGAAATGGTGAGTCCAGAGCCACACAGATAATAGCATGTGAAGTAAGATTTGATCCCAGCCTTCCTTGACTCCTCTATCCACCACAGTATCCCACTTCTCTAAGTAGAGATGGCTATAATGTGAGTGCTGCTTCTTACCCCCCCAAATCCTACTGACCCCTATGCTTAGTTTGTTTTTAATTTGGATGACTCCAGTTCCTTTGTCTGACTCAGTATAATATCTCATAACTCCTACCTAGCACCTGTGGTGCACCTGGCAGTAGGACTTTTAATTGTCTTGATAGAGCTAACTTTTGGGGAATAATTGAACATTATTTTCCCAGGTCAGATAAAGATTGCTTTTAAGACCAAAAATGTACCTAACTTCTTGTACCTTTTCTGTATCAGAGAGTATGTCTATATGATGTGTATGTTATTCAAGAAACCTGATAGGGCAAGGGTGCTAATGAAACTAGACAGCTGTGAGTTACCTCCCACAGTCTCACAACACCAGCCTGGCCTGTTGTGAGCAAGGTAGCTAGAGTGGAGATCTGGGTCAGCTTGGGCTAACGTTGCCTATGAACATTAACTGAGATCCAGCTGTGGGTCCTTTGAGCAAGAATATAAAAGTGTTTTTTAGGACTTTGGCAAGAAGCTTTTCAGACCCTAGGCAATCTTCTTGCTCACTGTTTTTTTAATCCCTTTTCCCAAGACATATCTGCTTGTACTCTCCTGAATTACTTTTTAACCCCAGTCAGAATTGCTTTACTTGGGAGTATTTGAATACATTTTTATTAGGTGAATTTTTTGATCCCTTGGGCTCTGAGTGACCCATTGCATCAGATAAACTAGGTGTGACCCTTTATCTATGTACCTTGAAATCCCGGATCAGAGTAAGACAGGGAGTTCTGTTGTCATCAAAGGCATGAAAGCAGCCCTTAAATTAAACCCTTTCAATTGTGCTATCAAGTATGAATTTGGGGCTTATTTTTTACTTCCTGTGGATGATTGAATGAGTGAATGTATGAATGAAAATAATTGATCAAATGCTCACTCTCCTTAAAGCACTGTGCAAAGCTCTAGAGATATAAACCATGCTCTAAAGATGCTAAAATTTTAATAGGGGTGGACAATACCTATAGGACATTCAGCTGTAGGACAAATGGGAAAACTCAGTGGTCCTTATGGTGCAGCGGCAAAGCACATTGTGATATATCTTCTTTAATATAATTTCCACTAATAAAAATGGTATTTCTTTCTGATGTTAGACCAGTTTATAATTTACAGGGACATTGATGGTAAGGACTTTCTTTTTTGGGTCTTGAAAAAGCTCTGATTGCTCTAGAGTTAGGAGCTACAGCACCTGCAGAAATGGTTGTTGATTTGATCTATACTTTTGGGGACCAGCTGAGAGGCAGGGATAGTAGTAATAAGGGGAAGACATCAGTCATTCAATCAATCAACATTTAGTAAGCACCTACTATGTGCCAAACACTGGGGATACAAAGAAAAGCAAAGGCAATTCCTGTCCTCAAAGAGCTTACAATCTAATGAGAGAGACAACATACAAATAAGCTATATACAGGTTAACTAGATATAATCAACAGAGGAAAGACAACAGAATCACCAGCAGTTGGAAATGGCTTCTTGTCGAAGGTGGGATTTTAGCCTGAACTTGAAGGAAGCCAGAGAAAGAAAGATGAGGAGTGAGAGCATTCCTACCTCCTAGGTACTTTGAGCTAGTGACACTGGTCTCCTCACTATTCTGCCCACACAACCCTTCATTCCTCCAGTGAGGATAGACCGTTCCATCCATGAAGATGCCCAGAGTTGGGGAATGAAGGGTTGTGTGTGAGGAATAGTGAGGAGCCCAGTGTCGCTGGCTCACAGAATACCTAGGAGGTGGGGTTAATTGTGCAGTTATTCCTCAGGCTCTTAGGCTTTCTCATCTGTTGATAGCAGTTGATGATGGTGCTAATGAGGATGACAGGTTCCCTGGAAATTAGCTTCAGGTGCTAAGCAGGAAACAGGGCCCATGGTCTAGGTGCTGCTATAGCTGGAGCACTCAGATTCTACAGTAGGTAGTTGGTTCTTGTCTCTGATATGCAAGTCAATTTGTACCCAGTTGTCCATATGAATAGTAAATTTCCATAGATATATTTCAATCAGTCAACCCAACAATAAGCATTTAATAGGCATTTACTATGTGCAAGGAACTGTGCTTAGAGCTAAGAATACAAAGGCAACATGACTATTGCTTCCCTTCCTATTTACTCAGAAGGGACAAACTGAGAATATGGGCAAATTTGGGAGAACTGCTTTCTGTTTAAAGCCAAAAGCTAGTCCAATGTTAGAAAAGTGTTATTTTGGGGGAGGTTAAGAGACCTTATGGCAAGGGGGCAGATAGGTGGGAGGTTAGATAGAGCACTGGGCCTGGAGGCAGGGAGACCTGAGTTCAAATCTTGGCTTAAATACTTTCTAGCTGTGTGATCTTGGGCAAGTCACTCAACCCTGCTTGCCTCAGTTTCCTCATGCAAAATGAGCTGGAGAAGGAAATCACTCCAGTATCTTTGTCAAGAAAACTCCCAAATAGGGTCATTAAGAGTTGGATAAGACTGAAAAACAACTAATAATAACAGCAACAAGAGATCCTCCAAGATGAGACTTTTAACAGAGAGCAGTAAAAAAGGAGCACTAGCTAAGCACTGCATGATTATAGTCCTCTGATTTTTCCAAAGGAGAAAAAAGAGATTATACAAATCCTCACTAATCGGAGAGGAGGGTCTGCCAATGAGCTCTCGTAGCATTGTGATGACAGTGAGAAGTATTACACAGGTCCAGATATCAGGTGACGTTGATTACATAACACCCTTCCCCTCCCTGGGACATACAGCTATGTACATTGTGGATCAAGGAAAGGAAAGTCTATTAAATACATTTGTCTTATGAAGTCATCACATTTTCCTTTCATAGTACCTCACTCCCATGTTCCGCTTAATTAAATAATTATAATAATAATAACTAACATTTATATAGCATCTACTCCAGACACTGAGCTAAGAACTTTACAATTATTATCTCATTTGATCCTCACAACAATCCTGGGAGATAGGTACTATTGTTGTGCCCACTTTACCTATGAGGAAACTGAGGCAAACAAGATTAAGTGACTTGTCCAGGGTCACACAACTAGTTAGGTCTGACACCACATTTGAACTCAGGTCTTCCTGACTTCTGGTCCAATGCACTATCTACATCACCATCCTCAAATATGTATTATACCCCTGCTCTGTCCAAGGTAGTCAGTAGGTGCTGGGTATACAAAGATAAAAACCAATTATCTCTGGATTCAAATAATTTCCATTCAAAGGGGTCTACTCCAATATGTACCCAAATGTTAGGTCATTTGAAGAAGGAAAGAACATTAAGAACTAGAGTAGGGATCAGAAAGTTACATGTATGAGGTGACACCCGAATTAAGTCTTGAAACAAGTTAAAGATTCTTAGAAGTATATCACCCAGCCTGTGCTTTGCAGGAAGCTAGGAATTCTCCTAGTTGCATGTGAGGAGTGAGTTCATTCCAGGCATGGGTGACAGTCTGGATAAAGGGATGGAGGTAAGAGATAAAACACAAGTTTGGGAAACAGCAAATAGACCAATATGAGCTAAAAGCTCACAATAAGGAAAGGAGTTACAATTTGAAATGCCTGCAAAAGCAAGTGAGAACTAGATTGCAGAGGGTTAAAAACACTAAGCTGAAGATTTTGCATTGTATGGTAAAAGAAATGGTAAGTCACTGAAGATGTTTGATTAGGGAAGAGACATAGTTAGACTTCTGTTTTATTAACATTCTGCAGTTGTGAGGAAGATAGATTAGACAGGAGGAGATTAGGAGCCAAGTGATCAGTTAGGAAATTATTACAATAATCCAGGGAAAGACTACTTTCCCCTTCCCTTCTCATATCTATGGGGAACCTAGGAATTTGCAGTAAGAAGCTATGTAGACTAGACATCACTATCCACCTGGTGGCAATTTATCAAATTACAGGCAAATACCCAGGAAAAATTAGTTTTGCAACTCTAATTTTTAAAAAAGTGACAAACACTGTTGAGTAAGATTCAGAAATTAGAACACGTGTTGGTCACCCTATAAAAAAGGTTATTATCAATCCAGATTTTTAGGAATGTGCAATATCTATACAGTGTCAAGTTAACAAGCATTTATTTTTTAAAGTGGCATTTTTTTCCAATTGCATGTCAAGATAATTTTTTAACATTTATTAGAAAAATTTTGAGTTACAAATTTCCTCCCTCTTTTCCTCCCATCCCCCCTCCCTAAGCAATTTGATATAGATTATGTATGTACAATCATGTAAAACATGTCCATATTAGTCATGCTGTAAAAGGAGAAACACACCAAAAGAAAAAAATATAGTGAAAAAAGTATGCTTCAATCCTCATTCAGTTGAGTTCTTGCTCTGGATGTGGATAGCATTTTCTGTCATGAATCTTTTGGAATTGTCTTGGATCATTGTAATGCTGAGAAGAGCTAAGTTATTCATAGTTGATCACTGAACACTGTTGCTTCCACAAGCATTTATTAACCACCTACTATATGCTAGGCACGTGCTTAGAGCTAGGCATGCAAAGAAATGCAAAAACATCTTTGCCTTAAAGGAGCTCTCAATCAAATGTGGAAGACAACATGCAAACATTTGTATGCAAGCAAGATAGAGACAGATTAATCTCTGAGGGAAGGCATTAGCAGCACATGGGGACTGAGAAAGACTACTTGAAGGAGGTGAGACTGTAGCAGGGATCTGAAGGAAGCAAGGGAAGCCAGGAATCAGGGATGAAGAAGAAGAAAATTGGACATGGAGTCTGAAGATGGAGTGCTGAGTTTGAGGCACATCAGGAGATGATTGTCACTGAATCATAGAGTATGGGGAGAGGAGTAAGATACAAGACAATTAGAAAGGTAAAAAGAGGCCAGGTTATAAAGAACTTTAAATGCCTAACACATTCAAAGGATATGAAAAAATAGTTTTCAAAAGAAGAATGCTTCAGCTCATTAATAATAGATGAAATGCAAGTTAAAATGGCCCTGAGGTTCTGCTTCATACCCTACAAATTGGCAAAGGTTACAAAAATGACAATAGTCAATGTAGGAGGAATTATGGATGAAAGGCACACTAATACATTGTTGGTGGAACTGTGAGTTGTTATAGCTATTTTAGAAAACAATTTGTAATTATGCAAAGGGACTAAAATGTCAATATCCTTTGACTCTGTTTCTAGGACTATACTTATGCCCCAAGGAAGCCATTAGAGAAAAAAGTCCCCATATACACCAAAATATTTAAATATAGCAGCACTTTTTGTGATAGCAAAGAATCGAAAACAAAATAGATACCCATCAGTTGAAGAATGGCTAAACAAATTGTGGTAAATGAATGCAACAGAACAATACTGTGCCATAAAACTTGAATGTGATTAATATAGAGAAGCATGAAAAGAATTATTTAAATTGATGCAAAGTGAGGTAAGTAAGGCCAAGAAAACAACATACACAGTAACTACAACAACGTAAATGGAAAGAAGAGCAACATGCCAAAAAATTCAAAGAGAATGTAGCAAAATTATAAAGACTGAGCAGGATTCAGAAGAAGAAATATGAGAGGACACTTCCAACCCACCATTTCAAATGTGGGAGGTCCACAGGTTTTACACATTGTACAGATATTCAAACTTTTTCAATGTATTGATTGATTGTGCTGATTTTTTTCCTTTTCTTTTTTTTGCTTTAAAAATAGTATTTGTTAAATGAGATGGCTCTTTGGAAGGGAGAAAGGAAAAGATAGTGGGAAAAACAATGAGGCTATAAAAAACAAAAGCCATCATTAAAAATTTAGAAAGAAATGGAAGAAATTATATTTGATCCTGGAGGTAATAGGGAACTACGGAAGTTCATAAGATAGGAATATGTGACAGATTCATGCCTTAGAAAGATCTCTTTGATCAATGACTGAAGGATAGACTTGACTAGGGAGAGACTTGAGGCAGACAGAGCCCACTAGCAAGCTATTGCAAAAGTCTGGGTGTGAGATGATGAGGGCCTGCACCAGGGGATGCAAGTATCAGAAAAGAGAAGAGTACATATAAGAGAGAGATGAAACAAAAGATAGAATTAATAGATTAAGCAACTGATTGGATATGGGGGGGTGGTGAGAGAGAATGAGTAGTCAAGGATGACAGCTAAGTTGCAAGCCTGAATGACTAAGAAGATTTTGGAACCCTTGACATTAATAGGGAACTGAGGGAAGGGGAAGGGTTTTGGGGAAAGATAATGAGTTTAATTTTTGGTCTGAGAATCATAGCTCTGCCTCAAACTTTCTGTGTTGTTTTGGTCAAGACACTTTATCTCTTTGGGTCTCAGATGCCTCATCCATAAAATGAGAGAGTCAGAAATAACTACTCTCTAGTTCTTTTCAATTCTTATATTCTAATTCTATAATCAATATTGTTATTCAAGTTCCTTTTATTAAGTGAATATTTTCGTATTTTCATTCTAGGTTCAGAATGTGAAAGTTGCCATCGTTTTCTGCATAGTACCATTCTGCCCATTCCAGTAATGTTTTCTCATGACAATGTAGTATAATAAAACCAGTGTTAGGCTTGGAGTACTTAAGGCCTGGGTTTCATTCCCACCACTGACATGTACTAGCTGTAACCATAGTCAAACCACTTATCACATCTATGAGTTTTTATAATACTGATAGTACTTACATCTTGTGATTCTTATGAAGGTTAAATGTGATAATGTATGTAAAACACTTTGAAAACCTTGAATAATTACATAGAAGTCAGATAGTACTAATCTAATACTTTCTGTTTATGCTCTTTTTAATATTTCTCAATCAACCAGAAGTTATTTCCTAAATCCCCAAACTATACCAAAATACTAGCAGGGCAGGAGATATAAAGAGGCATCAGCCTTGTTCCTATCTGCAAGGACCTTAAAAAGAAGTCATTCATATATACACAAAAGATAATTGACATTACAAGCCAACCCCTGCTAGGTGTTAGATGAGTAGGACTCGTTTAGTCAATAGTCAGGATTATAGGAGCTTAGAGGCTTTAAAAGTCTGAGACAAGCAGATAGAGCTATAACCAAGACAGGGTAAACAGGTCTGTCTCAGAGTGCTGACATTGTGGAGGGGCACGCTTCTTTCAGTCCATAGCTCATATGCCTTACTGTCTACTGCTGGTCCTGGACCAAGCAGTTCAACCACCTCTGCTCATTTGCTAGGACCTGAGTTGTTATATCCAGGGTCTTTTTGCTGTAGTATCTCCTTTTACTCCCTCCCTTTTTTCCCCCTCATCTGAGCCTACCTTTGCTCACTACTGCTTCCCCAATCTGTAGAGCCATGGGGATCAACAATAATAGATTTAGAACTGCAAAGGAACTTAGAGCTACCTAATTCAAGCCTCTCATCTTAGAGATGAGGAAATTGAGAACAATAAAAGTGTCTTATCCATGATCTAATAGGTAGTCAAATCCTCTGACTTGAAAGCTAGTGTTGGGTTTTTGTTTTGTTTTGTTTTTTCTACCATATCATTCAGGAGACAAGCTACCCACTCTCTTGGTATGACTTCATGAGACTGAAGCAGAGATCTCTCCTAAGGTCTCCACTGCATCCTACAGTTGTTTGTTCAAGGTACCAGAACTCCTAGTTGCAGTGGTACTAATAGGTAGTATAATATCAGGTCAAATTAAAATAGAAAATGAACATATCGTTGACTATATGAAGATGAGCTTTGGATAGGAGGCTTGCTTGCATGTTTATCATTCAATCTTCAGTGATTTTTGGAACCCCACCCAAATGATAGCCTCTGACTTATCCTTGTCCATAAGCCTGTTGTGAGCAAACTTGAAAGTCAGTCTTATGAAACCACAGCCTTGGAATCCAAGAGGGACACTGTTGAAGTTACAAGCTATGAGAATCCAGCTTTAGGGGCTTATTAAAACAATCAGGCTCTGAGGTCACATGCTGGAGTTAAGAAGAGAGCCAGGATTTTCTTTGTAAGTGTCAAGGTTTGAACAGCTGTTGGGAAACTCAACCACTCTGACCTTCCCTTGAAACTTGAGTATTTGAAGAATGCAGATTGAAGATGAGAGGAAAAAGTTTATAGGGCAAAAATGGTCATACTCTATTACAGGCAGAGGATAGGGGGTATTTTTCAGCCCTGAGCATCTGTTGGAGCAGTTCATGGGGAAAAAACCTACCTTGGTGATACCTAAGCACCTCCTCTCGGCTGGTATGCTTTATTCATCCCAAATAAAATAAATTATACTCAACAAAATTAATTCCATGTTTATTCTGTGTCAATGCTTAGTGCAAGAGACACAAATAAAAAAAACCAGCTTGGTTTCTGGCAGCTTACAATATATAAGTTGGGGGAAAGTTCATTACTTAAATCAGGAGGGGAACTAAAGAAACCAACTAATTCTATCTCTTTTATAGACAAAGAAACTTGAGGCCCAGATAGATCAAGTTACTTAAGAAGAGCTAACATTTATATTGTTTTGGCAAAGATACTGGAACAGTTGGCCATTTCCTTCTCCAGATCATTTTACAGATGAGGAAACTGAGGCAAAGAGGGTAAAGTGATTTGTCCAGGGTCACACAGCTAGTAAATGTCTGAGGCTAGATTTGAACTCAGGAAGATGAATCTGAACTGGCTAAGCCTGGTACTCCTATTCCCTTTGTCACCTAGCTGTCCAGAGAGATTGAGAGATGTGCCTAAAGTCCCATGGGTAGTAAATGATTGAGTTAGAATTTGAACCTAGGCCCTCTCTCCAAAAGCAATGCTTTTTCCACTGTAAAGGAAGGCTTCTAGCAGTGTAGAAAAAATGCCACTTAGCACTTAGTCAACAAGATAATTGAAACAGGAAGTCAACAAACAGTAAACTGCAGTGAAATCCTCCCATCCTACCCTTCAGTAACTCAGTAACATGAATCTTCCCAACTCCAGGCCTGGAACTCTATCCACTATACCACCTAGCTACCCATTAGAGTTCTACAGCAGATCATGTATCTCCTACTTAAGTGATAAACGTAAAAACTTGACAAAACACTTTAATTTTTCCCTAATTCTCTCTCAAGTTTCCATGGATGTCCTTAGATCATGGGGACTTAACTTAAGATCTGTGAACTTTTTTTTTTTATTTTGATCACTGTATATCAACATAATTAGTTTCCTCTGTAATTCCATGCATTCTACTTTATTTAAAAGCATTGCCCACTACAAAACATTTTTGCACAAGTAAAGTCAGATCTAATTAATTGAAAAAGTATGAGTTGCTCATGGGTAGGCTGAGCTAATATAATAAAAGTGACAATTCTACCTAAATTAATTTACTTATTCAGTGCCAGACCAATCAAACCACCAGACAATTATTTTCTAGAGCTAGAAAAAATAATATCAAAATTCATCTGGAAGAACAAAAGCTCCAGAATATCAAGGGAATTAATGAAAAGAAATGCTAGGGAAGGTGGCCTAACCCTACCAGATCTCAAATTGTATTATAAAGCAGCAATCATCAACACCACTTGGTACTGGCTAATAGAGGGGTAGATCAATGGAATAGGTTAGGTACTCAAGACACAGTAGTCAATGAATATAGCAGTTTACTGTTTGATAAATCCAAGGACCCCAGCTTCCAGGATAAGAACTCACTGCCTGACAAAAACTGCTGGGAAAACTGAATAATAGTGTGGCGAAAACTGGGCATAGACCAATGCCTGACACTGTACACAAGAATAAAGTCCAAATGAATACATGACTTAGGTAGAAAGGCTGATACTACAAACAAATTAGAGGAGCAAGCAGTGGTGTATTTGTCAGATTTATGGAGAATGGAGAAATTTATGACTCAACAAGAGATAGAGAACATTATGAAGTGCAAAATGGATAATTTTGATTACATTAAATTGAAAAGTTTTTGCACAAACAAATACAATGCAGCCAAGATTAGAAAGGAAGCAGAAAACTGGGAAAGAATTTTTGCAACTAGTGTCTGGGATAAAGGCCTCATTTCTAAAATATGAAGAGAACTGAGTCAAATGTAAGTCATTCCTCAATTGATAAATGGTCAAAGGATATGAACAGGCAGTTTTCAGAGGAAGAAATTAAAGCTATCTATAGTCTTATGAAAAAAATGCTCTAAATCACTATTGATTAGAGACATCCAAATTAAAACAACTCTGAGATACCACATCACACCTATCAGATTGGCTAACATGACAAAACAGGAAGGTGATAAATGTTGGAGAAGATGTGGCAGAATTGGAAAACTAATTTATTGTTGCGGAGCTGTGAGCTGATCCAACCATCCTGGAGAGCAATTTGGAACTATGCCCAAAGGACTACAAAGGGCTTTGACTCAGCAATATCATTTCTAGGACTGTATCCCAAAGAGATCATAAAAATGGGAGTCCCACTGCTATTTATAGCAGTTCTTTTTGTGGTGGCCAAGAACTGGAAATTGAGGGAATGACCATCAACTGGGCTGAACAAGTTGTGGTATATGAATGTAATGGAATACTATTGTGCTAAAGAAATGATGAACAGGAAGACCACAGAGAGGCCTGGATGAACTTATATGAACTGATGCTGAGTGAAATGAGCAGAACCAGGAGAACATTGTAAACAGTAACAACCACATATGTGGGGAATTTTTATGGTAGACTTAGCCCTTCACAGCAATGCAAGGACCTAAAACATTCCTAAAGGACTCTTGAGACAAAATGCCATCCACACCCAGAGAAAGAACTATAGAATTGAAATGCAGAATGAAGCAGAATGTTTTCTCTTGTGTTATGTTTCGTTTTGGTTTGTTTTTTCTCATGGTTTCCCCCATTCATGTTAATTCTTCTATGTAACATGACTTATGTGAAAATGTGCTTAATAAGAATGTATATATAGAAACCATATAAGATTGTGTGCCATTTCAGGGGGGGAGGGGGAGAAAATCTAAGACATATGGATGTGATTGTTGAAAACTGAAAACAAATAAATTTGAGAAAATAAAACCATTGTCCAGGGCCACATAGCTGATACGTATCTGAGAGTAGATTTGAATTCAGATATTCTCTTATTTCAGGATCAATGCTCTAGCAACTGTACCATATAGCTATCAGCTGGATTATACAACTAGTAAGCATCAGAGACAAGAGTGAAACTCAGGTCCAATGATTCCAGAACCCCATGGCACCACCCTAAGGAGAAACTCACTAGTATCCAAGACACAGGGGGCTACATACGAAAGAATCAAGGCTACAAGAAATTTGAGGTGAAGAGGAAGAGACTCTGGATGTTGCTGATGCAGGCTCTTTAACACTTTGTTATCCATACTCATATACAGCTACTGCATCACCAGGAATCAATTATTACCCTCAAATGCAGATTTGAATCAGGTTTGGAGTTAGCCCAGTCCTGGCACAAGCCCATGTTTTCCTAGCAAGCATTTTACAAAGGAGAAAAGAAGCAAGAGTTCAGCCTAGAGTAGATGGGAGGTGATTCAGTGTTGTTTATTAAGATGCCTGCCTTCTCTGAGAGGCTGACAGGATTCATTATAGCATCTCCTTGGAAACCATTCCAGTGTGTGAGCTACTGAGACACCTCCAGAACATTGTATATGGAAGGTGCTGTGCGTACAGTGGGGCAGATTTAAAGGTAACGTGGAAATGGATCAATAGGGCATTGCCTGCCGTCCTTTTAATTCTGTTAAGATGTATACAGCCTGCTGGCAACACCAGCAGCTTTATTTTCTCAATTCACTTAATTGCTGATTGAAATCTGTCCTTCATCTGCTGCAGCAAAATACCAAATTCACCCTCAGGGTCTTTTTATGTTTGGCCCCATGCAGATTTCTTGACAAATTTGCGTTCATTAGTAGTTAAGGAAAATCAAATGCATTTTCCAGGCTCGTGACTAAGAAGCAAACCCCAGCATCAAATAGCATTTAATGTCCCTTACTCTAAATCATGGAGACTTTTTAAAGAAAAAGTCACAATGGCATCCCTTGTGGTGCAAGCTTAAGAAGCAGAGACCAATTAAAATACAATAAGCTATTTCCTTCCACCCCCACCCTCCCAGCAATTTTACTCACAATTCTAGGGACATTATGAAAGGCAGTGTAGGTTTGGTGGAAACAACATAGGATTTGATGTTGAAGGACCTGGATCTGAAATTGTGGCTTTGCTACTACCTACTTGTATGACCTTGGTCAGGTGGTATTACTTCGCTGGACTTCAGTTTCTTCATCTGTAAAAAAAGGAGGCTGCATTAGTTGACCTCTGAGGGTCTGTTCCATCTATGATCCTCTGGCCCTAGTTTGACACTTTCCCCAGAGTCTGAATCCCAAGCTGAATAGATGACCTCTGATGTCCCAGGTTTTTATCCGTGATCACATCTATTGAAGTTAAAAGATCTATCCCCAACACATACAGGGGCATTATTTACCCTAACCCAATGGAATCAGAATATGAATCAGTATGTTGTCATGGAACCTTTGCAGAAGGGAACTCAGAGTCATTTAGTCAGACTGATAATAGAATAAACACTAAACCCAGGGGAAGACCTGGCTTCCACCTTTGATACTGCTACATATGACATTGGGCAAGTGACCCAATCTCCTTGGACCTCTGTTTCCTCAATTATATAAGGAGGGGGTTGAACTAGATATCCTCTGAAATCTCTTCCCATTTTTCCATGGTCCTTTCCTCAGAGTCATGCATCTAGTAAGTGTCTGAGTCTGCATTTGAACTCAAAGATGAATCTCCCTGATTTTAAGCCCATGCAGGGCTCTATGCCCTGTGCTACTGAGCTGCCCAATTTTTGTTGATTGGTCTTCTCTGACTCTTTGTTACCCCATTTGGGGTTTTCTTGGCAGAGAGACTGGAGTGGTTTGTCATTTCCTTCTCCAGTTCATTTTCCAGATGAGGAAACTGAGGCAAGCAGGGGTAAGTGACTTGCCCAGGGTCACACAGCTAGTTAGTATCTGAGGCCAGATTTGAACTCAAGAAGATGAGTCTTCCTGATTCCAGACCTAGAGCTCTATCCACTGCACCACCCAGCTGCCCATACAGTAACTGATCAGAGTACTAGAAAGGATCTGAGAAAGATTTAATACCTACTGTGAAAACGAATCCCTTTACTTTCTCACAGATAGTATCGTGGTGTAATAAAAAAGGACTTTAGGCTTTGAAGTAACAGAAGACTTGGGTTTTTGTTGTCGTGCTTGCTGCTGTTTTGTCCCAACCCTTAATTAGCTGTGTGACCTCCAGCAAATCACTTCACCTCTCTGAACCTCAATCTCATCTGTCAAGTGAGGATCATATCATGTCCTGTGTCCAGAGGATGAAATGAGATAACATCTATGAAAGCACTTTTTGAGTTTTAAAATACTATGTGAGTGTGAGGTATTATTATCTCATAGTCTGATATTGTATTAAGTAAGGCGGATTTAAATGAATTGTTTTGCTGGATATGTTTACTTGTTCAAAAAATTTGACTAAAGTTTATTGATCTGTTCCACTGAAGAGGGTCAAAACAGTCAGTTCAATTTTTGTTTTAAAGTCAAACCAGTTGCTTATCAATTCTTCCCCCATAGTCATGCAAGCTATTTATATACCCTGTATATTCTCTAATGGAGAAAGCCATTTCTTTTTTCCCCTCAGGCAGGATTGCATAATTAAGGATGATTGGTCAGCCACCATGTTACTAACTCTACAATCTGAGGTGAGACCTCAGACACTTGACACTCACTAGCTGTGTGACCTTGGGCAAGTCACTTAACCCCAATTGCCTCATCCTGGGTCATCTCTAGTCATCCTGAGAATATCTGGTCACTGGATTCAGGTGGCTCTGGAGGAGAAGTGAGACTGGTGACCTGCACAGTCCTCCCTCACTCAACGCAAAGTCAAGAGTAAGTCATGTCATCATTTCTCTGATGGCATGGTCTTCTTTGGCAATGAAGGACAAACACACAAACACAACTCTACAATCATTAAGTTCCTACTATATACAGAAGCAATGTTACTCAATGGGTAGGTAACTTGCCTTGGAGTTAGAAGGATCAGGATTCCAGTCCTGTCTCTGACATACATTGACTGTGTGACCTTGGACAGGTCATTTAACATCATAATGCCCTAGGCAATTCTTTGACACTAGACTGCAGGGCAGTTACCAATCTTCATTGGTAAAAGAGGATTTCTTCAGTGGGAGTTTGCTACACTAAGGAATCATAGTTCCAGACCCCTCTTACTCATCTGCACTTCAAAAAAAAAAAAGTGTTCATCTGATGTATTTGACATCTAGAATCATTTGATCTTTGTATATTGTTGAGTCATTTCAATTGGGTCAGACTCTTTGCGACCCTGTTTGGGGTTTTCTTGACAAAGACATGGGAGTGGTTTACCATTTCCTTCTCTAGCGCATTTTATAGACAGAGTTCAGTGACTTGACCAAGATCATACAGCTATTGGAGTAGTTTGTCATTTTCTTCTCCAGGTTATTTTACAGATGAGGAAACGGGGTTAAGTGACTTGCCCAGGTTCACAGATCTAATAAGTATCTAAGGCTGGTTTTGAACTCAGGGATATGAGTCTTTCTGATTCCAGGAAGTCCAGGGCTCTAACTACTGTTCCACCAAAGTACCCTTCTGCATATTAGTCATTTGATTTATTCTGAATTCATTCATCTTTTTTATTCAGATATTATAAATTTTTTCTTATAATAATACTATGTAGGTATGATTATTGACAGTGACTTACTGATCTCTACTTTTGTTGACATTCATATGGTGCTGAAAGGTTAGCAAAGCACATGGCACGTATCTCTAATGATCCTTACAACCCTTTGAGGTATGTACTCCTATTATCCCTGTTTTACAGCTAAGGAAACTGAGACTGGAAGAAGGTAAGTGATGCTCAGTTGGTAAAGTGTTTGAGGCAGATTTTGAATTCTGGTCTTCCTGACTCAAAGCCCAAGGCTCTATATGCTAGGCCACCTTGCTGGTTTTTGACAAGGTATCCCATGTGAATATATAAGCCACCATGTAGGGGGACAATTTTTAATGTTGCTTTTTGTCATGACCTTCAAATGATGGTTTTTTACTCTCAAGGTTTTTTTTTCAAGGCTTATTTGTTTCTCCTTCCTTCAAAAGGGTTCACGATTTCCTTTTGGAGAATGTGCTGGACTTCAGAGATACAATTCAAATATGACCTCGGATACTCACTAGCTTTGTGACCCTGGCAAATCATTTAACCTCTCTCAGCCTCAGTTTCCTAATCTGTAAAATGAAGATAGCAATAGCCTATATTTCTTAGGATCGCTGAGAACATAATAATAAGATAACATATATTTCAAAGCACATGGTTAACCTTGAAGCACTATATAAATGCCAACTGCTATAATGATGATAATGAGGATGATGGCCGCCCAGAGTGCCCACCCTACCCCTCTCTTACCCCCTCCTTCGAACTCAGTCAAATGTTAGAAAAATCAGCACAGTCTGAGTGGATTCTGCTCTACCTCCTAGGCCTAAGGAATGGAGCACCAAGGGATGTCATCAAAACTAAACAAGATCCCATTCTTGCAGGTAGGTTTAACTGGACCCAAAGGAGATTTATCAAAACAATGACAAATATAGACATGAATAAATCACATTTATATTGGACTTAGTTTCATGGTTGGTGTAATAAAAGTGAATAATATCCACGGAGTTAACACTGGTATCCACTTGATGTCAAGAGCTCTAGAAGAAGGCCCAGCCTACATGGATGGTAACCTTCTGGGAAAGTGATGGGAGAACAGGGACAAGAATGGAACAGGTTGGGCAGGCATTGATGAATATTGTCTCTAGATATCACAGGGCAGCTGGGTGGTACAGTGGAGAGAGTGCCAGGGCTGGAGTCCGGAATACTCATCTTCATGAGTTTCAAATTCAGCCTCAGACACTTATTACCTATGAGACCCTGGGCAAGTCACTTAACTGTTTGCCTCAGTTTCCTCATCTGTAAAATAAGCTGGAGAAGGAAATGTCAAACTACTCCAGTATCTTTACCAAGAAAACCTCAAATGGGGTCATGAAGAGTTGGACCCAACTGAAATGACTGAACAACAACGGTGGATCACAGATCTACTGGATCATAGGACTTTCAGCTTTCAAGTTGAAAGGAGTAAAAAGCCTTACAAATTGCCTCCTTACACAACCCAGATAGAGCAAAAGTTCTTTCCCATGTTTTATAGATGAGCAAAATGAATATTTGAAAGGTCAAGTTTGTTCTCTTGGAGTTCCCTCCTTCAGTATTAAAGGCAAGCATTTTCTCTTTTCTCTAAAGGCAAACTCTCTTTTGTCTCAAGTAGTTCATGACTAATAAATTCATCATATTAGAGAACATTTAGCATTCTCTGTGTGAAAGAAAACAGGGATCCTGGAATCATTACAAATTATATCCTTACTATTGGCAGAGAGAGTGATTTCTAATATTTTGGATGCTTGAATGCATCTACTTGTGATAATCAAACATTCTTTCTAGGCTACAGAAAGAATGAGCCTGATTCTTTTCAAGGACTCTGTGATTAAGTCTTCTGAGGTCATGCTGATCATCTACAAAATTAAAAAGGAAGGAACAATTTATTAAGGGTCAGGGAATCTTAGCTGCATCAAGACCCACAGAATCTTTCAAGTTTCTTTACAAATCAGTTCAATCAAATCCAAGGCACATTTTGCCCACAGAACTTTCCTCCTTAATTTTTTAAACCTTAGTACAATTCATGAGAAATGTAATGTTGAATTCTCTAACTTTTACATCATCAAAATCTTATTTGACAATAATCATTTAATGTCTGAGGAGTCTTTCAGTTTTTAAAAAGCCAGCATTGCCACATGCATTACTTCATGTGATACCACAGCTTTGTGAAGAACACAGGTATGGTTCCCATTTGACAGGTAAGGAAAGTGGAGGCACTGAAATGCTAAATAACTTACTGAAAGACATGCTAATTAGTGACAGTGAGGACTGAAAAAGAAACAAACAAACCTGAGTGTCACAGGAATTTGTTGTTGATCCTGTTCTGTTCAACCTGTTTATCCATGATTTAGATAATTTAGATCATAAATTTTGAATGTCAGAATTTGAGAGTTGGGAGAGACCTGGGCAACCATCTAGGTCAAACCATACCTGAAAAGAATCTCTTTTATAATGTCTGTTGAGCCATCATCTAGCTTTTACTTGAAAACCTCCAAGGAGGGTGAGGGAAAAGGGAATGGAAAAATTTTTTCTTAAGCACCTACTGTGTACCAGGCACTGTGTTTACAACTAATACACCTCATGGTAACCCATTCCATTTCTGGAAAGTTCTAATTGTTAGGAAGTTTGGTTAAGCACATGATTAAGAAAAATAAGCCTAATCCCTCCTCCATACATAACTCTTCAAATACTTAATGAAAAACGATCATTTCCTCTAAGTCTTCTTTCCATGCTGTGTGAGCATTCCCAGTTCCTTCAATGGGTTCTCCCTGACATTAAGCCTAGAGTGTCTATTTACAGCTTCTATTCATTACTCTTGGTTCAGTTGTCTGGGGACAATTAGTACATATTTAATCCTATTTCCATATAGCAGTCCTTCCCATACTGTTATGGCAACTCTTGAGCCTTTTATTTTCCTGGTTAAACATCTCCCGTTATTTCATGATCCTCATATGACTGGGAGAGTCAGCACATGTACTCTATCTGTGGATAATAAGAAGTTACAAGGAAGAATGAATATATTGAGTGACAAAATTAAGATTCAAAAATATTCTGACAGACGCACCAATTAATGAGATGAAGTATGGTGTGTGGGTGTGCAGAGTGCTAGGCTAGAAACATATTAAATGTATATAAAGTTCTGTTGCTATGGGGTGCACTTAGGACCATTATCCCCCCCACCCCACCCCACCCCCATGCCCCACAAGTTCATTTCTTTATTCATTTTCTTTCAAGGTTCAAAAGTAGTCAAAAGGGTATGTTCTGGAATATAATCAGAACTTACAAAAATAATTGCAAAACTCTCTAATTAGTTCCAACTCCCATTTCCAAATTCATTCAAATGAATGACAAGATCAGAGCTGTATTTTGGAATCTAGAAATCTGTACAAAGAGACTGAAGGAGGGAGAGATTGGAGACTTGACTTTTAAACAAAAAGCCAAAGCTAAGCTGGGATTCTAGAGAACTTGGTTCAAACCCCAGCTATGCCATTAATTATTTGTGTGACCACCAGAAAGTCACTTCACTGTTATGCTCTGAAGTTTCCTTATTAGCAAAATTGGGGGAATAATATTTATACTGACTGTCTTTCTAGATTGTTGTGGAAAAAGTGATTTGTAAACCTTAGAATATAGTAGCAAAGTTAGTTATGATTATAAAGGCATGGCCCTGCATGCAACTCTGAGAGCTGTCCTCATCTAGGAAGACCCTTATTCAAGTCCCTCTCCTAAAGCATACTGGCTGCATAGTGAGTCACTTATCATCTCAGTGCCCTAGACAATTCTCGAAGAGCAGAAACGATTTGCATTCTCAGAGAGTTTCCTCATCGAGAGAGTTCCTCTATAGCAATGAAATCATAAATCTGGACCAAAAATAAATATCCATAATAGACAAAGTAATGGTCCCACTAAAGATTCTACTTTCATCAGATCCCATCTGGACTATTGTTCTCAATTCCATATGTCCTACTAATGGAGGACATTGACAGACTGAAACTTGTCCAAAGGAGCAAATTCAGGATGGTGAGAAAACTGGATACCCTATCCTATGAGAACCCATTGAAGGAATTGGGAATGCTCAGACAGTCTGGAAAGAAGACTTGGAGGAAATGATTGCTTTTCTTTAAGTATTTGAAGGATTGTCTTATGGAAGAGAGATTAGGCTTATTTTTCTTAATCATATACTTCTACAACAATGAAAACTCTCCCTGAGTAGTAAGTTACTTATCACTGAATGTCTTTGATCAGTAGTTACTCATCAGTGAATGTCTTTAAGCAGGCAGTGAATGGCTGTCTATAGGGAATTTTGAAGATGGAACACATGTTTTGGGCAGGAGATGGAACAGATCACCTTTGAGGTTTCTTCCAATTCCACAATTTGATGATTCTTTGAAAGACAATAATGGGGAGAAACATAGTTTTAAAGCCTGTTTATAGGTTGTCAAATTTAGAGCTTCTTGAACAGGAGCAGCTGACAGTCCTAATGAAGTAGTTGGGAAAGAATGGAGGTTTTATAAGACACAAGAGAATAAGACATAAAAAATGAAAAATAGTAATTATTAAACCTGTCCCTGGATAGCTGGAAAGATTTGGCTTTGACTCCAGAATGAGTCAAATTGAAAGTAGCAGCTGTATCAGAAGGTACAAAAGAACCATTTGTATATTCTTGGGGGGTTGCTCTAGGACAGGGGTGGGGAACTTGTGGCCTCAAGGTCACATGTGGCCTTGGATTCAGTCAAAGGGCCACACTTGAGGACCTAGAGGTCTCAAGGACACAGGTCATGTTTCCCCTTCCTGCCCCTTCCCTTCCCTGCTTTCCACTCTAGGAGATTTCCAGGCAAGAACATGGAACTCCTGCTACAACTGTCTGGGTAATAGAATGTTCTCATTTACTTCTGGGTCATCAGAAAATCTAGCATTAGCAGTTATTTTATAAACAACAGCTGCCTTTAGAGATGTTGAATTGTTCCCAAAGTCAAATTTATGTGGAATTCTGTGTTCCTCATCAGGGCCAGCCTTAGGCAAAATAGTGAAGCCCTCAAAGCAGGTCTTTAACATTCTCCCACTTTGCTTCATTCCCCATTCCCCTTTCCCCTGGGTACTCAGTATCATCCCAATAATTTCTGATTTCCCAGAGTCTTCCACTACTGTATGCTACCCAGGCCTGTCTCCCTAGGTAATAGACTCTCTCCCCATGACCTCTTCCTTTTGTTCCTGCCCATTATCATATCAAAATTCCCATTTACTCAGGGCAGTAGACCTCAGCTAGCTGTTGTTTCTCTCAACTCAGACCTACTTCAGCCACTGACTCTAGTCAGAAAGAGGTGTAGAATATCAAAGCAACTATATTAACTGGGATGAACTGACTGGCTACTTCCCTGGGACCCGGTAATGGTGTATCAGCTAGGATGCCATCATAAACAGGTGGACCTGCTGCACAGGTTCTTAGATCTGCTTTTCTAAAAGGAAAGCAACTTTTGCAAGGTCAACAATCTTTTTAATCAAGCACATATATTTTCCACTTAGTTCAGTGAAAAAAGTCAGCACCTTAAACTTCAGGGAAAAAAAAAACAGAGAAATAAACATCAACAGATAGGGCTTCCAACTGTCTGACCATAAACAATATATATATATCACAGATCAACAGACAGGTCTAACTGTCTGACTGGTACATACATACATAGTAACCAGAGAAAGAAGCACTAACCTCTGGGTTTTCAAAGCAGGGGTGGAAGGGCTACTCCTTAGCAGCTACCCAAAGTCTCATCTGGCACACAAAACTTCTTCCAAAAACTAAACCCCAAAGTAAAACCTCACCTCAGAGTATTTATATACTTTTCAGAGCAAGAAGTTATCACAACCCTTGAGAACCAGTGCCTCATTAGAAATTAACAAAAGTTATGGGCCTCCCCTAATCAAGCTTCCCTTAATGGGCAGGCCCATCAATGGGTAGGGAAGGTGTTTAACTCTCTAATTAACATTACAAATGGCCACTTAACTTTAGCCTAGAACTAAGGATCAGACAACAATCTGTGCTCCTACACAGAAAGCTCTTGACCAGGGTAATGAGGGACTGGCCAAGGAAAGTCTAGGCTGAGCTTTTCTGTATACACAGTCAGCTTTGATTCAGCAGACAATCAACTTTCAAAGAAACTCTTTACATGCTCTGAAGTAGAGACCAAGGCCCTCTGTTGTTGATATTCAGAAGCAAGCTCACCCAACATTCATATGGGTCCCTGTTATAATGCTCCCACTACTGAGTTCTCTTTGACCAATCTCCCACTGTAATTGTAAATAATAATGTAAAGACAAAAGACCTTAATTTTCTGCTCCTACACCCTCTTCTTTCTGTAGTTCTAGTAAGCTTTATATCCATCTTTCCACAAATGCCTAAAACTAAGCCAGAATAAATTAACTGGAGACCACTCAAACTGGACTATCTGGGGCTATGAGTCTTACTCAAAATGCATATGAATATTGGATAAATACTGCCAGGGAGCCCCCTCCCATGAAAGGTGAAAAAGGGGAAAACCCTTTCCTCACTAGGGATCTGTTTAGTAGTTAACTACCAAAGGATAAGGAAGGGAATATTGAAGCATGTTTGGGGGCTTAAAATTTAGACTTACAGAAACTTTATACATTCCCTGCAGTGGTCCCTAAAGGGGCTTTAGGGATATATCTGCCACTAGCTTTGGTAATATACCTGCTTAGAGAAGCAGACCCTGGGGAAAATATCACAAACCTCAGATTCTAGTAAGGAAAGCAAGAATAACCCGATTTAAAGTAAAGCTTTCCCATGAAGGATCCTCATGAGGATCATGAGGGATCAAGATGACTATTTTTGAAAATGCAAATACAGATGCCTATCGTTGTTCTCATCATTTTATCTCTCTGGGCTTCAGTTTCCTCCTGTCTCATGTGACCAGTTGGTCTCGCTGACCTACAAAGTCCCTCCTCACTCCAAATCTATATTCTATGGCCCTAGGTGTAGAGAGAAAAAAGATATCAGAAAGGAAGAAGGCTGTTATTTTTCTGTCCTTTCAGACAACTCAACAAGTGTTTAGTATGCTACTGAATTGCATCTCCAGCATTAGAATGATGGAAAGAACAAGGTACATGGGAAGGTTCAGTGATTTGCCCAAAGTTCATCTCGCAGAGCAGAGACTACCAGAGTCTGACCCACGGGAGACATTGAAATCCTTTCTTGTCCTACTCTAGCCTACCTTTCAAAGGCTGATCTTTTTACCTGAATGATTCAGGGCACTGATAATGCTCCTGAATGAAAGTTTTTACTCCAACAAAACCAAAAGGCTTGTTGTGAGGAAGCACTTAACACTTTTTTTTTCTTTTTGCCAGTTGTCTCAGAACTGTTAACAGTAATGAGATTAAGATCAACTTTCTTGGAGTGTGACTAGGTAGAAGTGCTCTGTCACCTCTGAAAGCAAAAACTAAAAACATTCTGGAAACTTTTAATAAGTTTTTTAAAATAAATTTTTATTTTATTATTGAATAATAAATTGCATATTTAATATAAAATAAATAAAATTAAAATTAATAAATTTTAAGAATAAATAAGAGCCATAGCAGAGAAGAAGGGTCACTAAGGGGAAGGAATCCGGGAAGCTAACTACCAACTTAGAACACCTTTTGCTTTTCCAAGGATCTGTAACTCATGCTTATATTTTTAACACTGATATGTACATAACCTTTTCCCTGGGTCTGACTCTCAAAAAAAAAAAAAAAAACAAATAGAAAATCTTCCCAGAGAGAGAGTTTTGCTGGAAAGGAAGGATTTCAAAGGCTCTAATGGGAGCCCCAGGAAAAGACAAAAGAGAGAGAGACAAAGAGAGAAAGAGAGAGAGAGAGAGAGAGAGAGTTCCCTTTGTAGGAGAGAATACAGAGCTTCTTCATTACAGTCTAGGATTAAAATGCTGGGCCATAATTTCCTCTCTGAAGATTTTGTATAATGATCTTATTAAGTATTACATTTGCTGGGGAGTTATACAAATAAAATATTGACCTAATGTGCAGTCCTGAATAGGAAAGGTTTCCTTTGCTGAAGTATACTAATTACTTGAATAAGGGTTTTTCTGGGAATGGAGGGAACCACAGGGGAAAGAGAGGAAGGGAGAGGGAGGGGATTTGTTGTCTGTGGGTGGAGCAATTACAAATTTTGTAGGACAGGGACTGAGCATGTAATTTAATTGATATAAGGGATTCCCAGTTGAGGAAATTTCAACTAGTTCAGGTCAGCACCTTCTCTGCAATTTATAGTTTTAAAGAAAGGGTTCTTAACCATTTTTGTATCATAGACCCCTTTGGCAGTCTGAAGAATACCTGTGGACCCTTCTCAGAATAATATTGTTTTAAAAGAATCATAATTGAAGAAAATGCTGAATTTTAGTTAGAGATTAGTGAAAATACAGACAAGATTTTTTTTTCCAACTTAAATGTGCAGACCTCCTGAAATCTCACTGCAGATCATGTAGTGTTGCATGAACCCCAGGTTAAGAAGTCCTGTCTTAAAATGTTGCCCAGAAGAGAAGTGACAAACTCATCACCCATCAGCTGCATCCAGCAGCAAAACTCCCAAAGGCCTGAACCAGATAAGATATAATTGAGAAATGAGAAATAATAACAGAAATGGGGGAATGGAGCCAACATGGTGGAGTAGAAAGATGCACATACTTAAGCTCTTCCCCCACAGCCCATAAGATATCTGTAAAGAAAGACTCTCAACAAATTTTAGAGCAGCAGAAGTCACAGAACGATGGAGTGGAGGAGATTTTTCAGCCCAGGGTGAGGTGGAAGATGAACAGAAAAGGTGTGTCACACTGGGATACAAAGTGGAGCCCAGCCCAGCCTTGGCAGTGCTCTGGGAGGAGGACATGAGCAGGCCTCAGGGGCAGAATCCCCAGGAGCAGTGGTGGTTTACAGATCCCTCAACCCACAGGTGCCAATGGTAGCTTCAAAGGTCAGTGAGAGAGCTTTTTTACCTTGGTGACAAGGGAGCAGGGTTCTCCCCTAGTCCTGGCTCAAGGCAGAAGCCCTGGCAGCAGCAGCAGCAGGCTGGGCTACAGTGACTGTGGCTGAGCAGGCAACAGTGGGCTTCCATTGTTGGAGAAAGCCCCTGGAGGAATTGAGCTGCTGATCTGAATCTCAGCCACAAGCCAGTCTAGGGAGTAAACTCCTCTCCCTTGATTGTACCACTTTGGAGGAACTGAGAACTTACAGGCTCCCAGAGTATACCCTGCTCTTGATTAAGGACCTAAAAGTCAAGCAACTGGTTGGGAAAATGCCCAAAAAAGGGGAAAAAATAAGACTATAGAAAGTTACTTTCTTGGTGAACAGGTATTTTCTCTCATCCTTTTGGATGAGGAAGAACAGTGTTTACCATCAGGGGATTACATAAAAGTCAAGACTTCTGCATCCAAAATCTCCAAAATAAATATGCAATGGTCTCAGGCCATGGAAGAGCTCAAAAAGGACTTTGATAATCATGTAAGAGAGGTTTAGGGAAAATGGGGAAGAGAAATGAGAGACATGCAAGAAAATCATGAAAAGCAAGTCAACAGCTTGCTAAAGGACACCCAAAAAAATGCTGAAGAAAATAAGACCTTTAAAAATAGGCTAACTCAATTGGCAAAAGAGGTCCAAAAAGCCAATGAGGAGAAGATTGCTTTAAAAAGCAGAATTAGTCAAATGGAAAAGGAGGTTCAAAAGCTCATTGAAGAAAATAGTTCTTTAAAAATTAGAATGGAACAGATGGAAGCTAATGGCTTTATGGGAAACTAAGAAATTACAAAACAAAGCCAAAAGAATGAAAAAATGGAAGATAATATGAAATATCTCATTGGAAAACAACTGACCTGGAAAATAGATCCAGGAGAGACAATTTAAAAATTATGGAACTACCTGAAAGCCATGATCAAAAAAAGAGCCTAGACATCATCTTTCATGAAATTATCAAGGAAAACTGCCCTGATATTCTAGAACCAGAGGGTAAAATAAATATTGAAAGAATCCACCAATCACCTCTTGAAAGAGATCCAAAAAGAGAAACTCCTAGGAATATTGTAGCCAAATTCCAGAGTTCCCAGGTCAAGGAGAAAATATTGCAAGCAGGTAGAAAGAAACAATTAGAGTATTGTGGAAAAACAATCAGGATAATACAAGATCTAGCAGCTTCTACACTGAGGGATCGAAGGGCCTGGAATATGATATTCCAGAAGTCAAAGAAACTGGGATTAAAACCAAGAATCATCTACCCAGCAAAACTGAGTATACTACTTCAGCGGAAAAAAATGGTCTTTAAATGAAATCAAGGACTTTCAAGCATTCTTGATGAAATGACCAGAATTGAAAAAAAATTTTGACTTTCAAACACAAGAATCAAGAGAAGCATAAAAAGGTAAACAGGAAACAGAAATCACAAGGGACTTACTAAAGTTAAACTGTTTACATTCCTACATGGAAAGATAATATTTGTAACTCTTGAAACTTTTCTCAGTATCTGGGGAGTTGGATGGAATACACACACACACACACACACACACATACACACACATGTGTGTGTGTACATATATGTATATATACAGAGAGAGAGAGAAAGACAGAGAGACAGAGAGCACAGAGTGAGTTGAATAGGAAGGGATCATATCTAAAAAAATTAAATTAAGGGGTGAGAGAGGAATAGATTTGGAGGAGAAAGGGAGAAATAGAATGGGGTAAATTATCTCTCATAGAAGAGGCAAGAAAAAGCTTTTCCAATGGAGGCAAAGAGTGGGGAGGTGAGAGGAAAAAAGTGAAGCTTGCTCTCATCACATTTGACTCAAGGAAGGAACAACATACACACTTAATTTGATATGAAAACCTATCTTACAATATAGGAAAGTAAGGGAGAAGGGAATAAGCTGGGTGGGGGGGATGATGAAAGAAAAGGCAAGTGGGAGGAGGGACCAATTAGAAGTAAACATTCTTGGGAAGGAACAAGGTCAAAAGAGAGAAGAAATTGGAGTCAGGATAGGATGGAGGGAAATATAGTTAGTCTTATACAACATGACTATTATGAAAGTCATTTGCGAAATGACACATATATGGCCTATATTGAATTCCTTGCCTTCTCAGTGGGGATGGGTGGGGAGAGAGGAAGGAGGAAAAGTTGGAACTTCTTTAGGAACATTTGCTTCCTTGTAGGTTTTCTTTTGTTTTTTTCTGTGCACTTTTTATTTTATTTTTCTTTTCCCTCCCCCTAGTCACCACCCTTACACTAAAGAAGGCTACAATTAAGCTCTAATACATATATAGATATCTATAAACATACACATGTATACTCATACACATATATGTAAGACTATACTATTCTCCTTTCCACTTATCATCTCTTTCTCTGAAGGCTGATATCATCTTCCTTCACAAGTTTAAGTCTCCACATGTTTTTTTCTTCCCTTAATCATACAGCTCAGCATTTTCTACACTCCAAAAATATCCTATCACATTCTATCTGAGAGATTGTCTATAGAAGTCTATAAAAGTTTTAGGAACAAATGTTGAGAATTGCTTTTGCATACAACTGGAAAATAACAAATACAGATAAAGGGGTATAGAAATTTATCTTGCTCCACAAGGACAAGAGAGAAGATGGGGATAAGGAAAGGATGGGATGTTAAAAGGGTGGGCACATTGATGGAACAGGCAATGAGAATGAATGTTTTGGGGTGGGGAGAGAGGAGAGATGGGGAGAAAATTTGTAACTGAAAATTTTGTGGAAATGAATGCTGAAAACTTAAAATAAATAAATAAATTAAAAAAAAGAAAGTAGGGAGAAAAGACAGGTTATTATAAGGTGAGATTATTGTTGAAGCAACAAAACAGGTAATTTCAATTATTTTAAATTAAAATTTCCTTGTATAAATGAAATCCATGCACTCAAGAATAGAAGGAATGCAGAAAATTTGGGACTTTTATAGACAATCTCTCAGATAGGATGTGATAGGATATTTTTGGAGTGTAGAAAATGCTGAGCTGTTTGATTAAGGGAAGAAAAAAACATGTGGAGACTTGAACTTGTGAAGGAAGATGATATTAGCCTTCAGAGAAAGAGATGATAAGTGGAAAGGAGAATAGTATAGTCTTATATATATGTGTATGAGTATATAAGTGTATGTTTATAGATATCTATATATGTATTAGAGCTTAATTGTAGCCTTCTTTAGTGTAAGGGTGGTGACTAGGGGGAGGGAAAAGAAAAATAAAATAAAAAGTGCACAGAAAAAAACAAAAGAAAACCTACAAGGAAGCAAAAATGGCAGCTTTGCAAACAATGTGTAATATTTTGTATAAAGGTTTTCTTGAAATGAAAATGTATTGTTTTACGTTGAATCTTTTCCTGTGTTCTTCTGGGGACATGGCAATGTTTTTGTTTTTTTTTTTTATTTTGTATTTAAGTTTAAATTAAATGAAAATTTCTCATAAAAGAAATAAAAATACAATAAAATGTAGACAATGTTCATTTATGGCTTTCTCAATCAATATGTAGGCTATAAGTATCCATTTTTATTTGATTTTGATGCCACTGGCTACAGCAATGAGGTTAAGTGACTTATCCAGGATCACATCTGCAGTATGTGTCAGAAAAGGGACTTTAAACCAGGTCCTCCCTCAGGACAGTTCCTTAGCCTCTACAGCAGGGGTGGGGAACTTACAACTTCATGGTCACATGTGGCCCTTTCTTGAGTGCGGCCCTTTGACTGAATCAAACATCACAGAACAAATCCCTTTAATAAGAGGATTTATTCTATAAAATTTGGACTCAGCCAAAAGACTGTACCCAAGGACCTAGAAGGCCATATGTGGCCTCAAGACCACAGGTTCCCCACGCCTGCTCTACACCATGGCTGCTCCTGCACAAACTTTGAAATCTGCTATATTTTTATTTTAAGGTTTTGAAAATGATTTTCAAGGCTAAGGACAGATCAAATATTTCTTGAACATTCACTATGCCTAAAGCATTGGGGTCTCTGCAGGTCCTTCGTACTCTCAGAAGTCTGATTCTAATTGAATTCTCATTTACCTTGATGGTGACTCCAGGATAGTGAAGAGGAGAACCAGAGATCATGCCCTGAAAGGCTTAAGCATCTCAGCCCCAGAAGTCTCTCCAGGGGGCTCCCAGGTCCTTACTGGTGAGTGCCAGACATGTGGTCCACTCTTTCAGAATGAGCTATTCCAGCCATGTCTCAAGTTATCCCCACAACATTTTTTTTCTGTTAGTATCAAGAAACACCAGCTGCTTTGCAGTCCCCTTTCCCTCTCCCCTGGCTCCCTTTAGTTCCAGAGCCATAATCAGCAAATCAATAGTGCCTCTGCTATTAGAAATTGTGCAAATCTATCCTCTGATGCCCCCATTTGCCAACTCTGTAACTTTCCCAAAATACTCCTCCCTGATCATTACTCCCCTTCATGCATTATCTAATTAGAATGTAAGCTGATGGCTGGCAAGAAATGTTTTTGCTCTTCTGTCTTACCAGGACTTAGCATAATGCCTGGCACATTGTAAGCATTTAAAAATGACTTTCATTCATTCATTCAGAATCTTAAAAAGCATTTCCAGGGTACCTGGTCCATATTATTTTCCTTTGTTGTGAGAAGAATTTTTGAGTCATTCAGGTTTTTATTGTTATTTCTATGGCTGTTTTCAAGAAACATTCATTTGTTAATCTAGTTTTATGGAATAACAGTATATTAGAGTAGGAAAGGATGTTAGAAATTATTTAGTTCAACATTGTCATTTTGTAGATAAGGAAACTGAGACTCAGATTAGGGGAAGTGCCTTGACCAAGGTGTAATGGTAATTTAAATGGGAAGATCTTTCCCATTCATTAATAGGCCCATTCAACTCTACTCAGTCTCATGGAAGTCTGAGTCACATGGAGCCTGTGGTGGGAGGAGCTTGCTGAACAAGTAGAACAGCAAAAGGTGGCACTAGAGCAGAGCTGAGGGGAAGTGAGTCATGAGAGCATTCAGAGCTAGAAAGGATGCAGGCAGCTGGCTAGCATGAGTGAACGGACTCGTTTGTGGGAAGCCTAGACAGGGCAAGGCTTGGGGATGGTGTTCTCTGCATTATTGATATGTATAGATGTCTTTGTTGCCAATGTTGGGACTTGGCTTTATGGTGTCTGAATAAATGTTTTGGCTCTGACCTCCATGTGGAGAGTCTGTTGTATTTTGTGATTCAGAATCGTGCCGGGATATTCATGGTTGCTGTAGGCACTGTGAATATTGCATTGGCACTACACAAGGTAACACAGCTAGTATATATGTCCGAGCTGTATCTTGAACCCAGGTCTCCTGCATCCAAGTCCTAAATCTTTTTGTACTATATCATGCATCTTAATGTGGGCCATTCCATGACTTGGAAATTAATGATGTAGCCACCAGGGGCATCACATTAGCCAGGTTATTTGTACCTTCAGTCAAGACCCTAAGAGCAGCTGGCTATCACTCAAACAGTATCTCTACCCACTGGGTTATGTTAACCTGGGTTTTGACAGTCTAAGAATATGAATGTGTCCACCAATCAAACCTCTAAGCCCCTACTCCATGATAACTGCTGTCCTCCTCTTCACAGTCACCAACCAGAAACCCCCTACACTGGAATTTTCATGTTTTAGTAAGCAGTTTAATTAGTACATGTAAAAGGTAATAAAGCAGGAACATTACATGTTAATAGTATGCATGATATATTCCATTTGATCTCTCAACCTGGACCTTTCCAAAGGCTGAAACTTTTTCTACACTAGGGTTCATCTTCCTGTCTTGTCTCCCAGCCTAGAATGAGAGCTAACCTGGAAGTTCAATATTATATATTGCCTTCCTATCTCTTCATGGAAAGGAAGAGACATGAAATTGATTCATGTTTTCTTTTGAAAGCAATGTGGACACTTCAACCATTCTCATGGTCACAGATGCATGGACATATAGATGTCGCTCCCTCTTAACTGTCTGCTTGTTCTACATCCTGAGTGCAGAGGATCAGGGATTGGGACTCAGAGGTAACAACAGGAAATAAGGAGAGAAAAGACAGAGACAGAGAGACAGACATAGAAAGACACATAGAGACAGAGAGAATTAGTTCCAGAGCTAAGAGGGTGTGTAGGATCTGTAATGGTGGTATGACTCCTTCATAAAGCTGTCTTTGGTTCTCCTCCCCTTCTCCATGATGGATTAACTGTAGCTAGAATAGAGGCCCCCACCAGAAGCCAAACAGCTAAGACAGAGAAAACACTAACTGCCTTGAATTCTAGTTCATATCAGCTCCCATATTCCATGCTCCACCAATGATCAGAGACCCAAACTTTGGAGTTTCTGCATCTGTATCTAATAACTAGTCCTGTGGAAAATGCATATCAAATAAACTGAGGGAACCATGCTACTACTCTTTTGCCTGCTTAAGAGAGGGTTCAGACTATAATACTGGGTCACAATTAATCTTATGTTTGGTGGAGCTTCTGTATCTACCAATCTCAAAGCCAGGACATATTCTATTAACTCTAGAAGTGTAGGAAACACTACACAATTTGGCAGAAGGACTCTAATAAGCTTTTATCTAGAGGGTAAATCCCATAGAATTTAAGAACCAAAAGGGACTTTGGATGTAATTTAATCCAACCCAACACCTGATGCATGGCTCTGTTCTACATTATCCCTGACAAATGGGTCCCACACCATCTGCTTGTAGGCCTCTAGTGATAAGGAGATTACTATCTCACAAGCACTCCATTATGCTTTGAATGCCTTTAATTCTTAGGAAGTTCATATTTATACTTAGCCTCCAGCACCCCCTTATACTTTGCTTAGCAAAGCAGCACCCTCTCCTGAAATAATAGTCATATAGACAAAATATAAAACTGCTCAAATATGCTTAAGGAGCCATAGCAAACTTTGACATATGGATGAAAGGGTGACTAGAAACATAAAGAAGAAGAAAACTTTTCATCTCATGATACTGTGCCCAGGAAAGTGCATTAGTAACTGTAATGCTGATCAAGTTCATTAGTGAGAATTGCTAGAGTATTACAATAGCAAACATTTATATAGTGTATTTAAGTTTGTAAAGCACTTTACAACTATTATCTATTGTAAGCCTCACAACGACCTTGAGGAGTAGGTACTATTATTTTCCCCATTTTACAGATAAGGAAACTGAGGCTGAGAGAGATTAGGTGGCTCATCTAGGGTCACACAGCTATTAAGAAACTGAAGCAGGATTTGAACCAAATCTTTCTGACACCAACCCCATTGCTCTATCCACTGTACCACCAACATCATCATAAAGCAGTCTTATTATCAAGAAGTCTGTCTATAGGTTGTATACCTATACTTTAAAGAATTCCACAATCTCATTTATACTGGTATCCCATTCACTGCCAATAGTGGAGATCACAGGACCCATCTTCCTCGTCTAATCCCATGCTTTCTTGTCCTTGCCAATCTATACATCAGAGGACCTTTGGTCAATGTGATAGAACTTATCATTCATGTCTCTTATCATTACATGGGTACCAGGGCACCATGCAGGTTTTCCATATGTTATCACTTACTTTTATTTGGGTCTCCCACATTTTCTAATCTAGCATTTTTTTGACTAGTATATTGTGCACCACATTTTGCATCCAAGTTGCCATGGATGACATACTGTAGCTTCTTGGCATTCCCTGTAAGTCTCCCTGCTGCCCTTTGAGTTACCAAAAATTGCTGCAACTCCACAAGGATTGTGAGGCTAATTCTTGTACTTTCTCTGTATACTTCTGGCTTAAGTGCACTTAAGCACTAACCCTTTGCAGAATCTCCTCCTTAAACTCATTGACTGGAACAAGCAGACCTCTCTGCAATGACAAAGCTCTTAACTACAGAAATATCCAAAGATTATCCAGATAACAGTTTGGATTATATTTTCAAATGATACTCCATGGTGTCCTTTAAGATAATAAAACTTTCAGGAATGTTATAGGTGAGAAGACTTAGAAACTAGAATGGTAGAGCTGACAGAAACTTTACACTAAACTATCTTGTGTATTCTCTCATTTTATTAATGAAGAAAAAGAGCCCCAGAAAGATCAAGTGTTTTTTTTTCTGGCTCTGGTTCCTCTCTTACCTTGTTTCTCTCTATGCTTCTGGCCAGACTCTGTTTCCAGTGTCCTTAGACCTTTCTATCTACCCCTACCCTCTATGCCAACTTGTATTGGAAGAAATGACTCATTATAATTTTGGTTGTTGTTGTTAAATTTATTGATCAGGATTCTCTGTGGTTCATTTTCTAGATTTCTTTGGAAGGAGGTGAGGAGAAGTAGCCTGTACATCTTCCTACTATGGCTCCATCACTTGAAGTGATGAAACCTGGGGTCCATAGTGTTCACTTAATACCAGGATATACTCAAATCTGTAGCATATCTGCCAAGTCAATAGTCTTTGAAACACTGGAGGACTGGAAAGAATTTCTTAAATATATATATATATATATATATATGTACACACACACACACACATACACACAAATATGGGCAGCTAGGTGGTGCAGTGGATAAAGCACCAGTGCAGGAGTCAGGAGGACCTGAGTTCAAATCTCACCTCAGACACTTGACACTCACTAGCTGTGTGACCTTGGACAAGTCACTTAACTCCAATTGCCTCATCCTGGGTCATCTCCAGTCATCCTGATGAATATCTGGTCACTGGATTCAGATGGTTCTGGAGGAGAAGTGAGGCTGGTGACCTGCACAGCCCTCCCTTACTCAAAACAAAGTCAAGTGCAAGTCATATCATTATTTCTCTGATGGCACAGTCTTCTTCAGCAATGAAGAACAAACACACACATAGATAAATATGAAAATAAAGATATAGATAAACAAAGATATAGACAAGGATATAGATAAACATAAAAGTAGGTAAAGATAAAGAAGTGACCAGCAAGTACCTGGACCAAAGATATCTACTAGATGAATCACTTACCCAGTTGGTTTACACTTATTATTTTTCCCCTCAAGGGTTAAGTATCCTAAAAAGTCTTTATGTCTCTCAAATATTCTACATTAATTTCTAGATTTATATTGTAAGGAATTCATATTACTATAGGGCTGAATATATGTAAGGCCAAATCTATTCCTTTGGTTAATTAAAAGTCTTTTTCATGCACCCTCAGTCTACAAGGGCACTTTGGTCGTCTGAGATGTCTTTGACATCTAGTGGTATTACTCTTTAATGTCTTGTGTATGAGTCGAATCTATTGAGAGTCTTTTGTAATAACACTCTAGAAAGAGTCAGAAACTTCATTCAACACCACCAACCACAGACTTAACACAAAGCACTTTCTTAATTGTACTTTCTGCCTTTGTAGTGGCCCAAGCTTCATCGTGGTATGAGTCCCATTATTTTAACTCTCATCAAAGGTTTAATTATGTTGCACATTATAATCACTGATTTATTAAATGCTTTCAATTTATGCCTACTGAACGATTATAGGTTTCTATAGTAATGGGGACCTTCAGGAGAATAGCAGGTCAAGCATGGGTATAATTTGGTACTGTTTGACGTCAGTCATTTCATCTTTGGCAAGGTTAATCACAGTTCTGGTATTTCAAATTGGAAGCCTGCTGAACTCTTCTAGCAAAGGTTTGTATCCCTCAAATTAATTTCTCAAGAAATGCTACTCTTGAGAGTTCATTGAATTATACCTCTAAAATATTGTTTTAAACATCAGTACAATAATTTCTCTCTTCTCTTATGAATGGAATATAAATTATCTTAAATCAATTAGAAAATCATTCTCCATTGCAGTAGGGAAATTAACTGTATACATTCTGCCATGTTTAGAGTCAGACTGGAGCATGCTTTTTCCCGGTCATCCCCTGGATTTGTGGTTCCACTTATCTAACTTTTCATGTCCATTATCAAGAGCTATCTGTGATTGCTGACACCAATTCTTTTGAAAGAAATCCTTGGAAATTTGGCTTTGAGTCTTACCACTTGACTGGTATGGCTCTCTCAAAATCATAGCATTGATAATAGTTCTTATGTACTTAGCATATTTATGAAAAACACTTTTGCCATAGCCAGCCTATGAGGTAGATGAAACAAATATTACTGTCCTCATTTATAGATGAGAAAATTAAGGTTCAGTGAAGTGACTTACTCAAAGACACCCAATTTAGCCCTTCAGGGTCTAAGGCCAGTGTTCTTTCCAGTATGTTGCACTGACTCTTAGTGATCACCTACTATTTTCTTAACACAAAATACAAGGACTTTTTTTCAGTCCTCATCTTCTTGATTCCTTTGCTATATTTAATACCTTGTCCACGTTCTCTTTCCTTACTCTCTTCTCTCTTACCATCTCTCAGAGTGTAACTATCCTTCCCCTCAAACCTCTTAGAATATTATTTCTCTGTCACCTTTGCTTATTCAAAGAATCTCAGTGTTAGAGGTGATCTCAAAAATCATATCTGAACAGGAATCACTTCCCCCTCCTCCCTCAGATACATTTTTAAAGTTAATTTATTTGTTTTCAGTTTTCAATAATCACTTCCATAAGTTTTAAATTTTCTCCCCCTCCCTCTTCTCTCTTTTCCTAAGATGGTAGGCAATCTTGTATGGGTTCATATACATTCACATTAGTCATGTTGCATAGAAGAATTAAAATGAATGGGAGAAACCATGAGAAAAACCAAACCAAAAACAAAACAACACAAGAGAAAATAGTCTGCTTCATTCCGTATTCTGATTCCACAGTTCTTTCTCTGGATGTGGATGGCATTTTGCCTCAAGAGTCCTTTGGGAATGTTTTAGGTCCTTGGATTACTGTGAAGGGCTAAGTCTGTCAGAAACAGTCCTGGCACACTGTGGCTGTTACTGTATATAATGTTCTCTTGATTCTGCTCATTTCACTCTGCATCAGATCATATAAATCTTTCCAGGTTTTTCTGAAATCCAACTGTTCATTTCTTATGTCACAGTAGTATTCCATTACATTCATATACCACAACTTGTCCAGCTATTCCTCAATTGATGGGCATTCCCTCAATTTCCAGTTCTTGGCCACCACAAAAAGAACTGCTATAAATATTTTTGTACATGTGGGATCTTTTCCCATTTTTATGATCTCTTGGGGATATAGTCCTAGAAGCAATATTGCTGGGTCAAAGGGTGTGCACATTTTTGTAGCCCTTTGAGCATAGTTCCAAATTGCTCTCCAGAATGGCTGGATCAGCTCACAGCTCTATCAACAATGAATTAGTATTCCAACTCTCTCACATCTTCTCCAACATTTATCATCTTTCTGTTTTATCATGTTAACCAGTCTGATAGGGGTGATGTAGTACCTCAGAGTTGAGGAATCACTTTTAAGGGCATGACCGATAAGATGGATGGTTTGGATGGTTTCTTGTTGGCTATGTTATAGAGTGAAGAGTTTATGTCTGGCTTAGACTGGATGAACTTGGAGTCCCATTCAGATTGGAGCTCTATGAAGTTCTGTGATCATCTAATTGCCATTTGAGGATCTCCAATAATTAGGAATCCACCATACCCTCTCCCAACATAACCCATTCAATCTTGGAAAGATTGCTTAGCTCTAAGGACCCTTTTTCCTTGCATTAAGACCAAATTTATCTCTCTGCAGCTTCCACTAATTGTTTCCAGTTCTTTTTTGGGGGGACAAGTACAGTAATTCTAGTGTCTCTTCCATAAGATAGCCTTTTGAAAACTGGAAGACAACCTTCATGTGCTTCAAAAGTCGCCTTCTCCTTTCCAGATTAAAACATCCTCACTTCCTGCCACTGATCCTTGTACACCATGCTTTTCTTCTCCTTCAGACTCCTAGTCAGTTTCATCTGGCCATGTTCCATTGGTCAATGTCTTCCTCTAAAACGTGGTCTCCAGAAATGATTATGTTTAGGGTGTCCCCAAAGTCTTAGCACAAACTTAAACTTTAATAGTTTTAATTTAACTGTATTCCATATGTGTTCTGACCAGAGCAGATTGCAGCAGAAGTATCCCATTCCTTATTCTGAATCCAATAGTTCTATTAATGAAATCCAAGGTCACGCTAGATCTATTGACTGCTATTTTACACTTGACTTAAATTGAGCTTGAAATTCTGCAAAACTTTGTTTCATATAAATTACTATCTAGCAGTGTCTCCTATGGCCTATTCTTTGGTAGTTTACATGTTTGTTTTTGAAAGCGAGTTTTGGGATTTATGTTTATTCTTTATAAATGCATTTAAAGTTTTCTTGGCAAAGATACTAGAGTGGTTTGACATTTCCTTCTCCAGCTCATTTTGTAGACAAGGAAACTGAGGCAAACAGCATTAAGTGATTTGCTCAGGGTCACACAGCTACTAAACAGGAGGCTAGATTTGAACTCAGGAAGATGAGTCTCCCTGACTGCTGCAGGCAGGGCCAACACTTTATCCACTGCACCACCTAGCTGCCCATAGTTTATAGGTTACTAGGGAAAAATGTAGAGGAGCAAGGTGGATATGAGTGCAGGGCAACATTTAAGAAGTAAAGAACTTCAAACTAGAGTAAGGGATACCATCAGAGAAATGTATGATTTTAAAAAAGGAGATGGGCTGGCCATATAGCAAGAATGAAGGGTAACTCACGGAGGGTTCAAAGTTTACACTTACATCCTTGTGACATTAGAGAAAAAAATAAGGAACACCTCCTCCACCTGGCCTACACATAGGGTAGAACCAATGCACAAACTTTTTGGGTGGACACTGAAAAGAATGTGGATAGGTAGAGAGAGGTTAGAATCTTTTTGATTGCCATGAATATCCAAAGCAATGAAATCATAAAGCGTGTGAGTACCAAACTAATATTAACAGATCACCTTTTTGTGATCCTTTGTAAGTTTGTAATATATTTACTTCTTACTAACACTTATTAACTAACTTATTTACTAACACTGTGACATAATAGTGCAACATTATGAGCTGCATTTTACAGATGATAAAACCAAGGTTGCAAAAAAGATGTAACATCCAAAGTCAACCAGCTAGGAAATGGTGGATCGGTATTCAAATTCAAGTTTCCTGACTCCTACTCCATTTCAGACTCCATTATGACATAACAATTGTATTATAATTGGAAGAATATTCACCATAGTCTTTGTTTAGTCTGAACTTGTTAGAGATAACTGGTGGGACAGTGGGTAGGACATTGAGCCTGGAGTTAGGAAGAAATGGGTTTAATCTAGCCTCAGAAATTTACTAACTGTGTGACCCTGGGCAAGTCACTTAATCTCTGTTTGCCTCCATTTCATCATCTGCAAAATGGGGACAATAAAAGCACCTACCTCCCAATATTGTCATGAGGCTCAAATGACATAATATTTGTAAATCACTTAGCACAGTGAATGTTATATACAAGGTATTCTATAAATGTTCACTCCTTTCCTCTTGTCCTTGATATTCTATTTGTGTGGGGAGAAAACTCTACTAATGAAGATAAGCTCTTACTCTGTCTGGTATTTGTAATTTTAGAGAGTTACCTAGGTCACTGAAAGGTTGAATGACTTGCTCAGAGTTATGCCACCAGTATGGGATCAGAGACAGGTCTTGAACCCAGGTATTCTGATTGCTTACCTCATATTGTCCCTCACACTGCATAGTTGGTTCACTTAAATTGTAAGGTCACCAGGTAGACTTAACTTCTGATTTGGGGGGTGTTCAATTTATGTGAATTACCTTTTTTTGTCCATTTGGAATATTTCAAAAATCAATGAACCATCTGGTCACCATGTTTTACGTAAAACCATTTCATGTGCAGTTTCTAATAATGCACAAACTGAGAGTTCCCATGACTGTACTCCAGAAATAAGAGACACTTTTACTTAAAGAATAAAGCATTTCTTTTCATCAAAATGGATAAATGCTAAATTGAAGTATAAGAGACTTATATTTAAGGGTCTCTGAATCTGAATTGTTTTGCTCAGCCAGAATTTCATCAGATATTAGAAATAAAGTGGATCATGACCTAGGGTTTAAATTCTTTCCATGATGTGGTGATTTCTATCATTATCCAATTAATAAATAGTTCTACTATATATAAGTCACAGTGGAAGGCACTGTTTGGAGACATAAGCCATGAGAACATAAACGTATTAATTACACTCAAACAGTGGAGAGAGAACTGGGCAGGAAGTGAGATCTGTATTACCTTGAATGAGTCATTTTACTCTCTAGGTTCTTGTTTCTACTTCTATAAACTATAAGGTTTCAAATTTTAACTTATACGGGGAAGATCAAAGAAACTAGGACTTCTTTTGCCTGTAAATAACACTGCTGGAGGTGGAGGAGAAAGAAGGGAGGGAAGGAAAAGACTCTTTAAAAGAAAGGATCCTTTGAATACATGAGATATTTTTATGTAAAACATGGTGACCAGATTGATTTTGATTTTGGAAACATTGCAAGTGAACTTATGTGACAGCGGGAGGTTAAATAGAAAATAGAAAAAAATATTTCAAATGCTGGAATCTACTTTTTCTGTATTCTTTTTGGGAGGGGTTAGGTTGCTGTCCTACTTGGAAGACAGTAATCATCTAACAAGTCTCCCAAAGTATCTTCTAGCCATCAAGTTATGTTATGTATGATTTGATACATACATACATACATACATACATACATACATACATCTTCTTGATGGCAGATGAAGCAATAATTTTTTTTTAAAAATCCAGTGCCCTCTTAAGCTTCTCTCTTGGCCATCCCAAATGGCCTCAGTAATTGATGCCTGGACTCATTTTACAGACTCTGGTTTTCTCATTGAACCAGGCTATTCTGATGGGAGATACGCAGTAATACAAAAATGGTTGCTGTGCTTGATGCTGTTACTATTCATATCATCATGTCTCCCAGGGACACTGAAAAAGGACATAGATTCTTGTCAAGACTATTAAACTGCAGGCTTCAACCAGGCTCTTTGACCAAGGCTTCATCCTGGGCTCAGGGGGATATTTTTAAGCTTCCAGGGTGAGCTTCAAGAGGCCAATAAGAGGAAAGATGAAATGTTGGGCTATTCCTTGACTCCCAAGAGTAGACAATTAAAAGGGGTTGGCTCCAATGTAGGGAGGCACAATTGATAAGAGCACAACGTATGCAATAGAATATGACAATGATACTCAGGATAGCTCTCCTATTATTATCTCCATCATAGCACAGCTTAATTGCCATTTTTATGTTTTTGTTCCCTGGGAGTTGGGCTGATTGTAAAGGATTAATAAATTGAGCTCAGTTTTTCCCCTTTTGTATTAGGGAATATATGTCCTCCTACTTGCAGAGGGGGAGATGTAATGGAAAAATGTGGCTGAAATGAGAATGAGAGACATAGATTCTATAACAGCCCAGTGACCTTGATCAAGCCACTTCTCACTGAGCCTCAGTTTTCTCATCTAAACTAGATGATCAGAAATGTCCCTTTTAGGTTTAGTACAGTATAGGCCAAAGATTATAGCACTGCCAGTAATGTGCTATTTGATTATGTCTAAGGCCTCTTCAGCTTCATCATTTTATCATCCTATGATTTCTCTGATACCTCTTCTGGATTTTCCCCTTCACTTCTATTCACACAGAGACAATCTATCCATGGTTCATTTACCTTTGGTGTTTACCTGGCATTCAACTCTCAATCGTGACTCCAAGAAGCTACAGCACTCACAGTGACCACACTCTGGTAAACTGTCTCAACAGACAGACTAAACCAGGTTGAGGATAACCAACAGGCCTCAAAGTCACTGGGGAGTTAGATTGGTGTCTACCCCAAGTAAGTGAAGATTGCCCTTGGCAGAATGGACAGATGAGAATGGTTTGTTTAAACAGCCATTAATTAAGGTGGCTGAAGGGGGAATTTTGGAATGGGTAGGGCTTGGTCAGACATCTAAGACTCCAAGGTCATCTACTACATCCTGAGCCATTGCCAGTCGTCTTGACTTTTGTCTTGCCGCTGGACTTCAATGACTCTGGAAGAGAGAATGAGGTTGATGTCTTTGTGCTACTCTGTCTCACTTAAATCCAGTTCAACATGAGTCAAGATATCACCCTGTGATGTCATTGGCCCTCTTAGAAAATGAAAGACAAACAATAGAAACCTGTAGACATGGTGCTCCTACTCTCCCAGTTGTTGCAATAATTCCATTTTCTTTTCAAATTGCGTCAATGCCTGTTTTTTATGTCACAGACATATTCTGATACCCTGCCCTCTGACTGAGACTTCCCTTGCAAAAAAATAAAAATGGTCACAATGACCAAGTCCAAGAAGAAAATGCTATAGATTGCTACCTCTTAACCTAGAGGAGGCAAGTGTATTTCATCATCTGCTTTCTGGGACTAAAGTAGATCATTGTAGCTAATCATAGTTCAGTGTGGCCATTACTCTTATATGTACCTGTAAGCACAGAGCCATCCATATTTAACAAGAAGATACCTAAGTGAAAAACCCAAGACTTGAATCATGCCTGGAATCTGATGACTATAGTTCCTAAGGACCAGGGTTGATATCCTGGATTCTAGACATTTGCCTTCCTTGGATCAGTCTTTCTATTTTCTCCTTTCTTTTTCTACTTTGACTTGGGTCTTGGAACTTGGATTTTCTCTCAACAAACCAAAGACATCTTGGCTTTTCTCATTTCTAGTTTGTTGCTCTAGTTCATCCACACTTTCCTACCCTAACAATAGAAACTGTGAACATTCTGGTCTTTTCTGGGACTTTCAGGTTCATCCATTCCATGACCTTTATTTATCCTCACTACATATACTCAGTCATCTCTTTAAAGTAAATAAATAATTTTATACAGAGTAAGAGCCCTCAGACCTCCTGCTGCTTCCTTGATCTCTGGACCTTTGAATCACTTTGGATTATGGGTCATGGTAAGGATCTTAATCTTTAGCATGCCAGTCTGCCTCAGACCTGGACTTCTGCCCACTTTTTGTTTGGGTCTGCTTCCCTGCCCTGCTCACTTATTCTGTTATTGCCCATCCCCCAGGGTGAGACTCTCCCAAGCATTCAGTGTCCTTGCGCCAACTCTGGCCCTCTGTGGGCCTTTCTTATAGCTTACCTCTTCATACACACCCACTTCATCTCCACTCAACGTCATGCTAAGAATTATTGTTCAAGTTTCTGGAATTCCCTTTTACTGTCAGTCACAACTGGCCCTTCTTAAATGGAATGGAAATTTTTCTCTCGAAAGACTTCAGATTAGCTTTACATATGCTTCATTATCATTTACTGCCTCATGGCCACAGCGATATAGTGTTGGTTGTCACTGCCCCTGTCCCAAGTTGGCCTTGGGAAAGAAAAAAAGCTTCCATTAACATTTTAGATTTTAGGTTTCTCCAAACTTAAAATGAGCAGAAGGACTATATCCTAAAAAGAGAAATAGCTTACTAACAATACGTATTTTATATTTCCCTCACCACAAGATTTGTTCTGAAATGAACAGACAGGCAGATAATGGCAAATCATAAAAAGGTTATTCACAACTATCTGGTGCTGAGAAGAATTCAAATATACAAGTGGCAAAAAGAAAAGAAGGTGAAGAATGAAGGAGAACAAGTAGGAGGCAATTCCTGGGATGTCATCAAACAGAAAGTTTCTTGAGTTGCCCACTGGTCACTTTTCCTACCATAACCCAATAAAACTGTCTGAGGAAAAGAGATTTTCAACTTGAACCACAAGACCGTTGGCTGGTGCTGCTGGCGCTCCCATGATCAGGTCTCCTTTTTCTCAATCAACTGGTTAGAGTGAAAAAAAAAGCTATTATTACTCACAAAATATCAAGGTAAGGGAATCTCAAAGGTCCAGTGTATACACAAGTAGGCATACAAAGGTCAGGATCGTATCATTCCATCCTGGTTCTTACCTAAGCCTCATAACCAACCCTGCACACAAGCATTTGAGGGGGGCTTTGTTTATTCTTGATGGGTCTTATCTATAATTCTCCATTTCAGGTTGAAACTTGCTTCTTCCAGCCAGAAGTCACACACACACACACACACACACACACACACACACACACATATGTATGTTTTGACCAATTTTTTTTTAAAGTGAGAGGATAGTGAAGGATAGAATACAAAAAAGGAAGAGGAAAAAGATTTGGTTTTAAGAGGGGCAGTGGAAGTGGGTTGATTTTTTTTAAGTCATTGAGTAGAGGCAGAATGTAGCACACCTTGCTATCCAGTGGTGTGACCCAATAGATCTGAACTCATATCCTTCTTACCTTGAAAAAACTATGGTAAATATTTAGTGAGTCAATAATCAATGAAGGACTGACAAAGAATGAAGGATGATAAATTCTGTTCTGAAGCACGCAAGAAGAAATTATTTTTTTTTTGTATTGGAAAGAATTTATGAATATGGGTTAGGAGGATGAGAGTATAGGGATGTTGAGAAGTGAGAGGTAGAGGAAAAAGCCTAAGAATTTTTATGAAAAGTCATTCCTATGTCTTGGACCTGCTCCAAGGTGCTCCTTGCCCACCACAAAAGATTTGAAATACAATAAAATACTCAACCCTTCTCATAATCTGTGAAAACAAACTACTGTTTCACAAATTACACCTTTCCATCCCTCCTAGCCTTGACTACATTTTTAACTTCTAATACATTTCCAACTTTTTGTCACTCTCTTTTTGAGCAATTAATCACTGCTGCAGACTTATTTGCTTACACATTTTTCACTCCTTCAACCCTCCACTAAAGTTCTTCTCTGACGCCTGCTTATGGGATAGAGCTTACCCTGGGCTCTTGAAGTCTATACCAGAGAAACACAAGCTTTGGCATGTCCCAACAAGCTGGAAAGGCTTCAAATACGGGCCTGGTGATGGATGACTGTCTGAAGACTGATTTAGCTAAGTTCAGAGAGGCTCATTCATCACTCAAAGATTGGCCTCCAGGTGATTAATTTTTTTGGCCATGACAACTCATGACCACTGACTGGGGCCCAGTGAGGCTGCGATCTACAGTAATGGAAAGATGATGGAATCATAGCTTCTTGATGTAGAAGTTCCATGAATTTCTGGCCTCTCTACCTCCGAATTGTTTCTCTCATTTATTCTATAGGTTGAGAAACAGCAGGGTTTAATGGAAAAGTCACTGGAACTAGAGTCAAGAGAGACTTGGATTGGAACTTGTCTTTGATATTTAACTAATTGTATGAGCACTGTTTCCATTGGTGTAGAACACAAGCCATCCATGCCTTCCTATCTTGTGCCTCTCTTGTCCATATTTCCTTTTAAATCTTTCATAGAAAGTCCATCCAGCATGCTGGGAGGCTTACCCTACCTCTCTTGATGTCACATGGAAACCAGTGGAACATTGATCATCACCCATTCTTGCTCCATGACCAACCAGCCCATTGATTTTAGGTCACACTCTTCTAGGAAGACATCCTTTATTTTATGTTTTTGAAATTATTCATTTCTCTCCTTTAATACTGCCACCATTCCTGTCCAGGCCCCCCATCATCTTACACCAAGATTATTATAAGAGTTTGATGGTTGGTCTCCCTACCTCATGCTCAGTTCTTCAGCTGTCAAACTGATCTTCCTAAAGCACGGTTCTGGCAGGTGTACAAAAAGTTTTTGTATGAAAAAGTTTTTATAATTTTGCTTATATAGTTTCTGGGTTTATTTTAGCAGGTATACTCCCAGGTATTTTACACTGTCTGGAGTTATTTTAAATGGGATATCTCTTACTATCTCTTCTTGTAAGGTTTTGCCTGTGATATGTAGGAATGCTGATGATTTATGTGGATTACTTTCTATCTGGCTGTTTTGCTAAAATTATTAATTATTTCAACCAACTTTTTAGTTGAGTCTTTGGGATTTTCCAAGTATATTGTCATACCATCTGCAAAAAGAGATATAGTTTTATTACTTCATCCCCTATTCTGATTTCCTTCTATTTTTTTCCCATTTCTTCTCTTATTACTATTGCCAGGATTTCCAAACCCCCTTTTCATTAAACTCCAATGGCTTCCTATTTATCTCCAATATTAAATATAAAATCCTGTTTGGCATTCAAAATCTTTCATAGTCTGACACCTTTTTCAGTGTTTTATACCCTCTAGCTATTCACACTTGACACTCACTAGCTGTGTGACCTTAGACAAGTCACTTAACCCCAACTGCCTCATCCTGGGTCATCTCCAGTCATCCTGATGATTATCTAGTCACTGAATTCAGATGGCTCTGGAGGAGAAGTGAGGCTGATGACCTGCATAGCCCTCTCTCCCTCAAAACAAAGTCAAGTGCAAGTCATGTCATCATTTCCCTGATGGGATGGTCTTCTTTGGCAATGAAGGACGAACACACATTCTGTGATCCAGTGACCTTGGACTACTTACTATTCCTTGTATAAGGTGCTCTGTTTCCCATCTTCAGGCATTTTCACTGATTCTCTCCCTCCTCATCTCCATCTACTGGCCTCCCTTTTAAATGTCAGTTTAAACCCCAGCTATGAGAAACCTTTCCTAATCCCCCTTAATCCGAGTGATTGATCTTTGCTGATTATTTATCTCTAATTTGCCACGTATATAGTTTGCATGTACTTGTTTCCATGTTGTCTCCGCCATTAGACTGTGAGCTCATTGAGAGTAGGGACATTTGGGGAGGGGCATTTTTTTTTGTATCCTCAGCACTAAGCACAGTATGTGCTAGCACTTGGTAGGAGATTAGCAAGTGCTTATTTATTTGACTTGACTTGGTAATACACTAGTTGCCAGTCTCTTCTCTGGGTGACTTATGACTCTCTTTGAAGACTGTGGTATTCCATCACTTACAGTTGTACAATATCTCTGAAGGAATATTGGTTGCAAAAAACATGAGCCTTTGTTTCAGAGAGAAGCTTGGGTCATTAAAATACTGTGCAGTTTCTCTAAGCCATCTAGTACTACATACAGAGGATGAAAAGACAGTACCCGACCTCAAGGAGCTTATATCGACTGGGGGAATATGACATGCATGCATAAATAAATGCAAGAAATTTATGGAGGGAGAATGTATTAACAACTAGGGAGATCAGGAAGGACTTCAGAGAAGAAGCAACCTTCTTCTGATTCTTTAAGGAAGATAATGATTCTAAGAAGTGAAGGACACACATTCTAGGTACAGGAACAGCTTATGCAACTGCATGAAGGTGGGAGATGGAATATAGAGTTCTAAGAATAGCTAGTAAGCCATACTTACTAGAATATAAAACATGCAAAGGTAAATAATTAAGATTAGGCTGGAAGCTAGATGATAGCTAGATTGGGCACAGCCTTAGTTAGGTTTAGCCTAAGAAGATCTTGCCTGGAACAGGGCTCCCATTGCACAATAGAAAGTAATAGGGCTGGCTAGATTCAGTGGGACCAGATGGCAAACAAGTTTGAGAGCCAGGCATGTGAATGTTCAGTGATCTATGTCTCAATATGGCTACATCTCAATAACATTCACTGCCTATTTTCTACCCTGTAAAGGTGAAAGCAGAGATAGGAATGGTCAGGAGGGTGGAAAAATTATATAACCTGAAATCTAAGCTGCTCAGATGTTGTTTACACATCCCAGGCTCATCAATACTCTACTTAACCATCAAGGGTCTCTTAGCTTCTGACCAGTGATGATTCACCAATTCTAGCCTAGCCTAATCTCCCATCACAAACCCCTGGGTCATTTTTGCAAGATGTCACCTTTCCTTTCCACTTCAGGGTGCAGGAACAGTAATGAAATCAATAATAGAATTCCTAGAAATGGTTTATCATTTTTTATCAAATGTTCTATTCGCCTTGCTTGACCAAAATACAGTTGCATGCATGCCAGAACCATGTTTATGTTGTTTTTACTACTAGAATGTGACCTCCTTGAGGAAAATGACGGTCTTGGTTTTTCTATTTGTGTCTCCAACACTTAACACAGTGCCTGACATGATAAATGATCATTCATTCATTCATTTGTTCATTCATCAGGGTTTACATGGAATGGAGGAAACTAATGTTTGGCTGAGCTATGTTAATATCTCTATAAAAATTAATTTATGGTGGATCCCATTCATATCCATAATTAATTACCAATCACTTAGGCCAACCTACTCTTTGCAGGAGCAACTTTATTGGGAATTTACTACATTTACAAGAATACAGGCATGAGGACACTTCCAACTAATTAGGAAATGATGGGTGGTGCCATGACACATTTTTGATTTGCAATGGCAAACATTATAAAGATTATGTCTTGATATTTCTTCTTAATGACACCATGCCAACTAAGGATAATTTTTTTGTGTGTGGGAATAAGCTATGTCTTGGATTATCTTTTTAATTAACTTCCTTTGTTTTTGGGAGATAAAGCAGAATGACCACAATTTGATCTCATAGACCTTTCCTTGAGGGAAGTTAGTGCTATTACTTTTTATTTATGAAGGAGGAAACTGAGGCCAGGAACATTTAAATTATCTCTTCAAAGGTACACTGAAAGTTAATAGCAGAGTTATGATGAGCCCGAGAGTAAGATGTTTCAGCTTCTCTTTACGTGTGAGCTGAGCTCAAAATGAGAATTTTTTTCCACTTGGGGCAAGTACCATAAATCACACACTATGCAAATAAAATCTAGCTTTCAGCTGGAATGAGGAACCCTCATTGCCCTCAGGGAGATGACAGAGACTGGAACAACAGCAAAAGGCTGCTGCTAGAGAGACCCTCATATCCTGGTGGTAAGAAAGGGTAGGGTAGAGATTCACTCTAGGTAAGCATTGGTAGGTTCCTGCTTTAACTAATTATTTTTAAATAAATAACAGTGGATTATTAGTGATAAGACCACAAGAATATCCCAAAAATGGCTTATAGACTTCTGATTTCTGACTTACATATAGAAAGAATACTTTCTGACAAGTCAATGGAGTACTTTGAACTTTAAACTGACTTACACCTGGGAGGATGGAAGAATATATTTTTACAGAAATAATATTAATAAATATTTAGCTAACACATATAGAGTTTACTTTGATATATGTATATATATATAGCAGGCACTGTGCCAGTGCTTTCCAAATATTCTCTTACTTGATCAGTACAACAACCCTGTGAGGTAAGTGCTATCATTATCCCTGTTTTGCAGATGAGGAAGCAGAGGTAAATAGAAGTTAAGTGATTTGCCCAGGGTCCCACAGCTAGTAAGTGCTGAAGTTGGATTGAAATGCCGGTCTTCCTGACTCCAGGCCCATCTACCTGTAACAACAATAACAGCAACAATTCTCATTTATAAAGCAAAGCTCCTTCCTCACGGAAATCTTATGAAATAGTTGTTGTGAATATTATATTCCCCGTTTTCCCCATGAAGAATGGGTCTTCATTTAACAGTGAGGTCAAGTGCCTTCCCCCGGTCACATAGCTAGTAAGTGTTTGAAGCCCCATCTCACATGCAGGTGTCCATAGCTGACTAAAGGGAAATCCAAAGAAACAAGTTCTGCCCCATATGTGGGAAATGGGCAGCCTGCGTGGGCAAGCCTCTGCCTACTTTTAGCATTATCCATTTCTGCTGGGCCACATGAGATGAGACAGAACAGTATGTAATGAGATGGTGATGAAGTTGCTGTGAGACTCCAAGGAGACATCCTGACTTGGTGCAGCTGGAATGTTTCCTGCAGCTCTTCTCCACTGCCCAGCTCCCCATCACTTTGTGTTGACAAGTCACTTGCTGCCTCATCTGCAGGCTTTCTGGATTCATACAGGCTTTGGGGGAAGGGTGTTGACAGTGGGCTATATGAAGCAGAGCTGGGGAAGAGGTCCAGGATCACAGAATCTTAGAAATGGAAGGGGACCTTAGAGGGCCCTGGTCTCACCTATACCTGAGAAGGAATCTCTTCTGTGACTTTGCTGACAAGCTATCCTCCCATCTCTTCCTGAAACCCCTCAGCAATAAGCAAAAATGGGGCAGTTCATCCCACTTGTGGACAACTCTAATTGTTAGAACATTTTTCCTTACGAAATCTCTCTCTCTCTCTCTCCCTCTCTCCCTCTCTCCCTCTCTCCCTCTCTCCCTCTCTCTCTCTCTCTCTCTCTCTCTCTCTCTCTCTCTCTCTCTCTCTCTCACACACACACACACACACACACACACACACACACACACACACACACACACACGCGCGCGCGTGCACACACACACACTCATACTTCTATACTGTTTTTCATTCAGCTCTCTCAGGCCAAGCAGAACAAAGCTAAAGACTTCTCCTTCCCAAGCTAAAGCCTTTAAAATATTTCAAGGGGCTCTATTCTCCAGGCTAAACATCCGCAGATTCTTCAACTAAAGCTGGAAGGAGCTTAGAGATCATTGAGTCTAACCTCCTCATTTTACAGATGAGGAATCCCATTCTGCATAGCGACAGCAATAACAAACTTTTATGCAACACTTTGAAGTTTACGAAGTGCTTCATATATGTTATCTCATTTGATCTTCACAACAACCCTATGAGGCAGGTGATATTAGGATCCCTGTTTTACAGGTGAAGAAACTGAGGCTTTGAGAGATTAAGTGATTTGCCCAGGATACCTGAGTCAAGATTGGAACCCCAGTCTTCCTGATTCCAGGTCCAGCATTCTGTCCACTACACCATGTTACCTGTTTGTATGATATGTTCTCAAGTCTCTCCCCCACCTCAGTAACACACATACATACACACACACACACATCATCATCATCATCATCATCATCATCCCACTCCTCTGAATGTACCTTAGCTCAAAGTAAAATGTAGCATTTGAAAACTCAGCAAAATGCCCTAGATGTGATCTGACCTGGTACAGCAGGACCACCTATGCACCCCCCCTTTTCTGCACACTACATCTCTCTTAATGCAGTCCAAGATCTCATTAGCCTTTTTGACTGCCATATCATACTGCTATAGTGAGCTTACAGTCCACTATACCACCCAAATCTTTTTCATGGATATTATTGTCTCAGCAGGCTTGTCACTGTGTAGTTGAACCTTTAGACCCATGATAGAACATGTTTTTCCCTATTAAATTTCATCTTCTTTGATTCAGCTCATTATTCTGACCTATCTAGCCCTTCTTGGGGTCATGATTCAATCATCCAGTGTATTAAATATCTCTTCTAACTTTCTATCATCTACCAATTTGACAAGCATGCCATCTAAGCCTTTATCTAAATCATTGAATTAAACCATGGAATGGCAAAGAGTCAAGGATGGGTCTGCAGGGTACTTCATTGAAGTCATCCCTTCAAGTTGGTATGGAGTTATTAGTAACTACTTGTGATTTACTCCAGTGATTCAATCTATTCTAATTTCATCCAGTGTTAAAAAATCTATCCCACATCTCTCTGTCTTGTCTATAAAGATGCTAGTCTGAAAGACTAGTCTGTCTAGCCTCCTTACCAAAAAAATGGCAGTGAGCTTCATTTGGTCTGTCCTATTCTTGATGAAGTCATGCTGGGTTTTAGCTTCCCTTTCGAAATGCTCAGAGACTGTCCCTTTACCAAGTATGTTCTCAGATTTCTCTAGGAATAGAGGTCAAATTACCTAGCTTGATTGTAGACTCTATATTCTTTGTTTATATTTACTCCTTTCCTGTCCTGTGGCACCTCTTCTATTGCTTACAAGCTTTCAAATATAACAAATAGAAGTCATATTTGCTATTTTGTTTTTGTATATATGCATTTGTGGGCAGTTGGGCGACACAATGGATAGAGTGCCAGACCTAGAGTCAGCAAGACATTATCTTCTTGAGTTCAAATTTGGCCTTAGACACTTTCTAGCTATGTGACCTTGGACTGTACATTCACTATCAGTCAACAGTGTGACATGGCAGTCAAAAAGGCTAATGAGATCTTGGACTGCATGAAGAGACATGGTGTCCAAAAAAGGTGGCATGGGTGGTCTCACTATACCTGGTCACATCACATCTAGAGCATTTTGCTGAGTTTTCAAATAACTTTGCCTCAGTTTCCTCATCCATAAAATGAGCTGAAGAAGGAAATGGCAAATCAGTCCAATATCTTTGTCAAAAAACCTCAAATGGGGGTCACGAAAAGTGGAACATGGTGTACTTTAAATTATCAAAGGCATAACTAATTTTATACCACTATCTATACCAATTTAATGCTATGAAATGTAATTTTTTATATTAGTGATCAGAGAAGCAGTATGGTACCAGCAATAAAAAGTCTACCTTGAAATGAGGAAGGACTGCCTTGAAATCCTGCCTCTGATGTTCACCCTCTATGTGATCATGGTCAAACCATCTATACTTTCAGTGTCCTAGGCAACTCTGTAAGATTAAATTGTAGACCAGTTGCTATTCTATACCTGGAGTTTCTCACATCTTACAACATAGTTTATTTGTTGATCAACTGCCTAGATATCCTCAATATCCTTAGGAGGCAGTTTATTCGTCAGCTTAGTACCTAACTGTCAGTCAACAAATATTCATTAAGTGCTTACAATGCCCTAGACACTAGTGATGCAGAGAAAGGCCCCTCAGGATCTCATGATCTCATGGGGAAGAAAACATATAAACAACTAGGTATATTCAAGACATAAAGAGAAGAGAGAGAGAGAGAGAGAGAGAGAGAGAGAGAGAGAGAGAGAGAGAGAGAGAATAGATGGAATGTAATTATCACCTCTACACTTCTGTTTAATTTTAATTCCCTGTTCTACCCTTCCCATACTAAAGATTACTCTCCTTGGAAGAATGAAGAAAAACAAAATAAGAATCCAGCAATTCATCCTTCTCACTCTCATCGTTTTATTATTTCTTCCAACTAATCTAAACAATCAGTAGTCCTATCCCTTCTTTGTCCTCTGTTTCCTCCAAACATAGCCTCAGAACCTCCTTTTTCTGCCTTTAACCCTAATTGCCAGCCTCATTTTGGGTTTTTGATACAATTCTTATGACTTGCCCATTCTTTTCAATTTATATCTAATCATTTGCTCTTGTTACCATCTCCTATACATGTCCTTTGAAAATTTTGAGTTGGCCGGTAAATTTCCCATGCAAACGCATCATTCACATTAGGAAGCTCTTTCTGTCCCTCCCCATCAGGACAATTTTTGCTAATTTATTCAGAATTTCATTCCTGCTCCTTTTGCTAGGAATTTTAGGTCATACCCACCTATTCTTTGAACCCTCTGGAAATTAACTCTCTTCAAATCTGAAAAGCATGCTTGACTTTCCTCTCTGGTCCATAACTATGAACTCTTTGACTATAACCTCCAATATTTCAAGCTAGTCCATCTATTCCCAATTTTCCATGATTCACTAATATTTCTGATGCCCATAGGTAGGGCATAGCCAGAGGCTGTGATTCCATTATTAACCTATTGAAAGTCCACATTCAACAAGTAAGGGATCTTTGCCACATACCACTAAATTACAATCTGTAGTAAGGGCAGGTGTTCTATTTACTGGCAGCAAGGTGTCACAGTGGATACAATGCTAGAATTGGAGTCAGAAAGACAAGCTCAATTCTGTCCCCAGATACTCACTAGCCATGTAAGCCTGGGCAAATCATTTAATCTTTGTCAGCCTTAGTTTGCTCATTTGTAAAGTGGAGATATTGATAATGCTGACTTCCCAAGGTAGGTGTAGGGATAAAATAAGATGATATTTGTAAGGTGCTTTGTAAGACTTAAAGTTCAGTATAAGTGTTAGCTAATATTCTTACTACTGAAACCTTGTATATCCCTCAGGATTAATATTGACTAGTAGTAGTACTCGCATACATTACACCCTTGTGGAATTGAATGGAAATGAATCTATTCTTCCCAACTGATAAAGCTACATTTTTCTCCTCTGGATCTAAGATTTCCTCCCATATATATATGCCTTCCTAATATGCAAAGTTCCTCTTAAAAGTTCCCCTTTCCCACCCCCATATCTGTTTATTTTGAATGAAGAAGCTTCATTTAGATCCACATTCTTGTCATTCTAGGGTTATAAAGTCTCTGTGATACTTGTAAAGTTGTTTGCCTCCTTGGGTTAGGTCTTGTAGTTCATTTTGCTCATAGTATGAATTTTGTGCATTTGTACATAGGCATGACATATTGGGATTTTACTACTCCTCTTTTCTTGGGTTTAATCTAATATGAGCTTCCAATCTCATAAGCTTATATGTTTTGGTTTCCTTTTTTTTCTATTTGTAAAAGCTAGTTAGTTAGCTGGTTACCAGTTAGGTCAAGGTTACAGTTATTCTTTCTAGATTTTATCTTGTTTCCATAATATCTAGCTTGGCAAACATATGTAAAAAGTCTTCTTCCATCCTTTTTACTCTAAACCTCATTTAAACTCATTTGTAGATTTTCTCTGAGATATTTAAACAGATCCTCCACTAAAGTCCTCTTTTGTGGCCTTGACATTCTCTGGAGGTCACTCTGCATTTTTTAAAAGGTTTTCAAAGTGGGTTTTAAAAAATTTTATTTATTTTTTTGTTTTCAACGTTAACTTTTATAAGATTTTGAGTTTCAAATTTTTTTCTCTCTCTCTCTCTCCCCTCCTCCCTACCCTACCCCAAGACAGCAAACAATCTGATGTAGGCTATACATAGGCAATCATATTAAAAATTATTTCCACGTTAGTCATGTTGTGAAAGAAGAATCAGAACAAAAGGGAAAAACCACAAGAAAGAAAAAAACAAAAAAAGTCAAAATAGTAGGCTTTGATCTGCATTCAGATTCCGTAGTTCTTTCTCTGCGTTTTTTTTTTAAGTCGATGCCAGCAGCATGTAAACAGTGACAGGCTCTACTAAGAGGGTTAGTCTCAAATACATATCCTGGGACAGATTGTGAATCTGTTGTGATAGGACTAGCCTTGCTAAGTACAGAGAGGATCTCTGTCTTTCATCTTCTCATTGCATTTTAGGATGACCAGTAACTGGAGAATGAATGCCTATGCCAACTAGCAAAACAGCTTACTAAAGTCGCCATGAGCTCTGGAGCTACTCTATCAAGCTTCCTACTGGCAGGTCAGGCCTCCAGAGCAAGGCAACTGCTCTGAGTTCTAGTGGATAACTCTAAGAAACTGAGGAATGACTTGCTAATCCTAGCACCCATGATCCCTCATCTAGTAGATTTCCCTTGATATTGATCACTGCCCCAATTTAACCATGACTGACTTAATTAATAACCAATTAACAGAAATTAACTTTTACAAATGGAAAATCAAGGAAGAGCCAAAGTATAAAACCTTCTGAGATTGGAAGGACATGCTTCTCAAAGTGAGCTCGAACTTAGAGGAGTTGCTACTAAATATTTGTCCCAAGTTCTTTTGTGGTTATGGTAGAGCCAATGGCTCTTTCTTGTTTATAGGACTTGTTATCTTAGCTGCCAAATAGATTCACTCCTGGATTGGGTCAAGCAGGCCATCTTCAGGATGACTTGGCTGTTCTGACTACTAGCAGATTCTGCTATGAATCTCTGCCTTTACAAGGTTATAATCTGGTCCACTCTATCTCTGTGTTCTGTTTTAAGGAAAGAAGAAACAAGAAGTGTTGACAGCCACATGGTGGTTGGGGAGAGTGGAGAGTAGATTAGGCAGCCAGGGAGCTGCCTGCTCCCTCTCTTCCTTCTTACTCACAAGTTGCCAGGTTGATAGAACTTTCACTGGGCTGTACATTTTGTATGCATACCTGTTTTTGGCTCAAAAAGCCAGATGAATACTTTTCATCACGTCAAATAAGTTGATAGAAAACAGTTAAATAATTCTTGTCCATGCTCTGATTTGGAAGCAAGGTCCCTCTATTATGCACCATCAGAAATTTTAGGAAACAGGCTCCTCAAACCTCTACCCAAGTTATCAGCATATAGAGTATGCTCAAAGGATAGTGGTCTCATTGACCAGTTCTGTTTCTCTCTCCTTATTTTGTAATGTAAAATTAATATTAGCTTCACTGTTGGTAGAGTCGTGAGAGCATTCTTGAGAGCAATTTGGAACTATGCCCAAAGGGCTATAAACTGTGCATACATTTTGATCCAACAATGCCAATATTAGGTCTGTATCCTAAAGAGATCAAAAAAGGGACAGGGGGAGAAACTATTTGCACAAGAATATTTACAGTAGCTCTTTCTGTGGTGGCTAAAGATTGGAAACTGATGGGATGCTCATCATCTGAGGAAGTTGTGGTATATGATTATAATGGAAAATTATTTTGTCATAAGAAATGACAGGCGAGATGATGTAAGAAAAATCTGGAAAGACTCAGATGAACTGATACAGAGCAAAGTGAGCAGAATATTATACACAGTAATAGCAATATTATTCAATGAGCAACTGTGAATGACTTAGTTATTCTCAGCAATGTAATGATCCAAGACAATCCCAAAGGGCCCATGATGAAAAATGCTACTCACCTCCAGAGAAAGAACTGATAGAATCTGAATACAGACTGAAGCATACTATATTTCTCTTTCTTTCTTTCTCTTCCTTCCTTTCTTTCTGTTTTTTCCCTCAAAATGATTATGAAAATGTTTTAGATGATTATGTGTGAATAACCTACACCATATTGCTCACTGTCTTGGAAGGGGGGCAAAGAAGGAGGCAGGTATAGAATTTAGAACTCAAACTTGAAAAAAATACAAGTGTTAAAAATTGTTTTTACATATAATTGGGGGAAAAGAAAATATTATTTAAAAATTAATATTACCAAAGTCCCAGGCACCTGGGTTTATCTACAAAATTATAACTATGACATATTGGGACATTCAGAATGCTAGTCAATAAGTGACAGAAATTTTTGACCTCTGCAATACAACACATGTATATTTATTGGTAGATGATAAACCATGAAATGTTATACATGCATGCTACTCCTATGAAATGTCTCTCTGCCTACCAGGTGATATTTGGCTTAAAGATTAATACTCTTGAAGTATTGAAGTAAGATGGATTTTTAAAGGTCTTGGAGTCAAGAAGACCTGAGTTTGGATCCTACCCATAACCCTCATTGGCTGCTTGATCTTGCCCAAGATCCTTAAGCAGGATTTTCTTATCTATAAAATAAGAGAATTGGACTAATTGACCTCTGTTTCTTTCTAACTTTAGATCTATGGTCATATCATCCATTGGTTTGAGCTTTAAGGTGAATCATTAATGGGTTTCTCCTTTATAAAAATTCATATATATACACACATGTATATGTATGTGTGTACATATACATATATACACATATGTATGCAGACACATAGATAAACACACATATATAATACACATACACACATACATTCAGGCTCCACTCAAGTCCACATAATCAAAGAATGTACCTCCTTATAGCACTGCTCATTGTGAAATAGAAAATACCTCTCATTTCCTGTGCAAACCTTCTCTCACAAGTTATCTCTATCTCTGGGGTTTGGAAGAGTTGAGAGAAGTCTCCCTCCTTCAGGGCCATGGAAGCCAATTGAACTTTTTAACCTTGTAAAGTTTGCACAATCTCACCACGAATCTGGCTTGAGTGTGGAAACTTCATTTCTACATGAACATTTCCTGGATTATGGGCTGAGAGCCCAGCCACCCTTGTGGTTGGGATAACCATCAGAATGGAATAGGAGGCCTGGGTCAGGACAGAAAAGATTTTAGCTGAGAAAATATCTCAGCTGACCAGTCAGGTTTGTCAGGGCAAAATTAAATCTGGCTGAAAGGTGAAAACAAAATGAAATAACAGAAATGTTTCTGGGGTGACCTGATGGTTTGTATTGAGATAATCCTGGCTTGCTGCTGATTTATAATTTTCCCTAAATGCTCAGGCACCCTTTCTTTCCATCTTTGCTGGAAAGGGTTTTGGTGGAGAGGGACGAGTGAGACTTCAGAATCATGCCATATGAAAGTGAAGAAACTGGAGGGTTATACTAAGAAACAGATGAATCAAGAGGGACATGATATCTGCTTCCAAATATTTGTGGGGGGTTCTCACGTGGAAGAGGAATTGGATTTGCTTCTTAGTGAATGGATTAGATCTGGTGTGCTTGATCCAAGGGGGTAGAAGTAGGAACTTTGAAGTTGCCAAGAGGCAAAAAATATTCTAACAATTGGAGCTGTTCAAAAGACATCGTTGTCTAGTGGGGAGATGTCCAGTCTGAGAGTTAGGAAGACCCGGATCCAAACATTGTCTCTGGCAAATGCTGACCGTGGCACCATGATCAAGATATTGAACTTTTCTATGTCCCAAGCAATTTTCCGAGACTAAATGTTACAAATGAGTTGCTGATCTCCATCCATGAAAGAAGTTTTTGTATTGAGAGTTTTCCATATGATGAAAACATGAATCTGGGCCAAGAAAGAAACCTGACATTTATATGGTGACATAGATCTATGTATCAGCCTGCAGATACATACACATACATGCATGCATGTTTGTATGTGTGCATATACACCCCCATGATTCATCTGTTTCTCAGTATAACCCTCCAGTTTCCTCACCTTCATATGGCAAGATACTGAAGTCTCACTAGTCTTTCTCCACCAAAACCCTTTCCAGCAATGAGGGAAAGAAAGGGTGCCTGAGGATTTAGGGAGCATTATAAATCCGCAGCAAGCCAGGATTAGCTCAGTGCAATGTGCAATACTATGTGCATAATACAAGGCAGTGCATTTTAAAAGTTTTAATAGCTTTTAAGTTGTTAATGTTTTTATCTATTACAGAATAAAACTGCACTAAGGTTTTGGGGACGTGATACAAATACATATATTTTATTGTTGTTCAGTTGTATCTGATTCTTTGTGACCTGTTTTCTTGGAAAGATACTGCAATGGTTTGGTGTTTCTTTCTGCAGCTCATTTGACAGATGAGGAAACTGAGACAAAGAGTGTGAAGTACCTTGCCTAAGGTCACACAGATTTGAACTCAGGACCTCAGTCTTCCTGACTCTGTTCACTATGTCACCTGGCTGCACATATATTCTGAAGCGGAGGAAGGAGATTATAACATGTACAAAAGTATAGACAAAGCATATATCAAGTAGCTGGAAAGTAGCTTTGTAAGGGAGAGCATTAGCCGCAAGGAAGGATCAGGAAAGGTTTTAAATAGAAAGTGGTTATGTAGGTGAATTTTGCATTTTGAAGGAAAGCAGGGATTCCAGGAAGCAGAGATAAGAAGAGAAAGCAATGCAGACCCAGGGGCCAGACAGTGCAGAGACACAGAAGAGTCACGGAGGGTCGTGTGGGCAGAATGGGAAGTTGGGGGATATGACTGATATGGGTGTTTCTGTTTGGTCCTAGAGTTAAGAGGAGGCAGTTGAAGTTTATTGAATAGGATAGGGGTAGACCTACACTTTAGGAAAATCATTTCAAAAGCTGTATATTAGATGTATTGGAGTGCCAGGGACATCAAATATGAAACTATTGAAATAAATTATGTGAGGGGGAATGAGGGCTTGGATTGCAGAGATGGTATAGACAGAAAAAGTATGATTTGACGATTAGATATGAAGAGAGAGACATAGAAACAGAGAGAGACAGAGACAGACAGAGAGGCAAAGACAGAGACAGAGAGAAACAGACAGAGACAGAGAGATAAGAGACAGACACACACAGAAACACAGACACACACAGACACACACACACACACACACACACAGAAACAGAGACAGAGAGACACTGACAGAGAGAGGTTCAAGGATGACATGAATTTGTGTGACCCAAGTTGTGAGTTTGGCTGACTAGAAGGATGGTGGTGCTTCTGACCAAGACCTTGTCCCTTTACTCATAGCTTCACCCCCTGCACAAGAACCTCTTCCTTGGCTGAGATGTTCCCCAGCTTGCTGACTCTGTACTGGACAGTGGTCTATTGATCAGTTGCACAACAAGAAAGCAGGAGGGTTGATCATTGCCGTTGGTTCTACAACATCATGGTGTTCTGACTGACCTTACTTGGCTTTTATTTCCACTCTTGCTCTTGACCCCAATTTTGAATTTTGGATCCTGAACTTGGTAGCCAGGTTAGAAGGCAGTTAACTCTCTTGGTTGTGACCCTTAGTCTAGTATCTCCAATCTGAGTCTTACTTTTCATATAGATGTTATTTCCCATGTTTACTCATTCTGATCCTGTCTTTGTCTCTGCACTGGTTTTTGTTGTTGTTCAGTCTGTGCAACTCTCCATGACTTTTTGTTTCTCAACAAAGATACTGGGGTGGTTTGCTGTCTCCTTCTCCAGCTCATTTTTACAGATTTTTTTTTTTTTTTTTTACTGAGGCAAACAGGGTTAAGTGACTTGCCCAGGGTCACACAACTAGTAAGTGTCTGAGATTGGATTTGAACACTTGAAGCTGGGTCTTTCTGATTCCAAACCCAGCGCTCTACCCACTGTGTCATGTAGCAGCTCCCTGGACTGATTACATCCATGTTACAGCTGTTCCTACTCTTAAGATTCTGGTTGTTATCACTGTGAGTTGTCACATACTGATTTTTGATCCAGACTCTGCTAATCACTCTAGGTTTATGGTCAATAGTCCTGAGAAATACTGATACTCCAAAGACCATGGCAGAGGGCACAGATGATAAGGAGTCATAAAATCTAGTTAAACCTTTCTTCTGCTACTTACTAGCTTTGTGACCTTTAGCAAGTCACCTCTCTGAGCCTCAGTTCCCTCAACATTAAAAAAAGGAGGTAGGATCAGCAGCTAGGTGGTACAGTGGAGAGAGAAAACTCATCTTCCTGAATTCAAATCAGGCCTTAGACACTTTCTAGCCGCATGACCCTGGGCAAGTCATTTAACTCTGTTTGCCTGTTACTTCATCTGTAAAATGAACTGGAAAAGGACATGGCAAACCACTCTAATATCTTTGCCAAGAAAAACCCAAACGGAGTCATGAAGAGTTAGATATGACTGAAAAATGACTGAGCAACAAAGGATCAGATGATCCCTGAAGTCCTTTCTGTTTCAAAAATCCTATGAACCTGCATTTCAGGCAATGGAGAAAGGTTATGAGGGAATGGAGGAAAGATCTGAAGAGTCTATGCTCTGAGCTGGGCTTAGTTAGCTAAGGGATGCCTGTGAAGAAAGTGTAGCTGACAACAGTTTTTGAATAGAATAGAAATATTCTTCCCCCCCACCCCCACCCCCCAAGGCTGAGTATGTCTGTGTGTGGAAGGAGGATGCGGCTTAGTATAAATAATAGCTCTGGATACTGAGATGAAGATCTTCAAGGACTTTGAGAAGGTTACAAGCAGTAATGTAGTATAGTGGATAGAATTGGCCTCACAATTAGGGAGGTTTAGGCTGAAGTTTAGAGATGGCCAGATGGTACAGTATATATATTCCAGTGACTTGGAGTCAGAAAGACCCAAGTTCAAATCTTGACTAAGATATCAATTAGCTGTGTGACCCTGGACAGATCACCTAAACTCTATCTCAGTTCCTTTATCCGAAAAATGGAGATCATAATAACACCTGCCTCAAAGAGTTGTGAGGATAAAATGAGATAATATTTATGAAGCACTTTGCAAACTTGAAAGTGCTATTTAAATGCTAGCCACTACCACTACCACTACCACCACCACCACTGCTACTACTATTTGTTACTACTACTACTACTATCACTACTCCATGTAGTAGTTCTAGTTCTGATAAAACTGGCTGTATGACACTGATCATGTCACTTTAACCTCTCAATGACCCAGGCAACGTTCTGAGACTCTATTGCCTAGTATTTGCTCATCTGCAGCCTTAGAGAGATACCCCATACCTACTTTTTCCCCATCTGGGAATTTGAAACACCAATTAAATTGCAGGTCTGGATCTCATTCCTCACCCCACCCCCATTAAAAATAACTCATGCTTTTATCAGTGTGAGTTTTCCTACCTTATGCAAGTGGAGTTGCCATGACCACAGAACTCCTTAACTTCTAGTTTTGCATTGAATGAAACTTATTATGGAATCACAGAGTTATTGCAACATTTTCATTTTGTGGATTAGGAAACTGAGTCCCAGAGAGGTATGACAATTCACCCAGGGAGAGCCTGGTGGTATGGAAATGGAGAATTCCTAGATCCTGGGACCCCAAAGCCAATATTTTTTCCATTGCAAATACACAAGAGTTTTTATCAAGGGGTGGCTATCAAGGAACTCTACAGATTGATTACCTTATCTTGTAACACAAGCTCCAGCTTGTTAGGCTTCCTTATTAACCTTGTTTTGGTTTTCCCCTTCTCAAGTACAGAATATTGGAGGAAAGAGGTAATAGGTTTATTTCGGACATTTAGAGACTAAAGAGAGGCAGCCACATGGCCACAAAGCTGCCTCTGATACGTACTGGTTGTGTAACTCTGGGAAACTGGCTTATCCTCTCTGCTGTAGACTATAAGTTTGAGAAAGGATGCTGATCTGCATTAGTAGAGAGAGCTTTCTCTTGTAGGAGTTACTTCCCTGTACCAGTGAAATCATGGGTCCAGTCTCTCTTCTGTAGGATCTGAAACTGCCATTAAAAAAAAAAAAAACAAACCAACATGTATATAATCGAGACAAAGTGAAATCTATCATGGTACTGCCTTTACTGGGACCTGCAGGTGCCATGTTTTACTCTCTCTCCTTTTTTCTAGCAGGTTCCCCCAAAGGTCACTGGACAGGGTATATCCCTGGCCTTAGACGGTCTCCTGAGGACTGACTGACCCTTGGGAGCAGGATGGAGTATCTAAGGGCAATTTTCCACTTATCAGACAATATTCTCAACCCAAATTCCTTCTTTCCTACTGTAGGTTCTCCATGTTGTTAGGCTTCAATCATCCCTTCCCTTGGGTTTTTCTTTCTGACGCACAAAACCGGAGAGGAAAAGAAATAGCCAGAGATCTTTGTTGCTTTTTATCTCTAGGGCAGGAAACCAGATAGATGACTTAATTTGAGTCTTCCCCATTCCCCAATGGAACAGTGAGTCAACTCTATTTTTCAAGGCAGAAAAAGGTGTTTTTTATCCCCAGAAAACCCTTTTATGTATGTTTCATAGCAGACACAGATGAAAGTGTCCATAAAGGTAGAGATAACTCTGAATTAACTGAGAGCTTGATGGTGTACTGGATTACATAAGGAAACTGAATTAGGAGTTAGGAAACTGGGACCTAGTCCAGACTTTTGCCACTCATTACCTGTATGAACTTGGGCCTATCACTAGTTACTTTTTGGGTCTCTGTTTTCTCTATGATTTATAATTAAATTTAAAATATCCATCAGTTAACAAGCATTTATTAAGCAGCTACTGTGTTCCAGATACCATGCCAGGCTCTGGGAACACAAAGACAAAAACAAAAAATAAAAAGTTTCTACCCTCAAATAGGTTCCATTCTATTGTTTATGGTGTCTCTTGTGCTCAAAGCACTATGATTCATGTTGGGAAAGTAAAGATAAAAAATGAGACAGTCCCTGTCTTTAAGGACTTATGCTCTACTGGAGTGAGGGGTTGGGTAGGAGGCTGGGAGATTATTCCACATATACAGATAAGCATGTGGTTGATCAAACAAGTCATGGGTGTGGAGAAGGCAAAAGGCAGTGGTGAGAAGCAATGCCTCTTATGCCTTTTCCCAGCTCAATCAGTGTGACATTGGAGAATGGCCTCATTATTCCCAGTTTTCAAAGGACCAATGTCCCACCATTTTTCTGCAGAAGAATGTTTCACACAAGACTTCAGTGATTTTACTCTATTTATTTTCCTGAGGGGTGACTAATTTCTGGGGCTAGGGAAGGTGTTAATGGCCAAGAACCAACTTCCCTAAATTCCATTTGGCCCTCTTGCTCATTTTGCCACTTAGTTCAGATACGAGCACATCATTAAGTCTCTTTAAAGGCCAAGTGTTGTCTTTGACTAGAAAAAAAAAAAAACCCTTACAACAGAATAAACACTAGCTCCTTCCTCTCCCCCTTTCTCCTCCTTCTCTATTCCCCTGGACAAGAATGATCTCTTCTGTCGGTGTGTGGGGTTGCACATCTCTGTGTCCTATCTTCCCTGGTAAATTATAAGCTATGTGAAAGCAAGGACCATCCTGAATTTTATTTATGTCCTTTGACTCTCAACTGCCTTCTACAGGAAGCTTTCCCCAGTCCCTCTTAATTCCAGTGCCTTCCCTCTGTTAAGAATTCCTTAATTATCCTGTATATTGCTTACTTTTTATACGTTTTCTTGTCTCCTTCGTTAGATTGGAAGCTCCTGAAGGCAGGGCTACCTTTGTTTCTTTTTGTATCTCCAATGCTTATTGTAGTGTCTGGCACATAGTAGGTGTTTAGTAAAGGTTTATTTATTGGTCGATACCTTGTTCAACACAAAGAATAGTACTTTTTGGTATATTTGGGGGGTGCTAAGGGTTCAGACTTGTGATTTCATCAATGTGCAGATATAACTAGCACTAAATAAGTGGTTATTGAATGGGTGAATGACCATGATGCTCCTTTCCCTTCTCAATTCTCTCAAGTTTTCAGTGGAATCATTTCTCCTCCTTGATGGTTAACTAAAATATCTATTACTGAGCAATTAAAAAATATTTCTTCATAGTGAAAATCCATTACAAAATATGTCCATTAGTATAACCCAAGTGTGTTCAAACTGACTTATCTACAAACACTCACTGGTGAGGTTTTCTTCCTCTACTTTTGAACTCAATTGATAGTTTATGAAAATTAATGAGTTCGGCAAGATAACAGTTCTTTTTAGGCCATAAACATTTTAAAGATATGTTTGCTTTGGACTTATTTGTACGTTTTATATATTATTTGCATATTGTATATTGGACTTAGTTGTCTCCACCAACAAGTGAATATTTAGTAACTTAGTTTCAGACAAGGTGATCTCAAACACACCTCATGTAATTTAATAACTTTTCCTGCCCCTCCTAGAGATAGGAACTATTGAAATGGATTGGACTATGGAAACAAAGGGAGTCTGAGTAGTTTGTGCTTTCATTTTTACTTTACTTTTAAAAGACTCACGATTTTCATGAGAGAATGAGGATGAGGGAGTAGTCTATTCAAATAGGTAGGATGAAATGGAAACAAATATACACTTAGAATGTCTCCTCTTTAGAAAAGGGAAGGGCCATCTCTTCATGTGAGCCAGAGGTGAAGGAAGAAACAATGGTAGAAGGTATCTGAATGATGTCAGGTGAGGAAGGGACTCTTAGTGAACAGCCTCCATTTTTTTTCAATGAAATATGAGACAAGATCCTCAGCAGAGAAGGTTGGAGGAGAGATACCACAGGAAGTTTAGGCTCAGAGCTGTCTGTTGTCTTAGATAGTCACTTTCAATGAATAAGGAGTTGGGTTCATGATTGAATAAGAAAGTTCAGTAAGTTGAATTACTTTAAGGATATTGTGAATTTCTTTTAATTATCCCAAACATCTCCCTGAAACCAAGACTGATTTAAAAATATCAATATTCTTCTCTTCTTGTTGTATGGTTGCAAGTAATGAAACGTTATAGGCTCTGAAAAACTGAAGTTGGGGAACATCCAAAGGACAATGGGATGGTGGGCACAAAGAATCTACAACATATTTAGAAACAAAAAATTATTCAGGGGTAGCAGCATAAAGGATGTCATCCAATAAATGAGTGATTGGAGAATTGCTAATCTGTTGTTTAGTCATTTTTCAGTTATGTCCAAGTCCTCTTGACCTCATTTTGGGTTTTCTTGGCAAAGATTCTGGAATACTTTGCCATTTATTTCTCTGGCTTATTTTGCAGCTAAGGAAATTGAAGCAAACAATGTTAAGTGACTTGTCCAGGGTAACATAACTAGTAAGTATCTAAGGCCAGATATGAACTCAGGAAGATGTCTTTTTGACTCCATGTCCTGGGGTCATCCACCTGAGGTAGGATTCAAACTCAGGTCTTCTTGATTCCAAATCCAACACTCTACCCACTGTAGTACTTAGCTGCCTAGGTGGGGGGTGGGGGGAATGGGCTAGGCATATAGTGAGAGTAAGATGGCTAGTCCATAAGTTTTATTAATATTCACATAATTTCAAGAAAATGAAAAGAAGGTCATCAGAACATTGATTGGTTCCACAGTGGGAAATTACGGGAGAATGAGGACAAATATCACATAAGATGTACAGGCATGGATAGATATCAATCTTTATCCTTGAAATACCCACATCCAAGTGCTTATAGATTCATTAGAAAATTAAGTAGAAGAAAGAGTAAGGAATGTCAAAGGAGAGTTCTAGGCAAAGTGCTAGGAGATTTGAGGAAGAAAAGGTCACTTTCACTTCGAGTGGGTAAGGGAAAGGGATGGTGGTCAGGGAAGGTTTTTAAAAAGAGGTAGAATTTGATTATTTTTTCTTAAAAGAAGGGGTGAAGTAGGGGTTGTTCATTCCAGGTATGAAGGAACAGTTTGAATAAGTTACTGACATTAGAAAGGGCAGAATGAGAAAAGAATCAAGGAGGTTTCTGTAGATGAAGGAAAATGGTATAGGCTATGGCTGGGCAGATGCGTTAACTAGGTTGTGGATGGCCCTGAATGCTAAGAACAGGACCATAGAGTTAGAGCTAGAAGGGACCTTAGATGTGAACCCTGTCATTTTATAGATGAGAAGATGGAGGCAGAGAGAGGCTAAGTGATTTGCCCAGCATCACACAGGTAGTGTCTGAGGTGGGATTTGAACTCCTATTTTATTCACTTCAAGTCAAGTTCTCTATTCACTACTCAGAGGCTCTCCTTGGTTTATTAGAGCATAAAGGACCATCAGAGATTTTTGAGTAAGGCTTAATCTGAGAAATTTTTTAAGTGTGAGACTTTACACCTCAGAAATGGACAAACACTACAAATCAGGCTTGATTTATTGTTAATTGTCTAGATTTAAGAAAGTGATGGATAAAATGTTACTAATGCAGATTAAATTGAAAAGTGTTGTGCACACAATATTTTTCAGAGAGCCAGTTATTAAACATCACCATCATATGTCTGAATGTGTTGAAACTGTCTAATTTGGTAAAACCAAATACTCCATTGGCACAACTCTTCAGAACCTCTAGTTACTATAAGGCAACACAGTCTGATATTAGTAAAGGATGTTAACTTGCTAAGGGAAATAAAAATTGTAAATATCTGAAAAATCTTGTGATGCAGAGTGCTAAAATGTTTTCCTTTAATGGCAATGAATCATGGCAGCCTAACATGATTGATAGGGTTTGTTTGTGTATTTTTTAAACAAAATCACAAATATATGGGATAAAAGATCAGGGAATGGCAGTAAACACTAGAAACTTGGATGCAAGTGAAGCATTTGTTATGGTGTCTCATGAAATCTGACTCTCACAATATTGGTTCAAATTGCCTAGGATAAGAAAGCAGGCACATGGATTGAGAAGCTGCCAAAAGAGACCAAAAATTGAGTGCACAATGACGTTTTCCAGGACTGGTATTGAGTCCTGTCCTGTATAACAGTTAATGACACCAGGAAAAGGGTGGGGGAATATTGGCGAGGAGCTGGATCTGAAGTTACAAAATGCATGCGTTCACTACTTACTATAGAGAGAGGTGTTGCAAACTGCTCAGCACAGAGAGACACAATCCAGATAGTCCTAAAGGGGTTAGAAATATGAGTTGGAAAATAAGTAGGATTTCATATGGAAATAAAGAGGGAATTCTGGTATGCACAGTGGGTGATGAAAACACACACACACACACACACACACACACACACACACTCACACACCCCAAAAGCAAAACAAAACAAAAATCCTCAACACCACACCTGGAAACAGACGTGAGCCCCAAATAGGGGCAGGAAACATGGCAAAGAAATGAGCTAAGAGTTCCAAAAAGTGGGATAGTCAAGTAAAGCAGTTTTAAAAGCAGCACACGTGGAAGACAGCTCACTAAGTGTGGGGAGCGGGGAGAAGTGGGGTGTAGCATAGTCAGGTCTCAGTTTTCTGGGGAATAAGTCAAACATGGACAGCTGAGATCCTAATGAGGTGAAAATGATCATTTCATCGATGGTTTCAACGTCTCTCACCCAATTTTTCACAACTGTCAGTAAGTAGGCAAACTAGGTTTCCTTTGGCTACCTGTCCCTCAACTAATCTCTAACTTTTGGGGTCTAATGATCAGCCAATCAGATAAAACAGATTTTAAAAAAGTCGATAAGATAAAAAGCCAATCAGGGTAGAGAATGAAGATAGTTAAGGATCTGGACCATGCTTAAGCCATAGAATTAGGCCAGCATTCACTAGCTCAGAGACTGGTTAAAGAAAAAAATAAGACTTCAAGAGACCCAAACCCCAAAGGCATTTTGGTTTAGAGCCTCCTGGGAGAGGCCAATTTTTAGAGACACTTACAGTCCAGAAGATGTTCTGATTCTGGGACCCCCAAGATCAAAAAGGGTAGCTCAGCTACAATGGTGAGCTTTGGCAGTCCCCTAAGGTTTAGTGACAGCAGGTCTTGCAAGATATTTATTGATTCACTCCCAAAGTGGGACTACTGGCATGCTAGAGAATTCGCCAATTAAGAGACAGTAGTTTCAGAAATCAGACACACAGAATCTTAGAATTAGAAGAATCATTTTTACAATACTCTTGACAAGTGATCACCCTGCCTCTCTTTGAAAAGTTTTAATGAGGGGAGCTCCCTCCCTCCCAAGGACAACTCAAATTGTTAGGAAACTTTGGCATCTTCTGCCTATTACTCCTAGGTCTGTTCTCTGGGACCAAGCAGAACAGGTCCAAACCCTTTGCCATTTCCTAGCCTTTCAAGTAATTGAAGACAATAGCTTGTGGTCCTCCCTCTTCTCTCATCCCACCCCAAGCCTTTTCTTCTCAAGACTAAATATTCTCAGTTCCTTCAATTTATCTTCATATGAAATTATCTTGAGACTCTTTCTTTAATCTCCTACTCCTTCATTCCTGGATGCTCTTTAAGAGTTCATCAATGTCAGTAAAATTTTCCCATCTTTTATCAGATTTGTTGGATCAGTACCTTGAGCATCTCATTTGGTGACCTCAGAAGCTCCCATGAATTCAATTGTTACCTCTGTGCAGAGATTATATTAAACATGACTGATCTCAGACCCTGAACAGCATTTCCCTTACTTTTATATGTTAAATTTCCGTCCAGATGGTTGATCTGTTGTCATGAGGGATGTGGGTATCACAGCCTTCACTTAGCTCTGTTATTCTGAACTCCTGACAGTTACAATGAAAGTAGAAGATTGGTGGAAAGTTAAGTTAAGAAACTTTCAAAATCTTTCAGTTGTTTGCTATCAAGTTTGAAGTATGAACCAGATTACAGAATGGTCATGTGAGCAACTGATTTAATGAATGGTAACTAAAGAATAGAATTTAACTTTGGTGGAGCTCTCTAGTAGAGTGCCTCAGGGATCTGTCCTTGGCCTAGATCTAACTTTTTTTAAAAAATTAATAATTTGGATAAATGAAAAAAATTAAGTATTTATAGGCACTGTGCCTATACTAACTAGTGTTTATATATGTGTGTGTATGTGTGTGTATAAACATATATATTTATCATATTTATAAAACAAGACAGTCCTTGCTCTCAAGGAGCTCCCATACTAATAGTTGGAGGTGACTTATAGAGAGATTTAGTTACCAGTGAACATAGTTGTGGTCTGAAGAGTTACAGGAGTAGTGACCCATAAGGCAGTCAACTGATATGCCCTTTTCAAAAGAAATGGTACTGTCGATTTGATTATTGACTGGTGCAGCTAGATGGTTCAATGAATAGAGCACTGGGCCTGGAGTCAAGATGATCTAAGTTCAAATTCAGCCTCAGATCCTTACTAGCTGCGTCATCTTGGGTAAGTCACTTAACCCTATTTGGCTCAAATTTTTTCATCTGTAAAATGATCTGAAAAAGGAAACGGCAAACCACTCCAGTATCTTTGCCAAGAAAACCTCAAATGGGATCATGAAGAGTCAGACATTGTTGAAATTACTCAAATTGGATAGTGGGACTGCTACAGGTATACAAGATGGTAAGCAGTAAGATGCTTTGGGTATATGACTAGATGAAATATGAAACATGGTCTGATGTCTGGGGCTAATTAGATACAGTGGGCTTTTTCAGTAAACAATCTGGCCATTAGTATGCTAACTTCCTCATGGATTAAGGGCATGGATTTTGGAAGTCCTATCAGAGGATGCTGCTCCAGGTGGAGAGAAGCAGGGTAGTAAGACAGATGGCAAGATGGCTTAGATGGTTGGATAATTAGATGGGATGCATTGTTAGTGGAATTATAGTAAACAGTTTGGAAAGTGACATGGAAATATGTAGAAGAATCTTGAAACAAATTACTTCTTTTTGTCAAGTGATTCCGTTTATCTCAAAAGTATCAAAGAAAGGAAAAGAGAACCTCTCTGGATCAAAAATATTCAGAATTTCTCTAATTGTAATAGCAAATATTTGGAAACCATGCACCAAACAATTGTAAAATGACTAAATAAATTATAGCCTATTCATGTGTAATGGAAATGTGGGATAGTGCTTAAAGAGATAGCCTTGGAGTCAGGATACTGACTCTAATCCTCAATGTGTTTGATGATATAGTACAGTGTGGCTGGGTGCTTCTGGGCAAGTCGCTTAACCATTTCCAGGCACAGCTCTTGCTTCCCTTTTAAATACCTATGAAGCTTGGGGTAACTGATTTTTATCATTTATTCTTTTCCTGACAGTCATATATATTTGCCTTTCTTGTAAAGACCTTTGAACACCCCTCAGAACACAATTCTTTCAGGTCAGTCTGAGGTTGGGACCTTTACAGGAGGATTGGCTTCCACAGCTCCCAGCACCACACCATCTCAGGCAATCTTGGAGTTCAGGGAGGCTGATGGGTCTGTACAGGGCAAGATCTGGAACCTTCCTCTCACCTCTTCACCAGCAGAATACATACATACATACACACACACACATACACACACATATAATATATATTATAATATATGTTATATAATATATATACTTTATAATAATATATAATATAAAATATACAATATACCAGGATTATATACACATATACATATTTATGTACCCATCTATATATCTCTATCTATCTACTGTTACATTCAGGTCTCAGAGTTGCCTTTCAAACACGTAATTTATTTAATTCTTAAGAAGTTTTTAAATTCATTTTGTAAATGGTACATACATATATATGTAAAAATACTCACGTGTTTACATATATGGATATATAAACATATATGCATATTGTATTAGTTTTCTAACTGATCTGCTTCAAATCTCTTCTCATTTCAATACATCTTCCACCCAGCAACCAAAACAATTTTTATGAAAGCTTAGGTCTGAGAAGCAGAATGGTAAAATGGAAGGAAGACAAAGCATAGAGCCAGAAAGTCCTAGGATTCAGCCCTCCCTCTAACCCACAATACCTGCGAGACCATAGGTATTTAAAGCTTACAGTGCCTCCAAGCAAACCACTAAGACTATCAGTTACAGATCAGTTGTTGATTTCCATTTCATTTCTATATCAAGTGCTCCTGATTTACAAGGGTATTTCTATATCAAGTGTTGCTGACATTGGTAAAATCACAGATATACAAACACAGACAAATAATGGCATGCCCATTACATTTTATAAACCACAAAAAGCTGAGAGAGAGAAAAGTCAATGTGCTCGATGAAATAGTTAAGACCTAAAATCTAAAAAGATCTCAGCAAACTAGAATTAATGGGCAGAATATAGTAAGATGATTTCTAAAAATTTTATTTATTTTATTCTGAACTTAAGAAATAAAACAAGTATTTCCATAGCATAGTAGAATAGAAAAAATGAACATGAAACTGCAGTATATTGTATACAACTTGCTATTTCTTTAACATATATAATAAAGTTATCATGTAAATTTCCTTTTTCCCCTTTTTCTTCCTCCCCCTACACTACCCGATGGCTACCATTAGACACAAATGTATGCATGTATGTATATACACACATGTAAATCATTTTATGTGCATTTCTATTTATCAGTTCTTTCTATGGTGACAGATAGTAGATAAGAGGATTTTACAAGAGATAAATGAAAAGTTTTATGTGGATTAAAAAATGAGCTATACATGCATAGGATGGGAGAGCTATTGTTAGACAAAATGTTCATATGAAAAGAATGAATATTGTGATATGGCAACTAAAAGAGCTGATATTATCTAAGATTCCAGAAGCAATGGCCTCACTCTACTTTGTCCTGCTGATACCATAGCAGGTGTCATGCATTCAATTCTGCATGTCATATTTTGAGGAGATCATTCACCTCTAGAGTATGGTTGTCAGGGATGTGAAAGAACATGAGATCATGTCATTGGGGGATCAACTAAAGTAAATGGGTACACTTAACCTAGAGAGAGGAAAGGAGGAAACATTAATTAAGTGCCTGCTGCCATCTAGTTATATCTCACTCACTATGACACCATTTGGGGTTTTCAATAGCCATTTATTCTCCAGCTCATTTTATAGATAAAGAAACTGAGGCAAACAAGGTTAAGAGTGATTTGCCCAGGGTCACACAGTGTCTGAGGTCAGATTTGAACTCAGGAAGATGGGTCTTCCTCATTCCAAGCCCAGTGCTTTATTTACTGTGCCACTTACCTACCTAAATTAAGTGTCTAACACAACTCTTAATCCACTAGAGAAGGAAATGACAGTATACTTACTAAGAACACTCCCTGGACAGTATGGTACATGGGAACACAAAGAGTAGGACATGACTGAATGAATGAACAAGACCAGCATATGCCAGGCACTAGGCAAAGCCTGATCCTCATAGCAATCCTGGGGGACAAGTGCTATGACTATCTCATTTTACATTTGAGGAAACTAAGGCAAACAGAGGTTAAGTGACTTGCCCAAGGTCACACAGTGAGTAAATATCTGAGGTCAGATTTGAACTCAGGTGTTCTTGATTCCAGGCCCAATTTCTGTGCATTGTGCACAGAATTCAAAGCATTATTATGAGATGAAAAGGGGTTAGGTTTATTCTGCTTAGCCTTAAGAAAGAAAAACTAGAAGACAGAAATTGCAGAGAATCAGTTTTTGACTCAATACAAGGCAAAACCTTCTAACAATCTAATGTGTCTGAAACTAGAATGGGATACTTTAAAAGAAAGTAAGCTCGCATCACTGGAACTAGTAAGCGATGAACTTGACGGTCATGGAGGGCCCTTTCAAGACAGAGATTCTGTGCTTCATGACAGAATTTCAACACAGACCTACCTTTCAAAGTGTTTGTATAGCCACTCAATTCCTACAGCCACTAGGGCTTCTGAGTCATAGAATTATTAAATCTCCGAGGGGTAAGAAACTTTAGAATTCATCTTGTCTTGTCTCCTAGGACATTTTCTGATATTCACTGCTTGGATCCTTCAAATAATAGAATCACAGATTTAAGTCAAGCCACAAGGGATGTTCTGAATGATTCTTTTGTGCCCATACCTGAGGATTCTTGAATACAAGCCCTGTGGGAAGCCACAATTGGTGGGAATTTGGAGAAAGGCAACCTTTTGCTAGAAGCAGAAATTTTCACTGCTTTACTTTGATTCTTTTAAAAATGTATCGATATTCTATTTTTACATCATCTTTATTTTCTTTCTTTTGAAAAAATTGTCCAGGTTTATTTTTTAATATGAATTTGATAAATATGAACTGTTCCTCATAAAATGAACAGAAAAAGAAAATAATATATGATACCATGAATCTCTTTCAAAATGCTTTATACATATATATACATAAACACATACATAGTTTGTGACATATAAATGTGTGTGCATATATGTATAAATGTACATATATGTATATGTGTATATTTAACATGGTATTTCCAAAATGAACTTGTTTGTCTAGAGTCTTTCCTGAATCTCCTTCTGCTCTCTTCCATACATACAGTATATGTTTTTTAAAAAGTTATATCTGTTTCTTAATGTAATATAATAGCAAAGGATAAGAAAAATATTTCTGCTCCAGTTTATTACAAAGTAATAAAACAGTTATAGAAAGCAAAATTTTAAAATTAAAAAAAATTAATTGATGAACACTGTACCCCCAAGCCTACACTGAAGATACAATGAAACTTTTGCTATTTTTGTTTAAAATATCTTAGCAGTACAGACTGAACTGTCTTCCCTTCCGCACCTGGAGAACTGGCATGCACCCACTAATGTTAGGGTCAGCATCCATAATGTTGTACCTCACAACTCCTACTGTTAGAAAGCTAGCCTCAGATTGTTCCTCGAGAGTGAGCACCTCCATTTGTCTACTCTTGATTCCTCCAAACACTCACTGTTGATCTAGATGAAGGAGGTCATCATCAGTCAATTCCCTAGAGTGCAAATCATTCGTAGACTTTGCTATTTTCTAGTTATTCCAAACCAAGCTTTCTTCCCAGCTTTGTTATTTCTCATATCACAGTCTGCTCTTGAGAGGGAAAAACCTGCCAAATTAGACATGCCCAGAGTGGCAAAATACGCTTTCACAGAGCCACAGCCTCTCTGGTCCTCCAGCCAATGTATTTTTTTAGAAAGAAACAAAAGCAATCAGTGCTTACAGGAAGTGTCTTCACTTTCACCTGGTGCCCTTTTATTTTACTGCCTCAAGTAAACTGGAGCTTTTGTCTGAAAGGCTCATGTGCGATGGCATCTTGTATCACCACAGCTGACTCCCATTGCTATCACTGTAGGGTGTCTACTCCAAGTGGTTGTTGGCAAAGCTCATCTGGCTGATGAGACAAAGCTTTTCTCTTTGATTTTGCCTCCCTGTTTTGTAATATTCCATATCACACTTCAGACATTCCAACATTTATGTGGAATGATATAGAATTATAAAATTCCTATTTTAGAGTTACTATAACCATGTTCATGCCATTCAATCATATTACATTTTTGGTTTAATGTAAAAACAAGCTTTTCTTTTCTTTTTTTTACCTTTCTTTCCTTTTTGCACTGGCAATATTTCCATCTGAAGTGTTTTTTCTTTTGTCCATTTTGTTACTGTAACTGGTGGGCAGCCAGGTGGTGAGCTCATCTGATGTCTGGTCCAACACTAGCCATGGCCTGCAGGCCCCAGCTTGCCCTTGTGCAGCTTCAGGGGCCCATGGTAGCCACAGCAGCTCATAGTCAGCACAGAGCTGATCACCTGGATTCCACTGCCAGCCACAGCAGCTGCTCATATCTCTCCACCAGGCTCAGGATGGGGCAGAAGGCACAGCTCCCCACCCCCTGGGGACCTCCATCTATATATTATTTGAATGCTCCATTGACACTTCTCTACTGATTGAGCATTTTCACTGGCTGTCCCCTATGTCCAGAATGCTTTCCCTTCTCATCCGTCTCCTGGCTTCTCTGGTTTCCTTCCAATTTCAGCTAAAATCCCACTTTCTATAAGATCCTTTTCCTGATCACCCTTAATGATAGTATTTTCCAGTTTATCCTGTACATATCTTGTTTCTACATAGTTGCTGCAATAGTTATTATCTTTCGCATTAGACTGCGAGTGCCTTGAGAGAAGAGACTATCTTTTGCCTTTCTTTGTATCCTCAACCCTTAGCTCAGTACCTAACACACAGTAGGTATTTAATAAATGTTGACTGATTGAGTTCATTGTTTTTATTATTTTTTAAAACTCCCTACCTCCTCTTTTAAAGAATCATCCCCTGAAGCAAAGACCAAAGAAAAGAAACATCAGTAGTTTGATTATATGTCCAACTGATCTGAGCAAAGAGACAGTATTGGTTTTTCTTTGCATCCCTAGCACTTAGCACATAGGAAACACTTTTAATAAATCCTTTCATACGTGGGGAATCTGTGACTCGAAACCACATGTGGCCCTCTAGGAGCTCAAGTGTGGCCCTTTGACCAAATTCAAACTTTGTAGAACAAATTCTTTTGGGACCTAGAGGGCCATATGTGGCCTTGAGGCTGCAGATTCCCCACCTCTCCAGTGGATGACCTTTACACACTTCCCATGAGAGTTGCCATCCACTCATGTACAAGTTTTACAAATGACCACTGAACATTTCATTGTGTATGAGCGGGTGGAAGGAGGGGGTAATAACAAGGACAAAGGAAAAGTCCAAGACAACCCCCCACCCCTCCATCCCCAAATGCATTAGATATTAGGCACTAACATAGGATAAGCACATCTATTCTATTATAGACTTAGAAATGGAAGAGATCTCAGATGCCATCTTGTACAATCTACTCTTTATACAGTTGGGGCAGCTAGGTGATGCAGTGGATAGAGCACCAGTACAGGAGTCAGAAGGACCTGAGTTCAAATCTCACCTCAGACACTGGACATTCACTAGCTTTGTGACCTTGGGCAAGTCACTTCACCCCAACTGCCTCATCCTGGGCCATCTCCAGTCATCTTGATGAATGTCTGGTCAGTGGATTCAGATGGCTCTGGAAGAGAAGTGAGGTTGGTGACCTGCACAGCCCTCCCTTACTCAAAACAAAGTCAAGTGCAAATCATGTCATCATTTCTCTGATGGCATGGTCTTCTTCGGCAATGAAGGATGAACACACACAACATCTTATACAGTTGGGGAAATGGAGACCTAAAGAGGGAATGCAATTGGCCCAGCTCACACAGATAACATGTAAGGGAGCTAAGTATTTGAACTCCAATCCTCAGCCTCCAAATCCAGAACTCTTGGTCCTGCTCCCCACACATCCAAAGTCAACATTGAAGGTGACATCTAATTTGACTGCAGGAAAGACAATGGACCTTCTCCTTCCATCATGATTGCTTAACTCTCTGGGACTGAGGCCGTGAGTCTTTGCAGCTGACAGGGTGAGGCACTTTGTAAAATGAAGCACCAACAAATTGCTCTAGAATAATGCCAAATGAATCATCACATTCCAAAGGTCTCATGATGAAAAATACTATCCACCTCTAGAGAGAGAACTGATGAACTCTGAGTGCAGATTGAAGCATGATTTTTTTTTCATTTTCTTTATTTTTCTTCCTTTTTTTTGGAAACACTACTAATGGGAAAATGCTTTGCATGACTTCATATGTATAATGGGTATCGTATTTCTTTCCTTCTCAATGGGTGGAGTTGAGGAAGGGAGAGAAGTTGGAACTGAAAAATTATAAAATCTTTAAAAGAGCCCTTTCATGAAGTGGGAGTAACACATAAATATATATAATGTAAAAAATAAAACCCATCTATTAAACATTTTAGATGAAACAATGCTATTGTCACTAAAAACAAATGTTAAGTGTCTAAGTTGCAGGAGACACTGTGGTAAGGTACTTCATAGACAGGAAAGATAGAAATGGTTTTCATTTGGTGCTTATAGTCTGAGGCTTTAGATGTTTTGTTTCTAAATGTAATAAATGCTGAATTCACATTCTTCAATGAGATAAATTGTTTCTATTATATGGGGGTGAGTTTTTGTTCTTTGTTTCTACTTTGAAACGGAAACAACCAAGGTTGTGATAAAGTGAGCCAAGTGGAAGAGTGATGAAAACTTTTAGAAAAAACATTTGGTGCCATCTTAGACAAATTGCCTAACTTAATGGAAAGGGTGCTGACCTTTGAGAGTGAAAACTGGGTTCAAATCCAGACTCTGATATTTCCTAGCTGCTTGACCTTGGACAAATGACTGAAGTTTCTTCTTTTGTCAAAAGGTAATAAAAATATTCACAATACCTATATCTCAGGGTTGTTCTGTGGAATAGTGCTTTTCAAACTTTTGGGGTGATGTCATCAGCTCCCATGAATTCAATTATAGTCTCCTTGTTGATGATTGTCAAATCTCATCAGCCCTAACCTCTCTGCTGACCTCCTCTTCTCTCCATCTACCTATTGGACTTCTCAAACTGGATTCTCACTTTCTTTCACTTGAATTTCTTGCCCAAGCCTGTTTCCAAAGTAGTAACATCTCTTGTGCTTGCCTCCTTCTCTCCTCTGACATTGTCACAACTCTGGTGTGGTTCCTCATTTCCTCATAACTGATCTACTGCAATAACCTCCTGGTTTGTCTCCCTGACACAAGTCTCTCCCCATTTCGGTCCATCTTCCACTTAGCTATCAAAGTGATCTTCCTAAAGCGCAAGCCTGACCATGTCACCCCCATGTTCAAATTTGACAAACTCTAATGGTTCTCTGTCACCTCCAGGATCAAACATAAAATCCTGTGTTTGGTATTTAACATCCTTCAAAACCTGCCTCCCCTTGACCCACAACCTTTCCAGTCTTCTTATGCCTTATACTCACCATATACTGTGTACCCAAGTGACGTTAGATTTTTGCTGTTTCTCACACAAGAAGCTCTATGTTCAGACTCCAGGCATCTTCTCTGGTTATTCCCAATGCCTGGGACTCTGCCTCCTCATCTCAAATTCTGCCTTGTCTGGCTTCCTTCAAACCCCAGCTAAAATCCCACTTTCTAAAGGAAATGTTTTCTAATCCCTGTTAATTCTAGTGTCTGCTGTCTGCTGATTATCCCCAGTTTACCATGTGTATATCTTGTTTGTGCTGCAAGTCATCTCCACCAATAGATTGTGAGCTCCTCAAGGGCAGGGACCGTATCCTCAGTGCTGAACACTGTGTGTAAAAATGTGCCTGGTACATTTTGTTGTTGTTTTGGTTCGATCATTTCAGCCACATCTGACTCTTTGTGACCTCGTGGTGTTTCTCGGCAAAGATATTGGAATGGTTTGCCATTTCCTTCTTCAGCTCACTTTACAGATGAGGAAACTAAGGCAAACAGGATTAAGTGACTTGCCTTGTGACACAGCTAGCAAGCGTCTGAGGCTGGATTTGAACTCATGAAGATTAGTCTTCCTGATTCCAAACCCAGTGGTCTATCCACTCTGCCCCTTAGCTGCCCTACCTGGCACATAGTAGGTGCCTAATAAATGTTTATTGCCTGACTGACTACAGATAGATGAGCCATCATTTTTCACATTACAGAGGCAGTTTTGGTGTCTTTTGCATTTTTCTTCTAGATGCACAAGGGTCTCTGGGCAAAGTGCTGAGTCAGAAAGATACAAGGCACAGTTATAGTCTAGTTGCCATTCAGGCCTAGAATTCCAGTACATGTCTGTTGTTTTCATAGCTGCCCAACCATAGGGTTTGTTTGTACCTCTGTGTTTCTCACAGTTTGAAAAATCCTTTCCTATCAATATTTTATGTTCTGGCTGCTTTCCCTTCTTGTGCATTTCGGTCAAGTTAGTTACAATTCTGGCTTCCCTGTTCCCCTCTCTCCATGTAGCACAGGGGAGAGACCAGTGGCCAAACAGATGATTTCACCTCCTCCACCCTGGGTCTGTCTAATATTATGCATCCGTCAAAATTACCCAAGGTCACATTTCTGAAGTCTTTTCAAGCAATTGCTAAAACTTCTGATTTAATGGCCCATCTCTAAGAAAACCAAAAAGGGAATGAGCAGGATTATGGGTTATCCATTAAAATAAAAGGTTGTTGGTGTTAGGGCAGAGGTGGCATCATTTATTTCCTCAGTGGTTCAGACAGGCCTGGGGTGATTTTGAATTATTGATGTGACTGCAATGTGAAAGCAGTGGATTTTAGTTCATCTCTCTAGGTGGCTGATTCTTTCTCGCCCTTTTGAGGCACCTGGGGTTTCTGGGATTTTCTAGGTTTCTTTTGGCTTATAGGAGTTTGGGCCTCCCCAGTTCATGATGTTTTTACAGAGTCTTCACTTTTATGACACTTTTCCAAAAAAATGACCTAGTTAGAATGTTCTTTGTTTCAACATTCTGCATGGAAAACCTGGTCTGTATATGATACATTAGGTTAGAAGAAATGCTAAAATGCATGGATAGCTGAGGAACTTTGGAGACAAGTCAAGTGAAGGAACCATAGGACTGCTCGTACAGAGAGTTATCATAGCAGATAGGAAGCTGGCCTTGTAGTTTTTACTGAGGTGTAGAAATGGAGACCTGTTACTCTCCCAGGATTGCACAAGTTTGTTGCTGGACTAAAACTAGATGCCAGGCTTGCAGGCTCAGAGTCCCAGGCTTTTCCACAATACACCTTTTTCTTCCTCATTCTTTATGACTCAGTTCAATTCCTCCTTTTCCCTAACTACCCTTATCCACATTGCTCTTTCGCTTGTAGTCATTCATTCCATAGGCTTTTATGAAACACTTATTATTTCTTTCTGGAGGGGGGAAGGCAAGGCAATTGGGGTTAAGTGACTTGCCCAAGGTCACACAGTATCTGAGTTCAGATTTGAGCTCAGGTCCTCCTGACTCTAGGGCCAGTGCTGTATTCATTTTACCACCTGAGTACCCCGAAACACCTCTTATTTCTTCTAGGAGCCAAGGAAACAAAACAATATATCCCTGCTCTCAAGGAGCCGATATTCCAGTGACCCTTATAGTCTAAATTATGTAAAGTGGCATTTAATATACTTCTTTAAACCATTATGGTTCCATTTGTATTATTCTCTTTGTTAGGTTCTTAAATATACGTATTGAATTAATATTAGTATTCAATTGATTTAATCTTATAAGAAGATTACACATTCCCTAAGGTCAAAAGATATGACATGGATCAGGTTGGAAGTGACCTTGGAGATAATATATTCCAAGTCTCTCATTTTACAAATGAGCAAAGTGAGACCCAAAGAGGTGAAGGAATTTGTCCAAAGACACATGAATAATAAGTACCACAATTGAGATCAGCACCTAGGCTTTCTGACCCCAAATTCCATGCTTTTCCTACTGTATAACACTGGCTCTCATATCAGACTTTTTTGTATGCCTAGAGAGTCCACAATTATACCTGACATATCATATACCTTCAAAAAACATACTTGTTGATTTGATTTGTTGATGCACTTCCTTTGTATCATATGCAACACCTAATATTGGGAATATAATTGATACCAGGAGTGTAATAAGTGTTCAGTAAATATCCACATGAATTAAGCAAGCATCCACCACCAAACTGAATACCAAGCAGCTGTGGTAGAAACTACTGCTCCTCCCATCGCCCCCTCAAATCCATTTCTTATCATTAATCCCTGACTTCTTTCAGTGTAGAATTCAGATACCATCTTCTATCTGATGGCTTTCCCAATCCCTCCCAGTTGTCATTTTCTGAATTTCCCTCTTGAAATTACTTTGCATTGCTTAGTGTTTGTGTGCATACCTATACACACAGTACTATATGCACGTCAAATAGACATATATATCATATATGTGATTCATATGCACAAGTATGTGCATGTGCAAGTTTCCTCACTGTAAAGTGGGGATAATAATGGCACGTGCCTCCCAGGGTTGTTGTGAAGATCAAATGAGATAATATTTGTGAAAAGCTCCTTGCATAGTTCCTGGCCTCATAGTAAGTACCACATAAATGTTTATTTCCATCCTTTTCATTTATTTCTCAACACCTGCATGCCTGGTGAATACTAGCCGCTTCATAAGCATTTGTTGAACTGAACACCAGGCAGCTATGGTAGATGCTACTGCTCCTTCCATTCATTTTTTTAGCCTTCATTTCTTGCAATCAATCTTTAGCTTCTTTCAAAGTAGAGTTCAGGTGCCACCTTCCATCTAATGCCTTTCCCACTCCTTCCCAGGTGTAATTTTTGTCTCCTAGGAAGGGGAAATGAATTCAGTTCTGTTCAAGGAATTGCATTGAACAACGGCAAATCTCTTAAAGCCTGGGACCCCAAATGACAACAACACCAGCAACAGAAGCCAAATTGAATGCTTTGTAATTGTAGTAACCTAGCAGAGCCCCAAGAAGAGAGGAGAAAATTCAGCTTTCTCCCTTCTTTGGAGAGATGGAAGATTGTGGTTATGGAACATTACAAATACTGTCAGACTTGGTTGATTTATAGGTCAGCTTTGGTGTACTGCCCTTCCCCCCCTCTTATTCTTTGTTACAAGAATAGCTCTCTGGAGAAGGGAGGAGGGAGGAATATATTTGGAAATGAAGCTAGTACAAAAGTTATCAATATTTTTTAAAATGTGGATCACCCCACAAACAACCCAGAACTTTCTCAATTGCCCTGACATAATCCAAAGTATTTGACTGTGGATAAAGTAATAAAGTTGTTCCTTGGGGTTTTGACTCTGGTCACACCAACATTTTCTGAGACAGAGCACAGCTACTAGGGAGTAAGGATGAATTCCTTACTATTGGTGTAATGGAAACAGGTAAAGCATATTTCATTTAAACAATGTACTTGTGTTGTGTTCTTCAGTCTGCTCCCCTTCATTTAAAGGATAAATTGCCTGACAGTTAAAGTATTTTAAACAAGGTGTTACAAATGAACATTGAGCAGCCTCTCCATACTGAGCTTCTTTAAAAGAGGAGAGGGTTCCCTTCATTCCCAGCATGCCTGGGGTTAAGTGGCATGATACTGCCAAAAAGGACTGTGATGCAAGTCTACTGAACAATTAGACTAATTTCCATTTTCCTAGTCTAGAGATCAAAAGCACATTCTGTTTTAATGTGGAAGGAAATTCCAAGCAGAGGTGCATGAACATTTATGGAAATGGACCTATGGAGGTTCTGAAAAATTGAATTTTATTGGATTACCGTAAATATAGAATAATATCAATTAGAGCTACGTGGTGAACACAAATAATAGTGTACAGTAAGGACTGTCTGGATTCTTTTGCTGTTGCAGAATCTTGTTGTATAGAACATGACTAGAAATAACTAGCACATCGCCCAGGTTTTGGAAGTTGTTTTAATTTGAATTTTTTCTTTCAAGGATAGTTACTATGACAGAATCAGGCTAATACTACACTCACCAAACAGATCTTTCAAATAAAAAGACAGAAAAATAAAGATGAGGAAAGATCACAATATATGCAATGCAGAGATCACTGGATTTGCAATCACAGGACAAATTCCCACTTCCTTACTTTGCTACCTGTCCTTGGACAAGTCACTCTTCAAAATGTGGAGGTTGGAATCGATAGCCTCCAAAGACCTGTCTACTTCTGGCTTTATGATCCTTTGATCCCACTATTCTATAAGGCCATGATTCAGTAAAGATCTCTAAACCCCCTTGCACCTCTACATCTATGATCCTATGCCCAGTCTGTTTATATGGCTGTAGGAAACAAGAGCAAGAAAAACTAAACCATCATCAAGCTAAGTTCTCAAGGTAGAAGACAAGAGGATCCACTGAGTCCCTCTTGTTCTCTAAGCCTTCCCCCCTAATTATCTCCCATCACTGATCTTGGTTTATATACACTGAATCATATCTTTTGATGGCTAGTCCTCTGAAATGAATCTGTCCCACTTTATGATCTTTTCATCTTAAGAACTCTACCTACTTTTCTGAGGGCACTGTGCTAAGTTCTGAAGAAGAACAAAGGTTTAGACAAGATAAAAGACTCAGTCTTTACAAAGCTTTGCTGTCATTCAGTCGTTTTCAGTCATATCTGCCTCTTAGTGACTTCGTTTGGGTTTTTCTTGGCAAAGATACTAGAGGTTTGCCATTTCCTTCTCCAGCTCATTTTATAGATGAGGAAGGAAATGGAGGCAAATAGGATTAAGTGACTTGCTCAGGATCACACAGCTAGTAAGTGTCTGAGGTCAGATTTGAATTCAGGAAGATGAGTCCTCCTAACTTCAGGCCTAGCACTCTATCCACTGTGCCACCTAGTTGCCCCTAAGGTCACAAAGCTTACATTCTAATTATAGTACTTGGAAGCTGTTTGACTGAATTAGGACCAGAGGATCACAGGTAGCATACTAGCACTGGAGGTGGGAGTGTGGGGGGGTGAACTTAGAGATCATCTACTTCAAAATTTCCATGTTACAGATGAGGAAACTAAGGCCAAGAAATAAGAAACAACACATGGAGTGAGTAGGCGAATCCAGGCTCTTTGACTCAAGTCATTGCTTTACAATATCACACTGCAAGAGTCCAAAGTCACAACTAGCAGTTTTGGACCCTGAGGCAAGCTTCACAAAACACGTCTTAAAAACATGGGGTGAAATGAAAAGCTCTATCAAATCAGCTTCTAAAGATGAATTTAATTGAAGGAGGGAGGAAAGACCCCAAGGTATAGTAAGGCAGCTCTTATGGGTGTATGGCAACATTGGAACTTCATATGGGCTATGGGAGCCATGGGAAGAAGTACGTGTCACCTGCTAGCTACCTATTTTGATTAATCTTGCTTACTAGGGGCCAAACTTGGCTATTTCTAACCAATTAGTGGCATAAAACTATACATAGAGAAAAATTAGACATATAGAGAATGAGAGGAAAGTACAGGCAGCTATTATAGATGGCCTATCAAGGAGTTTAGCTACAAAGGGCAGAAGAGATATAGTACAGGACAATAGTTAGTGGGGATGGAAAGATCAAGTGAGAGTTTTTTCAGCATTGAAGAGACATGGCCATATTTATAGGCAGTAGGAAATGAACCAGTAGAGACTGAAAATAAGTGATAAAGTGGGGATGCCAGAGGGGGCAATTGGCTGGAGGAGCTGCTTGAGTAGGCAAAGGAGTTAGGAGGTAAAGAGCAAGTCCCCTCTCTCCCATCATGCGAGACAAGGGTAGAGGAGGAGAAAATGTCAGAAGGCACCTAAGTAACAGGAGATGAAAAAAGGGGAGAAGAGCTCATAGCAAATGATTTTAACTTTTTTCCATAAAGTATGAGGGAAGGTTATCAGGGGGAAGGGGAGCCAGGGGAGGTTTGAGGACAAATGAAAAAATTTGAAAGGGCTGCTGTGGAGAATAGGGTACTGAGCTGATAAAGGAGGCATAATAGGATTGCCAAGCAACAGTGAGGGCCTAGTTGAGGTTATTTAACAAATTTGTAATGGGCCCAGGCAGAAAGGCTGCATGATTTTCTCCACTTTTGCTCAGTAGCGTGTATGTAGAAGTGAAGGTGATGAATAGTGGCTGAGGCTTAGTGGGGTATAATTGGTAAAATGATAAGGAGGCTAGAGATTCAAGAGAGAAGGACAGTATAGAATTGAATTGATTCACTGAAGAAGTCAAGGTAGGGAGAAGAGGAGAGAGTGGGTAGGCAAGATGGCCTGGGAAAAATTGAGGAGTTAAGGGATTAGAGTTTATGGTATGGGTGACTTTTTTAGGGTTTTATAAGAGAAAGCTGAAGGAAGGGTGAAAAGTCAACAGATTATTTACTCACTGGAATGTATTTTTTAATAACTGGTAAAGATGTCATCATACAGACTCTCATGAAGTCAAGATTCTTTCATACTCTGGATGGTGAATCACAACTAATGTATCAGTGGCATTCTTACTAACCATATGAAAGCAATAAAAAAATCAATTGAATGGACCCAAAATCAATTTAATGGACCCATTCAACAATGAATATTCATAATTGTCAAGTCCCAGAGAAGAGGAAAAAACAAATTCAACCAGCACTACCGGAAGAGTAGGAATTTTTTTTTAACTAGAAGTAATTTTTAGAGACCTTGCAATGCATCAGTAGGTAATGAGTTCCCCAGCTCTGCAAGTCTTCAAGAAAATAATGGCACGTTATGCAGGGGTTTGGTGTTGAACTCTATCCCTCTCCCAAATAAAGACTTTCTATTTATCTTTTGTGTGTTTTTTTATACACAAGTTCTCTCCTCTTTTGGAAGATAAGCTTCTTCATGGCAAGGTCTGCTTTGCATTTTCTTTGTATCTCTCTTACTTAGCATAAGGTCGAGTGCATAATAAGTTTTGAAAACATGCTCTAGATTGGTTCTCCAAAGATCTAGGTCCTCACTTTACAAACTGAGATACAGAGAATCACAGATGAAGGCCCAGGAACAGTGAAGGAACCTGCCCAAAATGATGTATGATATTTGTAAAAAAGTGGCAGGGCCAGGATTAGAGCTCAGGTCTCCTGCCTGGCCTTTTCAATCCCTCTCTCTTTATTGTACCAAACTTCCTCTGAAGAGACGGTCAGTCTCTTCAGTGCATGCAATAAGCTACTCAAAGAGTAGGGACCAGGTTCCATTCTGTGTCTTTCTTTATATGCCCAGCTTATCTTGGTATTTAGAGCATTCTAGTAGCATTTACATGAATTGAACATCACAATCAAAACATATTGCAACACTTCCCTATCCAACACTGTTGATTATGAAGAATGGGTCAAGTTAAAATGTTTCACCCTCATCCTATAGAAGGAGTTCCTTAAGCTTTTTTGTTTCATGGGCTCATTGGCTGCCTGGCGAAGCCTTTGGACCCTTTCTCACAATTATGTTTTTAAATTCATAAAATAAAATACATAGGCTACAAAGGAAATAACTTCTACGGAAACGCAGTTATTTCTGTGTTCCTGTCTCTCTGTCACTCTTTCTCTGTTTCTGTCTTTCTGTTGCTCTCTGTCCCTCTCTCTGTCTGTATATATATGTGTGTGTGTGTATGTGTGTGTATGTATATTTGTGTATGTATGTATGTGTGTGTAGATATAGATATATATGAGTTAGGGGGCACAATTAAAAGAGCAGAAGCCCTGGAGTCAGGAAGACTTGAGTTCAAATGTGACCTCAGATACTCATTAGCTATGTGACCCTGAGAGAGTAACTTAACCTAATTTATCTCAGTTCCCTCAACTGTAGAATGAGGTCAATAACAGTACCTACCTCCCAGGGTTGTTCTGAGGATCAGATCAGGTAATACTTGTAAAGCACTTAGCACAGTGCCTGGTGCTTAGCAGGCATGATATAAATGCTTATTCTTTCATAAATATATTTATGTATATATGTATATATCATGTATGTGTGTACATACATGTGTATAATAGGTACATATGCAGATATGTCTATGTGTATATTGTACATACATACATATACATATATTTTATGGTAGCTAAGGGAGAGAGGATATTCTACACAGAGGTTTTAGGAACTTTCAGGTTTGACACAGTCTTATTTAATCATCCTTTAGGACAGGAGTTCTTAACTCAGGGTCTATGAACATATAGGTTTAAAGCATATGGGGGTCACTAATCTATACATAAGGATCCCTGTGGACCATATGTTGTCTTAATTTTAAAACATAATAATATCTACATTTAGTTGTACTTTTATTTTGTTAACATCTATGTTTATGGACCCTAGGTTAAGAACTCTTGTCTTAAAGGATGATCAAACGAGACTGTTAAATCCTGAAAGGCAGTTCCTAAAATCTCCATGCTAAACATCCTGCCTCTCATCTCTGCATATCTGGAAACCATTAGCTGTAGCTGGCTGATCTCAGTTCCTGAAGGAAGGAGGGAAGGAGGGTGGAACACCAGTCTCTAAGGTAACCAGCGCAGACGAGCTGGTAAACACAGATATGTGACGATTGCCCGCCTGCAGAGATAGTACTAGAATGGATTGACTTTGGGAGCTTTAAATTTAAAGACTGAAATCATTTGCATGCTGATGGATAAACTTCATATTGACAGTGAGGAAGTCCCGGGAATATGCCCTGAAACATTTTCCACAACTACCCCATATTTTTGTAATTTTTCACCCCATTTAATCTTTGCTTTGTTTTAATATCTTAATACCAGAGTTTACTACCATACTGAGAGGCAATATGGCCTAGATAGAGTACCAGACTTGGAGTTTGGAATATCTAGGCTCAAATCCTGCCTTCAACACTTCCAAACAGTGTGACCATGAGCAAATCACTTGAGTTTTTGGAGGCTCAGAGGACAAAGACTCTAAGTCACAAATGGAAATTCCTATACTAATCAAATAATGGTTTCTTTATGTATGGTCCCTAATCCATAAGTCAAGACAGAATTAGCAGCTTTGTGACCATGGTCAAGTCACTTTATCTTGTGAGATTCCACTTTCCTCATCTGTAAAGGAAAAGAATTGGACTAGATCAATAGTCTAAGTGAGCTAAGCTTCAAACTCAAATAGAAATGAGACCCATGAATCTGTTCAAAAGGACCCCTGTAGGCTGCATATTGTCTTAGAGAATGTTACATCTTTAAAACTATGTTCACTTGTTTTTTATTTATTTTGTTAAATATTTTCGAATTGCATTTTTATCTGGTTCTGGCCTCACCCAGGAGTGTTGTGGGTCATAGGCTGTCTGTGAGTTAGGTATTTGACTCTTCTGGACTAGAGGATATCTAGGTTCCCTTCAGTTCTAATACATTGGGATCCTTTGACTCTTCATCAGTATTCAGCTGCAGTGCAAGCCAAAATTGGAAATCCTTTGTTTCTGGGATCTTATCCGTTAAATGGAGGTCAAAAGTGATAGATTTGGTAGATGCTTTGCAAACAGCATATTTTAAAAAATAAAACCAAATAGCATTACAGAATATGTGGGGAGGGGAGGATGCAGAATCTGGACCTCTGATCCTTTGAGAATTCCGAAGGTGAAAACTCCCTTCATCAGAGCAGATCTGCAACTCTTCTGTAACTTAAAGTGTGAGGGAGCTGTTTGGGGTCACTAAGTGACTTCACCATAATTACAGCTAGTTTGAAGTGAAGACAAAACTTGAACTCGGGACTTCTTAACTCTAAGACCAGCTCTGTTTCCACTATATGATGGACCTCTCAGGTCAAATCACAACCAGCCCCTCTCATATATTCAATAGATACAATACAAATCTAAGAGGGAAGCCTCTTAAATAAGATAAGCCTAAGAGGTCACATCTCTTTCTCTCTTCCCATGGATGCATCTCAACACCATCATTTTAATGGAGTGTAATGTATTTGTAAATAGTATATTTGTAAGACGGCATTTGGTGGTGCTGCTACTGTGTTTGTCCCTTGTTCTCAAAGAGGACCATGACATCAGGAGGATGATGACATGACTTGCAGTTGACTTTGATTTGAGTGAGGGAGGGCTGTGAAAGGTCACCAGCCTCACTTCTCCTCCTGAGCCATCTGTGTCCAGTGGTCAGAGATTCATTGGGAGGACTAGAGATGGCCCAGGATGCAAAGGGAGACCCTGGCCCCTTTAGGCTAAGGTATTTTCACGTTCTCAATTTGAGCGAGGTAATGCCCATTCAATGAATAGGCCTCTTTAACTCAAGGGATGGCCCCTTTAATAAAAAAAAAAAAAATCAAACTGGGAGGATGTAATGTTAATGGTAGTTGCTTGATTAGGGGAGGCTTGTTATGTAAGAGTTAAAGATCATCCCCCACCCATTAATAGGCCTCAGGTGAAGCCTATTAAGGAAAGCTTGATTAAGGGGAGGCTTGTTTGATGGGAAGGCCCACATCTTTTGTTGATTGCTAATGAGGCACTGGGTCGCAAAGGTTCCGAAAAGTGTATAAGTACTCTGAGGTGAGGTTTTGCTTTGGGTGCTTGGTTTATGTGCCAGATGAGACCACTGGGTAGCCATTTAGGAGTTCCTCTGTCCCACCTTTGAAAACCCAGATTTTGGTGCTTCTCTCTCAGGTAAATATGTAATGGTTAGACACTTGTCTGCTGATCTCTGATGTATGTATTGCTTGTGGTTAGACAGTTAGAAGCCCTTTCTGTTGGTCTTTATTTCTCTGCTTGTATTTTCTCTGTTGGTGAATGTAACGAAAGATTATTGACCCCTCAAAAGTTGCTTTCCTTTTACAAAAGCAGATCTAAGAACCTGTGCAGCAGGCCCTCCTGTGTATACTGGGATGCTTGCTGCTATAGAGGGTTCCTGGCCAAATGAAGCTGAAAGGTAGGGTAGAGGGTATGGAGGTTGGTCTTTTCTTGTGAACTAAGGAAGTTCTAGAGACTGAATTAGAGGCCTAGAGGAAGTTCCCTTGGTTGTGGCCTATCTCCATGGTAACAAGAAGGGCAAGGGTTAAAAAGTAAACCATGACACTAGATGATTGGTGACTATTGAAGGAATGGGAGAGTGGGAAGGTCTGGAAGTCCATTGAAGAAGCCATTTTTGGACACCCCTTCATTGTGAGAGGCCCACAGAGCTTGGCTTGTGCCTTTCTGAATGGACAAATCATGACATCTCAAATTTAGAAACAGCCCCACTTGTGCAGAAATTCTCTGCGTCCTTCCTCTCCAAGACAAAAAACTGGGCTTCTTGCTCACAACAATCCATGGATTGTCTATAGATGTGTGTGTTCTTTGTATAGACACCAAAAAGCTCCCTGATGCCAAATGTTGGAAACCAAAAGTATTTCCAAAAGGCCATTCATTGCTAAAGAACCTATGTTTTGAATACATTTTGTTCATGCCAACTGAGCCAAAGGGTTAAACTGAAGTAGCAGCAGGAAGTGCCCAGTTTAAAAGTGGGTCACCAATATTTCCCCTAAAAAATAACCCAGTCCTTTGTTACAAAACTAAAAAGGCCAGTTCACTGGGAGTCTTATGTATTTCAGGGTGGATGATGAGCCTCTTGGAAATTGTAGGGCACCATTCACACCAAGGCTAAACAAGAAAGAGATTACTGGAATAGTAGAACTTCAGAGTTGGAAGGAACCCTGGGGGTCATACAGTCTTACCCACACCTTAAAGGAAGCCTCCATTATATTTTGTCCAAGAAGTGACCATCCAGACTCTGCTTGAAGACCTCCAAAAAGGTGAAACCTTACCCAAATATAGATAGTTCATCTCACTTCATACAGTTCTGATTGTTAAGAAGGTTTTCTCCCCTTAATTAATCTGAAATTTGATTCTTGATTTCCAGGTTGTTTCATACCCCTGAGAGTGTAAACATATGGCTGATTTGAACTCAAGTAGGTCTTTGAAATGACACTGGAAATGTAACCAAAAAGGTAATGACATCTCACTGAATCTTAGGGATAGAACAGGTCTCCAGTCTCTTCAGTCTCCTGAGCTTTGGAAAAATCACTTCTAAACCTTCCCAGACAGATACAAGTCTTATCTGCTTCCAAAGAACCTTATAGAAAGAGACACTATAATCACTCTCATTAACTGCTTCTAGGAATTAAAATCCTTATTCTTAAGAAGCATGTCCTTCATGTCTAATCTAAACACCTAAAAACTGACATCAAATTACTCATTAAGATTTGCTTTTCCAGGCCAAATAGTTATAGTTACATTTCCCTTTTTCTCTCAGAAGAGGCACAGGAAAAATGTGGCTTTTTATATGAAAAAGACCCAGGGATTTTAATGGAATGCAAGCTTGGTATGAGTTAATAATGTAATATCTATGATGACATAATAGCCAAAACAGTGAATGCGATGGAAGAATGCATTAAGAGAGGTAGTGTCCAAGACTAGGGAGTTGATGCGTTCTGTACTAGTCAGCCCTTGAGTACTGTGTTCAGTTGAGGGGATCATATTTCAGGAAGAATCTTAATGAGTTAAGAGGCAAGAATGAAGTAGTAGACGGAGAGTCAAGTCCCATCTTTGACACATACTGTCTATGTAACACTGGGCGCTAGGTGGTACAGTAGATAGAGCACCAGGTCTGGCATCAGGAAGACTCTTCTTTAGGAGTTCATTGGACTGAGATTTGCTAATGATGTCTCAACTGGAGGAAATGGAAAAGTCTCAACCTCTCTTAGAGTCAGTCAACCCCCTAGGACCTACCCACTAAGTCACAAGTAGCCATCTGAGTTAGTGGAGGGAGTTCTCATATACTGATAAAATCACAGCTTGATCAAGAAGCATTTATTAAACACCTACTGTATTTCCAGGCATTGGTGCTGGGTCTTGGGGACAGAAAGACAAAGAGAACAATCCCTGAAATCCTTCACATACTCAAGTACTGGCAAGCCAGAATATGACTGGAGTGGCTGAGGTCCTTGAAATTATTCTTTACGAGGATAAGTTGAAGGAACTGGGTATGTTTAGACTAGATAAAAGATGATCAGTTTTGATCATGATCAAGACACGGTCATTGTTGTTTGGTCATCTCAATCACGTCCAACTCCACTTGGGACTTTCTTTTTAAAGACAGATGAGCCAATGACCCTCTGGCCAACCCATGGTATTAATCTCCTGATAAATCTAGCTCCTCATTCTTTATAATGTGATCCATTTTTTTATTATGTTAGCAATTATATTGGGATACATGTTGGTTCCAATGTTATTATTTTCTCCATATTTCACTTCTTTGGAGCCAAGAAAAGAATTGGCAAAAAAAAAAAAAAAAAGATTGTGATATAAGGTCTACCTTATATTCAGAAATGTGAGTTTCCACTATACTACTTAGCTGACTCAGCATATCAATAAGAAATTACCTGACAAGGCTGGACACATAAATTCAATGATTCTTATGCTGTCTGGCCAGGCAAAAACTAACTGGTACAATCCCTTTCTCCTAATACCATGATTGTTCCTATATTTGGAAAATCTTCCCCTCTTAGAAATTATGGGTCACACTCACATTCCACGTAATTCTAGACACTAGTTCCCCCACCTCATTCTCCCCTACCAAATTACATTGGATGAATATCTTGACCATACCTCATTTCTAAGAAAATTTTTAAAATTTGGCTCCACCCCAGAGGAATTAAGAAACTATCCCTCCCCAAAGGAATGGGTGGAGTGAATTTTCCCAACATTTCTGACATTTTTTCCAAGACAGGGAAAGCTTTGGATAGAGACTGGGACAGGAGATTATCTCCTTTGGAAATAACATATAGGGACAAGGAAAGAGTTTTGCCAGTTGTCTAAATATTTTGTCAATGAGGTCTCTTCATAATCTGTGATGTTTCTGTAATTTCTGACAACTATAAAAAGTTTCCACAGGATCATAGTATTGAAACAAAAGGTATTTTAGAGGCCATATAGCCCAGCTCCTTCCTGAAGCATGAATTTCCTCTATAACCTCTCTGGCAAATGGTTACCCAGTCTATCTTTGAACACCTCCAGCGATGAGTTCACTATTACTAGATGTAACCGTTCTTAGAATCTATGTAAATAATTTTGCAAACCTTAAAGTAATTTATAAATGCCAGCTCTAATGTTACATTTTCCTTATATGGAATCAATATTTGCCCCTCTTTCCCATCTTCCTGCTGACTGCAAGCAAGGCTACACCTAAATCAGCATTACTGTGGTTTTAACACGTTTCTAAGTGTTGGTAGGACAGCTCCCAGCAAGCACGTGGTGGTCATCTATCACAGGGCTCTAAGTAGTTTAAATTTTGCTAGGATTGAATTCAGCTGAGTCATTAGTGGAGAAGGATTTGATGGGGAGGGAAAGATAGGAATGATCAGGGAGAGTAAAACAGAGAGGAGGGCTCACAGGACAAGTGGCATGTCAGACAATCTTACAAGTTGAGGATGGGGATAGTCTATCCCCAGGGACGCAAAGCAAAGCATATTAGCGGTGACCACCTCAAAAAGAAAATATGTACCCAGGATGGGCTGGGCTGGGCTGACGCAGGGCTTGGTCCTCTGGTAGCTTTGCTAGGAAAATGGAATGAAGTAAGACACTGCTAATTCCTCTAACATTTAACCTTTAAAGAGGAGGTTTACTTGACCTTAGACAGAGTGAGCACTCAGTACGAAAGGACCCAAGCCTTAGTCCCCTAAGTGAATTAAACAGTGAGAACAGTTTCAATACCTTTTAAGGAAAAACTAGTCTCATTTTCATAGGAAGTGGGATTAATAATATTGTTCCCTTCTATGTTGGCCCTGTAAGACAGACTTTTTTCCTCTACCTCATTAAAGTCTGTTAAGTTATTTAGGAAATTAATATTTATTTAGTATTTGCTGTGGCAGGTAGATGGAGCGATGGATAGAATGATAGGCCTGGAGTCAGGAAAACTTGAGTTCAAATTTGACTTGAGACACTTACTAGCTGTGTGACCCTGGACAAGTCACTTAACCCTGGCTTCCTCAGTTTCCTCATTTACAAAATGATCTGAGGAAGAAAATGACAAAGCACTCCAATATCTTTGCCACGAAAACACCCCATAGGGTCACGAAGAGTCAGATATGAATAACAGCAACACTTGCTGTGAGCAAAGTGATGCATTGGATACCGTGTCATCATAGAGAGGAGTATAAGGAAAAAGACAACATCCTCATCAGACCATAGCCCTGGAATGGGAAGGGAACAGAAAGAACATCTTAAATTAACTCTTATTTTACCGAGAAGGAAACTGAGACCCAGAGACATAAAAATGACTTGCCAAAGAGTACAGAAACAGTAAGCAATTTAGCTGGAATTTCAATACACGTCCTCAGATTCCAAATCTGGTGCTTTTCCCACTAAGCCACACTGCTCTCTCCGAAAACAGTGTATAGTATAACGGGACTTAGAAGACACACAGGTAAAATGGTTATTAATATTACAGCAGACAGTGTTGAACTTGGTGTCTGGAAGACCAGAGTTCAAATTTTGCCACAAACACTTTCTGGCTTTGAAACCTGATAAATAACCTCTTCAGATAGTTTCCTTTCCTGAAAAATGGGGCTAATCACAGCACGTGTCTGAGGAGAAGATGAAATAACATATGTAAAGCACTTTGCTATTCTTAAAGCACAAAATCAGTATTAGCAATCGCAGCTATCATTCTTGTGGTTAAATATGCCCTAAGGCATGAGATCTTAACCATCTTTGAATTGTGGACTCCTTTTGGCAGTCTGATAAAGCTCATCAGCCTTCCCAGAAAAAAAAATTTGAAATCATAATTGAAATCATAATTTTTAAAAATCATAATATAATTTCATTTAGAGGTGAGTGGAAATAAAGATGTGATTTTTTTTTTCCCCTATCCAACTTCATGGATCCCCTGAAATCTACACATGGAACCCAGGTTAGGAACTTTGGTGCTAGGGAATTTTTTTTAATAGGCAAATCCTGCTTGTAAATAGCCAAGTCTGCTGGGACCTACTAGGGACAATGCTATAACAAACATGATTTTTAACCCCTCTGGGGTGTGTTACATTCTATAAGTTAAGAAAGAAAGATCCAGAAACAACAAGGATGTCACTAATGAGGTTTATAGCAGCTTTAATGCAAGGCACCTAAGCTGGGTCTGCCTCCCTGACTTTCTAGCCAGAAAGGCTGCTCTGATTTCCACAGTCCTCTTTCTTTTTTGCTTCCACTTTAATGCAGCCACATTTCAAAGGAGCCATATCCCTGCCCTCATTGGTTCCTTTATGCTCCTAGGTCACTCCCTCAACCAATATCACTGTCTCTCAGGGCCTTTAGACATTTTCATCCTCCATTTCTGACCCAAAATGCCAAGTTCCTACCATGGATCCCTGATGTTCTTAGTGATAGTTGTGTCAGTCAGTCATTCAACAAAATTATTTAAGTGCTTACCCTGTGCCGGGTACTTTGCTAAATGTTGGATGACACAAAAAAAGGCAGTTCCTGCCTCCAAGGAGCTTACAATCTAATAGAGAAAACCAACACACAAAAGGAAACTGAAGGTAGACACCACCATAATAAAGCTGAGCAGGAAGCCCTGGGTGGTCTGAAGCAGTAGCACCACTGCAAATTCTCAAACATATCAGCCCAGGAAAGGAGTCCAGTGGAAATGAGCTAGAGAGAGAACAACAGAACCCCAGGGAACTGCAGCAGCCACTCCTAAGACTATCAGCCCACAGATTAAATGTCTGTAAGTCACCTTCTTGAACTTTCAGGAGCCAAGATGGTGGAGTGATCTGTAAATGCTCTTCCTCTCCCCTTGCTGACCTTGAAAAGCCCAGAGAATATTTCCCCAGGAAAAATCCTGCAACAGTGGAATCAGTTGAAGGAGTAAACCAATGAAGTTAGGAAAATCAAAAAGGTGAGTCCCCCTTGCTATGGCTGAAGGAGACCAGTGCAGGACCAGAGCTGTCCCAAACATCCCTGCCTCAGGAACCAGAAGGAGATCCTGAGCCCCAGGGGAGTGGAGCCTGTAATCACCAACACCAGGACGCCAGGCATGCCTCAGTACAGACAGGGGAATGGGGAAGACACTAGTGTAGATGAGTTCATCAACCACAGAGCCTGCCTATGCTCTAACTCAGAAGAGAAGACCTCCTTTGGCAAACTACCCCTCCCCCACACTTAACACAATCAGCTCCAGGGAAATTCAGAAAGACTTCATTGGGCCTCTGCTTCGGCTCACCAGCCAGCTCAGCACCAGGTAAGCTCTAACATTTTAGCTTCTAGCTGAAAGAACCAGAGGCCACAACACCAAAGCTTTAGAACAAAGTTTTAAGCAAAAGATGTGAGACAGAGCCTCCTGTGCCCCAGAAGCACAGATCCACTTTAAAAGCCAGGAAAAGGGTGGTCATCATGAGCAAGAAGCAGACCAGAAAATAAAAGACCATAGAATCTTTCTATGGGGATAAGGACCAAAACATGAATACCAAAGAGGTCAGCGTTGAGACTGTGCTCCCATCTGAAACTTCAGAAGGGAATATGAACTGGTCTCAAGCCTAAAGAGCATTCTTGGAAAAGTTCAAGAAGGATTTTAAAAGTCAAATTAGAGAAGAAGAAGAAAAACTGACCAATGGTTTTAAAAATATAAAAAAAGTCATGGAAGAATTTAAAAGGAAAATTGGACAAATGGAAAAGGAAGTACAAAAACTAACTGGAGAAATAACTTCTTAGAAAGAAAAATTGGACAGATGGAAAAGGAGATGTAAAAGTCAACTAAGGAAGACAATCTATTAAAAATTAGAATTAGGCAAGTAGAAGCTAAAGACTTCATAAAACATCAAAAATCAGTCAAACAGAGTCTAAAGAATGAAAAATTAGAATAAAATGTAAAATATCTCATCGGAAAAACAGCTGACCTGGAAAATAGATCCAGGAGAGAAAATCTAAGAACTATTGATCTACCAGAATGACATGATGAAAAAAAGAGCCCAGACAATATGTCCAAAGAAATCATCAAGGAAAACTGCCCAGAGGTCCTAGATCCAGAGGGCAAAATAGTCATCAAAAGAATCCACCTGCTGAAAGGGATTCCAAACTGAAAACACCAAGGAATATTGTTGCTGAATTCCAGAACTATAAAATGAAGGAGAAAATACTACAGGCAACCAGAAAGAAACAATTCAGATATCTAGGAACTACAGTCAAGATCACACAGCATGTTGCAGCTTCTACGTTAAAAGATCTGAGGGATTGGAATATGTTATTCCATAAGGCAAAGGAACTGGGACTACAAGCAAGGATCAGTTACCAGCAAAATTGAGCATAATATTTCAGACAAGGAGATGGACATTCAATGAAATAAAGGATTTCCAAACCTTTCTGATGAAAAGGCCAGAGGTCAATAGAAAATTTGATCTTCAAACACAAGATTCAAGAGAGGCATAAAAAGGTAAATAGAGAGGGGAAAAAAAAACAAAACTTGTTATTCAATATGGGCAAACTATTTACATCTCTATAAGGGAGGATGATACTTGTTAATCTTGAGAATTGTATATTTATTATGACATTGAAAAGAGATATATACAGATAGAGGGAGTGGGTAAAAATTAAATGATGTGATGATAAAAATGTTATTTAAGGGTTCAAAGGGATGGTAATGGGAGATGTGAAAAGGAGAAGGCAGAAAAACATAAATTACATGACAAGAAGAGGCACAAAAACATATTACAGTAGAGGGAAAGAGGGAAGGAAGATGAGTACTGTTTGAAATTTACTCTCATCTGATTTGGTTCAAGGAGGGACAACAAACTCAGTTAAGTATAGAAATCTAAATTTCTCAGTAGGCAGTAGGAGTGGAAAGGTGAAAGAAAAGGGAGGGGAAGCTAAAAGGGATGGAAGAAGTAGTAAGGGAAAAGGACAGTAAAATGGAGGGAGGCTGAAAGAAGGGAGGGAAGACTGAGGGAGGCGGTGGTCAAAAATTAAAACTCTATTGTGGGGGCAGGGAAAGGAGAACTAAAAACATAAGCAGGAGGGAAAGAGGATGGAGGGAAAAACACAGATAGTAATCATAACTGTGAATGGGATGAACTCTCCCATAAAATGGAGGCGGATAACAGAATGGTTTAAAAAACATAATCCAACAATATGTTGCTTACAAGAAACACATTTGAAATGGGGATACACACAGGGTAAAGGTATAAGGTTGAAGGAGAATATATTATGCTTCAGTTGATGTGAAAAAAGCAGGAGTAACAATCCCAATCTCAGACAAAGCAAAAGCAGAAATAGGTCTAATCAAAAAAAAATTAAGGAAGGAAATGATATCCTACTAAAATACACCATAGACAACAAAGCAATATTATTACTTTGGAACATATGCTCCAAGTGGTATAGCATCCAGATTCTTAGAGGAGAAGTTAAAGGAGTTACAGGAAGAAATGGACAGCAAAACTATGCTAGTGGGGGACCTCAAACTCCCCCTCTCTGAACTTGATAAATAAAACTTTTTCAAAATAAACAAGAAAGAAGTTAAGGAGGTGAATAAAACTCTGGATAAGGTAGATATGATAGATCTCTGGAGAAAATTGAATGGGGATATAAAGGAATATACCTTCTTCTCAGTGGTATATGACACATATACAAAAATTGACCATATACTAGGACATAAAAACCTCACAATCTGGTGCAAAAAGGCAGAGATAGTCAATGCATCCTTCGCACATCATAATGCAATAAAAATTATATGTAATGAAAGGCCATGGAAAGATAGACCAAAAATTAATTGGAAACTAAATAATATAATCCAAAAGAATGAGTGGGTTAAACAATAAATCATAGAAAAATCAACAACTTCGTTCAAGAGAATAACGATAATGAGACAACCTATCAAAACTTATGGGATACTACAAAAGCAGTTGTTAGAGGAAGTTTTATATCATTGAACATTTACATGAATAAAATAGAAAAAGATGAGATCAATGAATTGGGCTTGCTGCTGAAAAAGCTAGAAAAAGAACAAACAGAAAATTCCTAAGAAAATACCAAATTAGAAGTAATGAAAACCAAAGGAGAGATTAATAAAATTGAAATTAAAAAAACTATTGAATTAATAAATAAAAGTAAGAGTTGGTTTTATGAAAAAAACAATAAAGTTGATAAATCTTTGGTCCATTTGATTTCAAAAAAAGAAAGAAGAAAACCAAATTACTAATATCAAAAATGAAAAGGGTAAACTCACCTCCAACAAGGAGGAAATTAAAACAATAACTAGAATTTACTTTGCCCAACTGTATACCCATAAATTTGACAATCTAAGTGAAATGGATGAATGTTTAAAAAACATAAATTGCCCAGATTGACAGAACAAGAAATTGAACACTTAACTAATATAATCTCAAAAATAAATTGAACAAACCATCAATGAACTCCCTAGGAAAAAATATCCAGGGCCAGATGGATTTACAAGTGAATTCTATCAAACATTTAAAGAACAGTTAATTCCACTACTATATAGACTATTTGGGAAAATTGTTGAAGAAGGAGTCTTACCAAATTCTTTTTATGATTCAAATATGGTTCTGATATCTAAACCAGGGAGAGCCAAAACAGAGAAAGAAAACTATAGACCAATTTCTGTAATGAATATAGATGTAAAAATTTTAAATAAGATATTAGCAAAAAGAATCTAGCAACTTATCGTGCGAATAATACATTATAATCAGGTAGGATTTATACCAGGAATGCAGGGCTGGTTCAGTATTAGGAAAACCATAAGCATTATTGATCATATCAACAGCAAAACTAACAGAAACCATATGATTATCTCAATAGATGTAGAAAAAACCTTTGACAAAATATAACACCCATTCCTATTGAAAACACTGGCGAGCATAGGAATAAATGGAGCCTTTCATAAAGTAATAAGTGGTATCTACCTAAAACCATCAGCAAGCATTATATGTAATAGGGATAAGCTAATTGCATTTCCAATAAGGTCAGAAGTGAAACAAGGATGTCCATTATCACCACTGTTCTTCAATATGGTTCTAGAAATGTTAGCTTTAGCAATAAGAGAAGAGAAAGAAATGGAAGAAACTAGAATATGCAAAGAAGAAACTAAGTTATCATTCTTTGCACATGATATGATGATATGCTTACAGAATCCCAGAGAATCAAGTGAAAAACTACTTGAAATAATAAACAACTCTGGCAAAGTTGCAGATTGCAAAATAAACCCACATAAATCATTTGCATTTCTACATATTAATAACAAAGCCCAACAGCAAGAGATAGAAAGAGAAATCCCATTTAAAGCTATGGTAGGCACTGTAAAATATCTGGGAGTCTACCTATCAAAACAAATCCAGAGACTATATGAACACAATTACAAAACACTTTTCACACAAATAACATCAGATCTAAGTAAGTGGAAAAACGTCAGGTGCTCAGAGGTAGGCTGAGCTAATATAACAAAGATGACAATTCTATCTAAATTAATTACTTTTTTAGTGCCATATCAATCAAACTACCAGATAATTATTTTCTAGGGCTAGAAAAAATATCAAAATTCATCTGGAAGAACGAAAGGTCCAGAGTATCAAGGGAACTAATGAAAAGAAATTCTAGGAAGGTGGCCTAGCCCTACCAGATCTCAATTTGTATTATAAAGCAGCAATCATCAAAACCACTTGGTACTGGCTAAGAAATAGAGGTGTAACCAGTGGAATAGATTACGTACTCAAGCACAGTAATCAGTGAATATAGCAGTCTCCTGTTTTATAAGCCCAAGGACCCCAGCTTCTGGGATAAGAACTCATTGTTTGACGAAAACTGCTGAGAAAACTAGATGACAGTGTGGCAGAAACTGGGAATAGACTGATGCCTCACACTGTACACAAGAATAAAGTCCAAATGGACACATGATCTATGTATAAAGATTGATACTATAAAAAAATTAAGGGGAGCAAGGAGTAGTGTATTTGTCAGATTTATCGAGAAGGGAGACATTTTTGACCAAACAAGAGACAGAGAAAATTATGAAGTGCAAAATGGATAATTTTGATTACATTAAATTGAAAAGTTTTTGAACAAATAAACCCAGTGCAGCCAAGATTAGGAGGAAGCAGAAAACTGGGAAAGAATTTTTGCAACTAGTCTCCGTGATAAAGGCCTCATTTCTAAAATATATAGAGAACTGAGTCAAATGTACAAGAATACAAGTCATTCCCCAATTGACACATGGTCAAAGGATATGAACAGGCAGTTTTCAGAGGAAGAAATTAAAGCTATCTGTAGTCAGATGAAAAAATGCTTTAAATCACTATTGATTAGAGAGATGCAAATCAAAACAACTCTGAGGTACCCACATCACACTTATCAGATTGGCAACAAGACAAAACAGGAAGATGATAAATGTTGGAGAAGATGTGGGAGAACTGAAACTGTTGTTCATTCATTGTTGGTGGAGCTGTTAGCTGATCCAACCCTTCTGGAAAACAATTTGGATCTATGCCGAAGGACTACAAAAATGTGCATACCCTTTGACTCAGCAATATCACTTCTAGGACTGTACCCCAAAGACATCATAAAAATGGGAAAGAGTCCCACACATACACAAATATTTATAGCAGCACTCTTTGTGGTGGCCAAGAACTGCAAATGAAAGGGATGCCCATCAGTTGGGAAATGGCTGAGCAAGTTGCGGAATATGAATGTAATGGAATACTATTGTGCTATAAAAAATGATGAACAAGAAGACTTCAGAGAGGCCTGGAAGGACTTACATGAACTGATGCTGAGTGAAATAAGCAGAACCAGGAGAACTTTGTACACAGCAACAAACACAGTGTGTGAGGAATTTTTCTGGTAGATTTAGCCCCTCACTGCAATGCAAGGACCTAAAAAATTCTTAATGGACTCTTGAGGCAAAACACCATCCACATCCAGGGAAAGAATTATGGAACTGGATTGCAGAATGAAGCAGGCTATTTTCTCTTGTGTTTTGTTTTGCCTTGATTTTTCTCATGGTTTGTCCCATTCATTTTAATTCTTCCATGCAATATGACTAAGCTGAAAATGTATTTAGTAAGAATGTATGTGTAGAACCCAGATAAGATTGCACGCTATCTTGGGGAAGGATGGGGGAAGGAGGGAGAAAAAAATCTAAGATATATGGAAGTGACTGAAGGAAACTAAAAACAAATAAATTACTTAATAAAATAAAAAAAAACAAAAGGAAGCTGAAAGGGAGGAGGAAATGGCTGGTCTGGAGCCCTCTTTAAATGGAAGCTTTGGGAGGAGTTCTTTGCTTTATCCTCAAGTCCTCCGATTAGAAGGGCTGAGGGTGCTGAGGGTACTGCTGAGGTGTGAGTATCAAGGCAGGATGATGAAGTTCCTGATGATGAGATTCCTGGAGGCATCATAGGATCATCTAAAGGAATGAAGCCAAGTGGGAAATTCATCACCTTTATCCTGGACACTGGCCCACCAAGCAATTTCCTAGCTATCTTCATGCTATGCTACTGTGGGCACCCTTCTTACTCAGCCTCCTCAAAAGTTCAACTTTGACTCTAAAAATGATAATTACATATATATTACCAAAACATCCTCCCTGACCTACTTCCTCCCTCCACTTCTATATGTATTTTTTCTCTACTAGAATATAAACTCCTTGAAGGCAGATACTATCCTGCTAGCATTTGCAGCTTCAGAATTTAACATAATATTTGGCACATAACACTCAATAAATGATCATCCATCCATCCATCCATCCATCCATCCATCCATCCATTTATTCATTGATGCATTCATCTATTCATCTTGGATATTCCTGTATCATATTCCTCCCTTTTGCTTAAAAAATAGAAAGGGTCTCATATTACATTTACTTATTCATCTCATAGGAACTTAAAGAACAAACACAAACTTAGAGATACCCAATAAAAATTAAGCCTGGGATAAGAACTAATGCAGGTCTTCCTACTACCCTTAGACCCTTGCAATACTATTTTCCATAGTGCAGAATTTGATGTAAAGTGCATACATCTTGGACCTAGTTTGAGTGAATTTAGCTAATAATAATAGGTGATACTTAAAAGTTGGGAAAATGCCATATGTGTGTGTGTGTATATGTATGTATGTCTACATACACACATATATACATATATATACACACATATATGCGTGTGTGTATATATATATAGCTATATCTATACGTATCATCTCATTTGATCCCCATGACAACCGTAGTAGAAAGGATGCTGTGCTTAGGCTCAGGAAGACTTGGATTCACTGGCTCAGACATTTATTAAGTATATGGGAGCCTGAGTGAGTTGATTAGTTGATTAATTTCTCTGGGTCTCAGTGTCTTATTGATGCCAAAGTGATACTGGGATGGATGGATTCTGGTAATTCACCTTATTCACCCCAAACTATCTTCACCAAGCCACTGGCATCCTGATCAGCATTGTTGGGGTACATTGGTTCAGATAAACAAATAAAAATAATGTCTTGCCTCATCAAGCCTCACCCCATGTCAACTTCAATTCTCATTGTAAGACATCTGCCAAGATTTCCCAATCAGCCATTAGAAAACTGGCTTCACATTGAGCATGGAAATCCAGCTGGAAGCGTGATTGCTCACTGCCTTCAGGAAGAAAAAGGAAATTATTGCTCTTGTCTGTCTGCATTACAGATCCCCCAAGATTGAATACAGAAAAGTAAAATCATTCGAAAAGAATTTAATTCAAGGCTGAAAAAGTCCACTTTTTCTACATATTGTCATCAGCATTAAACCATTAGAACAGAAAAACACTAATTCATAAATGTCTATGCATAGAAAAATCTTCATGACAAGAATATTAAAGGACTATGTATGTACAAATGAGTATGTCTGTCTAATTATAATTTGTCACCCTAAGTGCTATAGAGAAAGACATACGGTAGCAAGAATTATGTTGTCACTTATCATCCCTGAAGAATTTCACAGGAGAATTTGTGTGAAATATAGGTTTGACTAGAAAAAGAAATGAATTAGTTGTGTAGTATGTGCAAGGCATACAAAAAAAGTAGCTATTCTGGCATAAATGTTAAAAGGTTGAAGTCTTAGTTGGAAAGGCCAGGGTTCCACTCCCACATTAGATATTTAATGTGACCCTTGAAAAGTCGCCTTACATGCCTAAGTTCTAAATGTAATTAGGTAGTACAGTGGATAGTGTTCAATCTGGGGTCAGGATATACCATATAACATGTATTCACATATAACCTCAGACACTAACCCAAGCAAAAGACTTGAGTTTAAACCCTACCTCAAGCACTTAGTAGCTTTGCTGCCCTAAGTGAAGAATTTAACCTCTCCATGTCTCAGTTTCCTCATCAGTAAAATGAGGATGATAATAGCACCTATCTCCTGGGGTTGTTGTGAGGGCTAAACAAGATGACATTTGTACAGTGCTTTGCAAACTTTAAAGTACTTCTTAAATACTGGCTATTATTGTAAAAAAGCCTCAGGTACTTAGTATCTACGTGAACATGGACAAATCACTTAACCTTTCTTAGTTACAATTTCTTGATCTGTAAATTAGGATAATAGCACAGCTTTTTCTAGTTCTGATGTGAAGATCAATTGCTATCATGGAGATAACATGTTTTATAAACTTTAAGGTTGTTGAGGTCATCATCGCTATCATTACCATGGAGAGCTTGTGTGCTCCACTGGTAGGAATGGAATATCAAGAGAATTAGGGGAAGAGTCTCAGCTTATTGGGTGGATCTCCTGTGTCAGATTCATGGGAGGATGTAGACAAGAGTCACGTAGGATGAAAAGGTATGGAGCTGAATAGCTGTTGTGGAAATATGTTTTGCATATTCTACATGCTTAACATGTAGAATAAGTATCATATTTCTTGCTTTCACAATGGATGGAGGAGGATTAGAGGGAGGGAGATAATTTGGAACCCAAAATAAAAATAATTAAAAAAAAAAAGAGATGGTAGAAATTGGATCATGATTTGTTCTGCTGGAGGGGATTCCTTTATCAAGAGATTCCAGAATCAATGAAAACGTGTTGAAGTATTTATACTCCCTTGACACAAAAGTATTTAATGTATAGAAAAAAATGTTTCCTATTCACTCAAATGATATTATCTTATATCATTCATATTATATATGAATGGACTAGAGCTCAAGTAGGGCTGTCTATAAATAGGGTCATTATAAATAAAAGGTGTGGTTCACTTAAGGTAGTTAAGAATTGCCTCAGGCTTCCCCATTGTTCTTCAATTGTTTCTTATTAAAACATGACATGACTCTTACCATATCTAACATAATTCAGCAATAGCCAGTAAATGATGAGAGTTGTTTCCTGTTTCAGCTTCATTCACTTCATCTAGAGAGGGAAGTAGTAATTTTTCTTGCTGAGGTAAGCCAAAGTGCTAACTTTACTCACACAAATAAGTTTAGGACAATAAACTTGAAGTCAGTATGTGTACCTGTTGAGATGATGGGAAATTATAGTGATTGGATAAAGGAATCTCCTTCTGAGATTTTTCAAAATCTGATGTTTTTTGTTTTTGCATCACAGTTATTTCCAGTTTGCATCACAACTCTTTCCATTCCCTGCTTTCCCCTCCCCCGAAGAGTCTTAGCTTGTACCAAAGAAACTGTCATAGTGATGATGTCTGACATGGTGTGGAGCATTCCATTACCATAGTCCTTTACTCCTCTATTGAAAGCAAAGAAGTACTCTCCCTCTGGTCATTGCAATTACTCAGTACTGCGCTTTGTTTTAGACTTATTTTCATTTACGTTATCGCTTACATAGTCATTTTGTGTGTTCTCTTGGTTTTACTTCTTTCACTTGAGTTTTTTTTAATGGCATACACAATTGTCACCTTGGAGGGGGTTTATTGGTGGGCCTACTTGGACATGGACAAAATGATTGCCATGGGAAGACAGATTCATCAATCCCACCTCTAATCCTCCATCCTCCTAACTGGCCTCAGCATTATTGGTCTTCTATTTGGAATGGATTGCATTGGAACTATTCAGAAGGGATTTTGAGTGGTTAATGCCAAGGTAGTGAGAGCATCGACAGAAGTGGAGCAAGCAGGAAAGAGAAGGAGGTCAGTGAAAAAAAGAGGGCTTGTCTTTGGAAATTTGGTTTGACAGCTGGCATTGGAGTTCCCTACTGCAGAGGGAGTCACGACAGCAGACTCTGCTTTTTGTTCAGGAATCTCTGCCAAGATTTGTCAAAACAAGCCACGCACAACAACATGGTGCCAAATGGGCAGGAACTGAGACGTTCCTACAGAGAAATGCTTTAGTCCATGTGCACCTCACGTCTAAGCAATTGCAGATGTCTGATGGCTGTAGAAAGAAGAGCTGAGGCTATCACACAAATTAACGTATTATGACTTGTTTTGGCTTTCACATTTTCTATAATTCAGGATCAGACTACCCCAAGGTGCCCATCTACTAGGCAGGTTCTCTGGGGACTCAGGCCACTGCTCTTTCTCCATTAACCATACTTGGAAAAATTAGAAAGAAGTCAGTGTTATCGGTGGGTATAGGGACTGAGAGACACACCTGGAGCTATACCCAGGAATGAATTTTAGAGACTCTACTTTGTACCTGAGAAGAAGAAAAGTATTCAGGCAAAGTTCAATCCTAAAATTAGTACTAGAATACTGCTGTTAAGCCAGTTTGTCTTCTGTATATTTTAAGGTACAGGGTGGGTGGAAGGATGTGGTAGTGGTTGCTCAGGTAAGACTCCAACTGTCTTAGGATGGTTCTCCTATAGCAGTTTCATGCCTTTCTTACTTTCTCCAGTGTTTGTTCTATGGGACCCTGGTTTCTGGTCCTGTGGGAAAAGCAGTAAAGAGCTCACGTAGCATGTCTGTATTTGGTTGTCTGTGTGTGGCCTGGGAGCAGGTTCTGTGCTGCCCTGAAAGACCCACATGCAGATGACATCAGTGAGTAGATCTGAATAGTCGGGTCAAGTCCTATGATTTGGACTAGAGTCCAACTACCTACAACTGACCTTAGTCCTCTCTCTCTCCAAAAGTGGGAACACTTTTGTGAGCATTTTAATATGACAAATAGGCTTTATTGTAATACCTTCCTTCTTGTACAACTCACCTTGAAAGGAATAGTATAAGTGCTGAACAAGTTAGAAGAACAAGTCAGTTTGAGTCAAACAAACTTTCATCAAGTACCTAACTATGTGCCAGGCACAGGGTTAAACAGTAGGATTACAAAGGAAGGCAACCTACTCCTCAAAAATAAATCCCTGATTTTAAAGAATTCATAATCTAATGAAGGAGACAGCATGCAAATAACTATGTACAAATAAAATATATACAAATAAATTTGGGGAAAAATTATGAGTTGAAGGTATTAATTTTAAATGTTGTGTCTCATCCCATATCATGAGAATCTTTTCTTTTCCTCTTATGGCAGGGACCTACTCTCACCCTAACCTTTTGCCAATTTTCAACCAATGGAGTGAAGAGACATCCTTTTTGTGGCCAGCCTTAGATACTAATCCAATGTCTTTGGAACTAATTAGGCATTAGCTACCTTTGACATTGGGAAACTAGATGACTGGACATTTAATCAAGTGGTATCACTAATGGAGGAGAGATATCTCTTGATGGTGAACTATTACTACATTAAAACTGAGCTACTGAGAATTTATCAACAGATGTAGAGAAGGAAGGATATGACAATATACTAGGCCATTATTGGATTATGTTAGTAAGTTAGCGGTCCATTTGAACTGGAAGGAAGTCAAGTTGATTAAGATTTTTAAGAGAAGATAAGACAATGATCTTAAGGATCAAAAAGTAGGGTTCATAGGATGCCAGGATTTGTCTGTAGCATGAGCAAACATTACGGAGTTGATGGTACAACTGAGGGACAAGTTGGAGGAATGGAAGTGGTGTTAGAGTTTTACAAGATACCTGAAGGAATTTAGAGGACAAGAAAATGAACTTGAGTCTAATGAAAATGGGGACCAGTTAGAGGCCTCCCCAGTCACTTGGGCTGCAAGAGAATCAGTCCAGGTACAGACTTTGTTTTAAGTGATGTTGAATACAGTCCCCCAACAGGACATCACAGGACAAAGCCTCCATAAGTAGATGTTATTACTACAAGGACAGGGAACAAAATCATTCATGAATAGAGTAGGAAGTTTTGGAAAGACTTTCTTGTGGACAGAGCCCCAGGCAATTGGAAAGGAATTTAAAGGAACATAAGAGTTTCCTTATTGTTCTTACCCTATTGGGGTAGAAAAGTTTTGGGATCCCAAATAGAGGACAGACTACTATAGGCAAAGCTGGTTAAGATAGTTGCTGGTGTATCAGGGAGATACAGTGCTAAGAGCTCAGTAAGCCTCTTTGGTAAGGCAACACTTGCCTATATGGCAACTAGGGCAGGTGAGTAGGGGGTAGAAGTGATCTGATGTGGTATGAAACCATTCAGCTCAATTGGCAAGGTAGAGGATTGTAGAAGAATAAGAGTTTGAAGGAGGATAACTAATATGAATATGACTAGATGACACTTGGATTGCCATGGTTACTATGACACAATCACCATATTCATCAGGCCATGGGTATAGTTTTCCCACACAATAGAGATCTCAGTCAGAGTCAGGCAAAATAGAGCTACCAGAGACAATTAAAGGCCAAGAGGCCCAAATTTCTTTGGATTACCAAAACTTTCAAAATGTGTTTGCCAAAGAGAGACCAGTTCAATGGCCATCCCACAGGGATTATAGTTGCCCAGTTAAGATTCTTCAAGGGGTATTACTGTCCCATTAGTGGATTTATGGCTTAAAAGTACAAAAAAGTACTCTGTGTTTATTGGTATATACACACATACACACACACACACATACAATCCATATAATATGTGTATAGAGGATATACACATATTATATATGTGTGTATATATATGTGTGTACATACATACATATATATGTATATACATACATATATATATATACACAAACATACATCTCTCTCCTCTCTCTTTCTCCCCTCCTCCCTTTCTTCTCTCTTTCTCTCTCCCTTCTCTCTCTCTGAAATGAGAATAAGCAGTTTGTTAGACCATCTCAGTTACTGGCAAGGGTGTCCCCATTCTGTGGCCTTAAGAAATCATGGTGAAATATGGTCCTGTATTAACTATAGAACTTTAATTGAAATGAAGTACAATAGAAGCTCCTTAAAAGCATTATCAAACATCTGCTATGTGCAAAGCTTTGCGTTACATAATAGGAATATGAAGACAACAGTGAAATAATTCCTTCCATCAAGGAACTCACATTTCACTGAAGAGTGCAACAGGTATACAAATAAGTAAACACAATAAGTAATCCAAAGTAATTTTAAAATGATTCGAACTCAACAGAAAGAAAGAGGGGAATTTGGAAAGGTCTCATGTAGGAGATGGGGATGTAGGAATGGAAACTAGAAATGAAAGAGGTAGACACAAAAAGGTAATACATTCAAGGCATGAGCACACACTTGTGCAAAAGAATGGATGGGAGAAGGAAATGCTGTGTACGAGCAACAGCCAGTAGGACAACTTGCCTTGAACACAGAAGAGTGTGAAAGAGAGAAATATACCCAGCAACACCGCTTCTAGGACTATAATCCTGAGATCATAAAAATGGAAAAGGGTCCCATATGTACAAAAATATTTATAGCACCACTCTTTGTGGTGGCCAAAAACTGAAAATCAAGGGGGTGCCCATCAATTGGGGAATGGCTGAATAACTTGTGGTATATGAATGTAATGGAAGACTATTGTGCTATAAGAAATGATGGGAACAGGAAGACTTCAGAGAGGCCTGGAAAAACTTATATGATCTAATGCTAAGTGAAAGGAGCAGAACCAGGAGAACTTTGTACACAGCAACAACCGCAGCGTGTGAGGAATTTTTCTGGTAGACTTAGAACTTCATTGCAATGCAAGGACTTAAAAAATTCCCAGTGGTCTTTTAAGGCAAAATACCTTCTACATCCAGAGAAAGAACTATGGAATTCAATTGCAGAATGTAGCACATTTTCTTTTGTATTACATTTTGGTTTGTTATATGATTTCTCCCATTCATTTTAATTCTTCTATGCCACATGACTATGGTAAAAATGTATTTAATAGGAATGTCTCTGTAGAATCTATATAAAATTGCATGCTATCTTGGAGGGGGAGTAAGGGAGGGGGGGAAAAGGAGGAGGGAGGGAAAAAATCTAAGTTATATAGTAGTGATTGTAGAACACTGAAAATAAATTTTAAAAAAGAGAGAAATATGAAATAAACCTGGGAAAGGAGGAGAAAGTCAGATTGTGGAGGGTTTTAAATCAATTGGAATCATTTGAGATGCCATAAATCTCAGATACTTAAAGTCATAAGAGATACTATAAATACCTTCTGGGTTGGTCAATGACCCAGCAACATTTCAGCATGCAATTAATGATATTCTCATTGACTTTCTGAAACAATTTGTCATCATTAGCACTGGTGACATTTTATTATACCTACACTAAGACAAGTAAGGGAAGTGTTAGCCAAGTTTTAGCACCATAATCTGTATTGTAAATTGGACAAATTCCCTACTAAAATTAGGTTTGGTGACATTTTGGAGATTTATTTCGGGACCAAATAGGTTGTATCCAGAGACGGCACAAAACTGGGAGGTACCTCTCAAGCAAGCCTTCCTAACCTGGTATCCAAGGAGTGGCTAGATTTCAAAGGGTCTGTGAACTTGCATGGGGAAAAAAATTACTACTAATGTTTAACTGAAATTACATTGTTTTCAATTATTATAAAGCATAATTCTGAGAAGAGGTCCATAGACTTTCCAAGAATGACACAGGGATCATGACACAAGAAAAGTGAAGAACCTCTGGTCTAGAGTCAAAGTCCTGAGGTATTATGGCAGCATGAAGCATTTTTTTTTTAGAAATTTCACTTTCTAAAATTTTAGAACATATTGTTAAATTGATAATTAATGAATATATAGAAAAATAAGCAGTGATCATAAAAAAATATGGTTTCATCAAGAACAGGTAATGCTAGACTAGCCTTGTTTCCATTTCAGATCAGGGAAATTATGTTACCTAGATTTTATTAAAACATTTAACCAAGTCTCTATTTCTATTGAAGATATGGAGAGGTCTAATCTAATGAGACTTATATGAACTTGACCCTGGTTGAATGACTAAAATTGAAGAGCTGTCATTAATAATTTTATGTCAACTTGTATATTATCCATTAATCTAGCAGTTATCAATAGAGCATGAAAATTTTTTTCTTGTTCCTTGACATCTGAAACCAGAAGAACTCACAAATTTGCCTGCCACAATGTATATATTCATAATTTTCTAGAGTTTAGAGCTGGGAGGGACATCAAAGAGCACATAGTCCAATTCCCTCTTTTTGTAGAGCCCAGAATAAAGTGACTTCTCCCAGACAATGAAAGGTATAAATAGCATAAGAAAGGATCCCCAAATCTCATGCTGTCTGACTCCAAATTCTGTGTTCTTTTCATCTCACCACACTGAAATCAGAGACCTAGGTTAGCTTTTGGTTCCAACCTTACGTCTCTGAACATGTTAATGACCTCATCACAGTTATTCAGAATGGTGGTATTAGGATATTAGGACTGAGAGAAAAGGACTTCTGACAATAATGGTGTAAAAGGGACATAAAACCATCTATTCATGTTAGGAGAAAGATGACAAAGATATGATCAGATCTGTCCATTACAGGGAGATTATCCTGGTAATAGTAAGTCGAATAAATTAGATAGGGGTGAGCCTGGCAGTAGGCATACTGTCTGGGAGCCTTTTTCAACAGTCTGATCTTTTGTTGACCTGTTTTCCAAGACAGTTGTTTTTGGGAAAAAAAAAAATGCACACACACATATGTATGTGTGTACGTATATATATATGTATATATACACATATATATAAATACAATATTTTCTTTTTTTCTTTTGCATTTCATGTCTCAAGGAGTTATTGTTTTCTGTTCAATTCTTTATTGCTTACCACTCTCTGTTCTAAGGTATTAATTCTCCTTACAATTTTTTTCTACTTCTATACCATTCTGTTTCTCTTGTTCCATTTCTTTCAAGTATTATTTTAGTCCTTGTGTCAAGATCTTCTTTTTTATTAGGCTTTTTTTGGGCTCTCTTCATCCAGGTCTACCCATCGGGATTCTTCCAGTTCAAGGTGTTCAACATTTTCTTCTGTTCGTTCATATCTCCAGCCAGGGTTTCTAGATGGAGCATTGTGCTTGGGTCAAACTCTCCTCCTGAGTTCTTAGATGGTATGGGGAGATTCTGCTTGTTCATTAATTTGGTGACTAAAACTAGGTCCTGCCAACTGCAGGAATTACTTCAGCATTTCTCATGCTTGGTTCAGGCCCAAGCTTCTGGGACACTGGTCTGGCTGTCTCTTGCCACAGACTGAATCCCTCCAACTCCCAGCATTGGGTGCTTGTCTGACCCTGAATCTTGTAGGATAGAGATGAGGACTCTTGGTCACTCACACTGAATAATGCTCTGGCTCTGTCTCTTTTCTCAGATGGAGCCACCCGAGTCACCTTATATTGTCCCTGAGTACTCATCTGGCTCTGTCTTCTGCCACATCTCAAGCCCTGGGCTCCCTGTATAGCTGCTCTGGCCCTTTTTGTCCTTTATTTTCTACCTATTCTACTCTGTCTCTGCTTTCAACTTCTACAAGATTGTACTAGTCTACTTGTGAAGTGTAAGATTGGATAGAAGAATTTATAGCTATTTTGTTTCTTTTTCATGTTTCTTTTAATGTACTGTTAGAGATTTAGTGGGGTGTTTAAGGAGGATTTTGGCTCCTGTAGGCCCTATCATAACCCATCTTCCCACAATTCCCCATAATAAACAAGTCGCAAAAGTCTTAAAGATGGGGACATCTGGGGAAATTTAGCAATATCCTTTCAAGTCATTATAGCTCTATGGTTCTGTGAGTGTATAAACTCCTTTCACGTAATAGACTAGGGGTCTGGTTGATACACAAGATACCAAAACAGCTGGTTAATTTGACTAATAGATAACACACACACATCAATTTGATAGAAAACAATCATTCATCCCACTTTTGGACTATTTTAGGGATATTTAAGGGAATTAGAGATCTGGTAGCCCCATATTGAAATACTGACAGGTTGCCTTTAACACCCCTCACCCCCCTCCAAAGGAGAAAGAAATAAAAAGAAAACTCTAAGAAAATCTAAGAAAAGAAGAGCAGTGAATTATACAGTTCATTCCACAGGGCCCACACTGATCTTCCTCTAGTCTCCAGGCTGATAGTTAATTTCATTGCTACATAGCCTACTCAAGTGGGCAGATATAACCCTAACAGAGCTGTGGAATGAAATTTTTTGATGAAAGATTTAATAGGATCACCTCATCTTCTTTCATATGTACCTTAATAAACAAGGCACCTCCTTTCAATATATTCTTTTTTTTTTCAAAGACTTAATCCTGCCAAAATAGTAATGGGGCGATGAGACACAGAAAAATGTTGGAACCTTATCCAAGATAGATGCAGATGCTCAAGGGCTATTGGTCAATTGATGTCTGCAAGTCTTTACCACTGATGCTGAGTCTGAACAGAGATAAGGCTATAAGAACTATAAAAGAAGAATTAGAAGAAGCTGAACTTTAGGTGTGAGAAATGTGGTGTTTGTGTGTGCATATGTGTGAGTGTGTGTGCGCAAAAATATTTATAGCAGCTCTTTTGTGGTAGCAAGTAATTAGAAATTGAAGGGATATCCATCAGTTTGGGAATGGCTGAACATGTGGTATGTAATTGTAAAAGAATACTATTGTGCTATAAGAAATGAAGAGCATGACGCTTTCAGAAAAACCTGGAAAAACTTACATGAATTGATGCAAAGTGAAGTGAACAGAAGCAGTAGAGCATTATACATAGTAACATCAATATATGTATGGTGATCTAATGTTAATTACTTAGCTATTCTCAGCAATACAATGATCCAAGACAATTACAAAGGATTTATGATAAAAACATGCTATCCATCTCCAGAGAAAGAACTGATATGTCTGAATACAGAGCAAGACATAGTATTTTCACTTTATTAATTTTTTTCATGTTTTTTTCTTGATCTACATTTTCTTTTACAATATGACTAATATGCAAATATGTTTTGTGTGATTTCACATGTATAACCTATATAAAATTGCCTACTCTCTCTCTAGGAGGGAGTAATGGAGAGTGGAAGGGAGAGAATTTGAAACTCAAATCTTTTTTTAAAAAAATGAATGATAGAAGTAGTTTTACATACCATTGGGGAAAATAAGATGTCAAAAGTTTATTGTTAAAGCATTTGCAGGTTGAAATTCTTTTGTTTATTCATTTTCCAGCTTACCAAGGATTACATGTCAACCTTGTCTTCCACACTCTCATTTAGGAAGAACTTCACTATGCCTTTGAGAAGGCCAGACAGCCAGAAAATTTGCATAAGTGTTATTTCACAATTTGCATATCTGTTATTTCCCAATGTCTCTGACAGTGGTCCCTGGTATATCTGTCATCAAGCTATGGAAACAAACAACACAAATATCTTCAGAGCTGTTCTTTGGATAAAGTACTGGGTAATGTACTTCATGTCTCTTTGCTATCAATTTGTGTCAGGTGACCTTTCATTATTGATAGCAGGGCTAACTCCTCACTTAGAGGGATATTAAGACCCTGGCCGTTAGAGATCAAGAACTATTTGCACTTGAATGAAAAGAAAAAACCCCAAACAACCCACATATCAGCTTGAAGCCCTTTTGATTAGTATATTCTGCTAAGTCTGTGGAATGGAAGCAGTGACCCTGGCAACATGGCTCTGAAACCATCTAAGTGTCAGAAAGTTAGTGAAAACTCCTGATAAAATGGCTATCTTCTGTCCTATATTTATACATAAATGTACATGGTCTTGTGATTCATTGTCCATTCAACTGCCATCTTAATAAATCACAGATGTAGAGCTTAAAAGGACCTTTGAGGTTATTGAGTCTAATCTCCTAAATTACAAATTAGGAAACTAAGTAACAGAGAATTTTAGTGACTTTCCCAAAGCCAGAAGGGTAATAGATGACAGAGTAGCCCTAGTCCCTCTGACTCCAAATCCAGCCTCCTAAATTACCATATAGGCTCTTTAAATGCTCATCGATCACATTGTTGAAGGCAGATAGCGAGTGTTGAGATTCTTAAGTGAGAGATAACATAATATAGAGGAAAGAAAACTGGGTGAGGAGTCAGTTGACCTAGATTTCATGATTTCATAGAGGTAGAGCTGAAAAGAAATTTAGAAGCTGGTTAGTCCACTCTTCCTCCTTGTACAGTGAGAAAACTAAGACCCAGATAGGTTTAAGTCACTTGTCCCAGATCACCAGTAGAATTTGAATCCAAATCCTCTGACCAGAGTCACACTAGAGATTTCATTGATGCAAGAAACTGGAAGATAAGGAGCCTCCCTCTACACATGCAAGTGGGAACCTTCCCTGCATCTTATAGTCTTGGAGGTACAGTCCTGGGACACTGAAAGAGGTCAAGTCACTTGCTCAGGTGCATCCAACCAAGATGTGGCAGATTAGGCTAGACCTGAACCCAAGTCTTCCTAACTCTAAGGAGTGCCTTCTACCACATTACCTTCTAAATCCTAGTTCTGCTACTTATTATCTGTGCTATCTAGGTCATTTAACTTCCCCAAGCTTCAGTTTCTTCATCTATAAAATGGGGCTAATAATACATATGCTACTTGCCATACAGGGTGGGTTGGGAGTATGTCACAAGAGAATGTGATATAAAACACTCTGTTGACCAGTGTGAGTCATTTTATATTTCCATAGAAACACATTACAAATTACGATAGACATTTGGGAAAAAATGAGAATTGTAATAGAACTTTACATATAATGGATTTTAGGGATGTGAGTGTGTATGTATATACACACACATATATATATATATATATACAAATATATTATATGTTTTATTATACAAATACATACGTATGTATATACAAACATCTACTTATTTAACCTGTAAAGCAAAACCAAGCTCCATCTTGAAAAAGATGAACAATATTCTGGCATACCAAGAATCATTTCAAACATACATTAATGCTTTGCCTTTGCAAAATGCCATATACTTTTAAAGAAGTACTATCTATCACCTGTGAACCTGGGAGTCAAGAAAATTCAACCATGAGATTGTTTTTGGCTGGTTTCCAGACAATGTTAATCCCGGTTTAACAGCAATAGACATTTATTGTATGTGAAACATTTGGTTTAAATATTAAATACTAAAGCTACCCTTTCTAAAATCAGAAAAAATGAAGAGCCAGATAGAAATAGGTTTACCGTACTCCTCTGGTCTTCTTCTTTGAGAGCTCCTGTTACCAAGACTGCTGCTTTCAGCTGAGGACATTGTCCCAAGCCAGGAATGTCAGCTAGGATTAAGAAAATGATGCAGGACACTAAAACCCAAGTCAAGCTATGCTCTTCTCCCTCATACCAGCTGCCCAGAGCTAAACCAGAAGTCTTACTTTCATTCCTGCCCTGAATTTTATTGAGTCATAGAGTTGAAGAGATAGAAGGTGTCATATATGTATATATACATATTGTACACATATATACACATATATACATTAATCTGAGGGCCTTTTAACCTGGGATCCATGAACTAGTTTTTTAAAAATATTTTATAACTATATTTGAATATAATTACCATCTTTTAAAATCCTATATATTTTATCTTATGTATTTAAAAACATTATTTTGAGAAGGGATTCATAGCCTTCACCAGACTGATAAAGGGAACCATGGCACAAAAAAGACTAAGAATTCCTGGTCTAATGGGACTTCTTTTTTATTGATGTGGTTCCTGGGATATAGTATCACCTAGCCATGCCCTAACGTCTCCTGGTTTGTTAGTGCCCAAACTAGAACTCCTAGAACCACAATAACTAACATTTGTATAGTATTTACAGTTTGCAGGCACTTTACATTATCTAGTATGAACTTCACAATCACCCTGGCATATTGTTATTACAGATATCATTGTTCCATTTTATGGATGATGAAACCGAGGTTCAGAAAAATGAACTGATAGTCTATGGTTCCAAAACAAATTAGTGTCAGAAGCAGGGTTTGAATTCAAGTTTTCCTGATTCCATGTTCAAAACTTTATCCATTGCACAACACTGTAAACTACAAGGTATCTGACGCCATAAGATCACAATATCCTAGATCTAGAGCTGTGGGGGGTTATCCAAGGCCATCTAGTCCCAACTCCTCATTTTCCAAAAAGGAGAACAGATGCCCAAAGAGGGGAAGAGATTTGCCCAAGTTCATACAGGTAGTAAGTAGGAGGGCTAGAATTTGAAGTTAGGAATTCTGACTCAAATCTCTTACGATTTCCACCCTATTCCAAATCAGATGTCCTTGTTCCCAGGTCAGTGTCCTTTGCAGGTCAAGACAGACTATGCTTTCTGTCTGCAGAGAAGGTAGAGTTTCTATTGATCACTAAAGAGCACTTCCTAAGGCAGAAAAGAGGGATGAGAAAGAGAGAAAAAGAAAGAGGAGAGAGAAGAAAAGAGAAAGGGAGGGAAGGAAAGAAGGAGGGAAAGAGGCAAGGAGGGAGAGTGGGAGAGGGAAAGATAGAGAGAAGAAGAGACAGAGAGAGGAGGAAGAAAGATAGAGATAAAGAGAGAGAGACAGAGCAAGAGAAAGAGACAGAAAAAGGCAGAGAGACAGAGAGAGGAAGAGGAAGAAACAGAGAGTCAGAGAAAGCAAGAGAGAGTGAGGAGGGAAGAGAGAGCAAGAGAGAAAGACAGTGAAAGAGAATAAGAGAGAGGGCAAGAGAGAGACAGTAACTAAGAGAGATACAGAGATAGGGAGAAATAGGCAGAGAGACAAAAACAGAACAATATGTGTGTGTATGTGTGTGTGTGTGTATGTGTGTGCAACCGTAGATATACTATATATGTCTCTGTAGTATATATATGAAATTATATACCTGCATGTACATGTATGCATATGTAATCTGTACATATTTACAAATGTACATGACGGGTTTTATTCATGACCTCTAAAATAATCTTCTCCCGCAGAGAATGGGGAAAAAGAAATGACTGGATAAGCAATAGCTCACACAAAAGGGATCCAGTGATTTCAAGTGAATTTCAAGTTCTGTCTGAGTCAAAGTTCAAGGCAGTCCCAAAAGCTAATGCTGTCCCAGACTACATTGAGAAGCTAGTGTCTGGAATGAGGAAGCTGCAAGTTCTACAATCCTCTGCCCTGGTGAGATCAAACTTCGAGTATTTTGTTCATTTCTGGTCACTACATTTCCATTAACAAAACCGGTCCAATGGAAGGAATATTGGATTGTCAGAGGACTCATGCTAAAATCCCCCCCCCCCCCTGCCATTTAGTATCTATATGACCTTGCACAAGTCACATAGATTCAGAGCTGGAGACATCCTTCCTGGAAATGAGTTGGTTCAACCTCCGCATTTTATAGATGAAGAAAATTAAGTGAAGGACATGATGTGACTTGACCAGGGATATGTAGCTAGAAAATGTCTAGGGAAGGATTTGAACTTCATTGCACCATCTAGATGCCATAATTTAACCACTTTAAGCCTCAATTTCCTTATTTGTAAAATGATAAAGTTGAACTGGATGACTAATAAGATTTCTTCTAGCTAAGATCCTCAGCAACAGTAGGTCCAGAGAATGGTGGTTTGCAAAAAAGGAGGAAACTGGAGACCACACCATAGGAAAATCAGTTGAATAAGGTAGCATGGTGAGCCTGGTGAAGAAAAGACTCTAGGAGGAAACATGATAACTGTCTTCAAAAACTTAAAGTCCTGACACGTAGTAAAGAGAGAAAACGTGTTCTGTTTGGACTTTTTTGTTGTTTCTCAGTTGTTTCAGTCACATATGACTCTCCATGACCCCATTTGGGGTTTTCTTGTCAAAGATATTGGAGCTGTTTGCCATTTCCTTCTCCAGCTCATTTTACAGATGAGAAAACTGAGGTAAACAGGATTAAGTGACTTTCCCAGCATCACACAGCTAGTAAGCATGTGAAGATGGATTTGGCTCTTGAGGATGAGTCTTCCTGATTCCAAATCCAGTGTTCTACCCATTGCACCATCTAGCTGCCCCTGTTTGGTTCTAGAAGGTAGAACTAGAGGGAATGGGAGATAATTGTAGAGAGATACATTTTTGTTCAATGTACTGAAAAATCTTTCTCCCCATCAGAGCTGTGCTAAAGTCATAGGAGTTAACTTGGCAAGTGGTACTCGGATTCTCCTTCACTTCAAGTTCTTAAGAGGAGGCTGGATGGCCTCTCCAAAGATGTTGTGGAGGAAATTCTTGGTCAGATGTGGCTTTTGATGTCTCTCCCAACTCTGAAATTCTATGATTCTGTGGAAAAGAGTTTCTTCTTTTCCTACATGATCTCCATATAGCAGGCTACGTGAGTTCCCATAAGCCCAGGCTCCTGAGTCAAGTTTCATGGCTCACCATTCACACAAGGATCTCCTAAGGCCAGTCCCTGCCATCACTCACATGGACTATAACAATAGCTGCCTCATTGGTCTTCTTGCTTTGTATCTTTCTCCATTCCAAACTATCCTCCTCATAGCTGCCAAAGTGATTTTTTACTAAAGTACAGGTTTGATCATATAAGCCTTCTAACTCAATAAACTTGTTCCTTATTAACTTTTGGCTCAAATATAATCTTCCCTATTTGTCATTTAAAACTATTTACCACCTGGCTGCTTCTTATCTTTCCAGAGTTCTTCCCAGGCTCTCCCCTCCACGTGATCTGCTCTCCAGTCATATTGACCTTGCTGTTCTGTTCACATGGTATCCTCTTACCTCATTGCCTTTATATTAGCTCAATTCTATGTCTGGAATACTGTCCCTCCTCACCTCCTTAGAATCCCTGGCTGTCTTCAAGACTCAGGTCAGACATTACCTTTTATAGGAAGCCTTTCTCAGTCGCCTTGGCTTCTTTTGCCAGTCCCAATATGGATGCTTTCCATCTCCTCTGTATTCCAGCACCATGCCAGGAAACTGCATCACTTTCACTTGAATGGTCTTGGGAAGATTTTGAAGAACACCTGGCTGGAGAAGATACCAAACACTGAGGTTCTTTCTGGGGTTGAACTGCCAAGCATTTAAACTCTACTGCAGAGAGTACAACTCTGATGGGCTGGCCACATTGTTTGAATTCCAAATATATGCTTGCCTAAAAGATTATTTTACAGAGAACTCACACAAAGAAGGTGTTTACATGGTGGTCAGAGGAAAAGATACAAAGACACTCTCATCATGTCTTTGAAGAACTTCGGAATCAATTGCATGACATGGGAGACACTGGCAAAGGACCACCCAGCATGGCATGCCCACGTCAGAGAAGATGCTGTGCTCTATGAGCAAAACAGAACTGAAGTAGATCAAAAGATATATGAGATGCACAAATTTAGAAAATACACCCCAAATGTTCACATGGACTATTTGTGCCTGACTTGTGGTAGAGCGTTTCAAGCTGAAGTTGGTCTGATCAGCCACAGCTGGATGCACTGTAACTTGACTCTGATACAGTGATATTATTTAGTTCCTCTTCAACAAGGAAGAATAACAATCAAACAACCTATTTATGTGTAATATTAACTACCCTGGTCCCCACTGCCTAAAGGTCAGGCAGATTATCTTTTCCTCCTTCCCCAGGGTTCTTCTAGGCTCTCTAAAATTAGCTCTATCCCCCAATGATAGTATTCCTCCAAGTTTATGGGAGGTCCCAGCTCCATTTAGCTACTGAGTTAGAATAGCTTTTATAAAGGAACATTTATTTCAAAAGGTGTAATAACAAATATACGAACAGTCGAACTTGTTTTCTACAGAGCAATCTCAGTTCCAAGTACAAAACCCTCCTTGGGCTCAAGTCTCTGGCATCTTGGCTTCTCAGGGCTTCCCTGCCTGTCTGGCTGATTGCAACATCCTTCCTTCAGTCCTAGCTATAAGGCTTGCCATGGCTTGAAGTCTGAGGTTCAGTGGGATATCACTGTTAGCATCTAAAACCAAAAAGGGCAAACACTGAAGAGAAATGGCAGGTCCATTTCAGGGTGGGGAAGGTCTCATTCCTTTAAAGTTGAGTCTGGCTAACATTAAGGACACAGCTTTCTCCAGTTATGCAGCCAATCATAAGAAGCCATCCCTCCTCACTTAGTAAGAAAGAGCAGGATGTAGGGTGCCTCCATGTTAGGCAATCTGGGCCTATGCAGGGCAAGCACTTTTACATCCATACATTCTCTCTCATTCACCCATTAGAGAGTTAGCTCCTTGAGGACAGGTAATATGTTTTTTTTTTCTTTGGGCTTAATAAATGCTTGTTGATTGTACAGATCTCTTCGGAACCTTTAGAAAAACTATTCAATAAGCTACAGGGCTAACGTCTCATTAGCACAATGCCTGGCCCAGAGTAGGTGCTCCATAAATGCCTGTTGATTTGGTTATCCTAGATCCTGCTCTGATAAACAGAGCAAATAATATGCATGGCCCAGTTCCCATCACTCTCTGATGAAAATTCGCGTTTCCAAACACATCCAAAAAAAGTCAACGCTTAAGCCTGATGAATGTGAATCAAACATAGTTTAGGATTAATGAGGAAGGTGGTTGTTTAAAGATACAACTTGAGTATGCCAGTAGAAGGTTTTACAGGGGGAAATTCCGTCACTTCAGAGAAGTTACTCCACCACTGCGATTTATTATTGCTAAGTGGAGGTGACCCCAGGCTCCTCACTTTTGTGCCAGCACACTAGCTCTTGTGATTCTTACTAAATCAGAAAAACATCAAGTACAATCCTGGTGGCTGAATGTACATACACCTGTGATCTGAGCATCCATCTAGTTAAGTACAGAGTGCTTGTTCCCAAAAGAATGACTATGAGATAACATCTCTTTTTTTAGTCACAGTAATTCATGAAGACAATTTACTTAGGCACAGAGAGAATGCTATCGAGGGTACTTTTTAATCAAGTAAATCATGGATCTTTATAATATTGAAATAAGTATAAGGGAATCAATTAAGCCTCTCTGAGGCCTTCTGACAGTTTCCAAGAGAGGATTAGTGGGAAATGCAGAGGACTAAGAATCCCCTCCACTCATCAGCTGTGTGACCTTGGAAAAGTCACCTTGCCATTCTGGGTCTCAATTTCTTCATTAGTAGAATAAGGAGATTGGGAGGAATAGATAATCTCTAAGATATTGTCTAATTCTAATATTCTATAATTCTAGCAGCCTCTGAGAAAGATTATACCATATAGGGCTATTTATCATGTAAAACTCCTCACCTCATTTTTTTTTATTGTTGTTTCAGGAGGCTCTTGGGGCTAAGTGACTTGCTTAGGGTGACACAACTAGTAAGCACCTGAGGCTGGATCTGAACTCAGATCCTCCTAGCTGTAAGGCTGATGATCTATCTACTCTACCACCTAGTAGCCCCAATTAGCTGCTGTGGTAATATCTTTTCAGCTCATTGCTACTTCCAAATGATGAGACTTTGAACAGAAACAAAAGATGAGTTGACATTTAAATCAGTCACTTCTGGGCACTTGTCAGGGCAGTAGAAAAGTCAAATGGGAATCCCACACTGAGAAATCAAGAAGAGATATAATTGTGCAACTTGGCATATAGCACATAATGTGTACTTGTCAGAAGAGTGTGTGCATTCTGTGTATGTGTGTATGCAAGCATGCGTTTATGTGCCTATGTGTTTTAAAGATTCAGGCAAAAGTTTTACTGTGGTAGCCTGACCTTTATCCATGGTAGCACAGGGGCAAATGACATCTGTATTTTTTGCCCATTATTTCACTTGTGCCATCCCCCAGGCTCATGTCTTTGCCCACCAATGTCACTTTCAGGTTTTAAGCTACCCTACTCTTCCTTCTGCATTGGTATCCCTCAAAGCCAGGTCCTCTACAGAAGTCCACAGGGTTTCCTTTGCCCCATTCCTTCTTCTGTTCCCAGATAATGAGTTCTATGAAGGCAAGATCTATTCCATTTTTGTCCTTATATTTCCAGCACATATTCAAAATGCTTAAGAAATACATAGCAGATACTACTAATAAAGATTTGCTGATGGATAGTAGGGAGGTTCTTAACCTTTTCAGTATGGAAAGAAATGCTTTGGTGGTCTAGTGAAAAGTATGGACCCCTTTTCTGAATAGTGTTGCTAAATGCATAAAGTAAAGTGCATAGTATTAAAAAGGAAATCAATTACAGTGATACAAAGTTATCAAAATTAAAAAGAAAAACAAGTTCACAGACTCCTGATTAGAACCTTGTAAGAGCATATTAACCTCTTCAATATTTAAAGAGGATCTACCATGAAGTCCTAAAAGGGAACATAAAAGGTGATAAATGGAAGGAGTAACAGGTAAAAATAAATAAATATCTCACAGTTAGTGGTGGTTTCATCGTAGAACTCAATACCACCTTCAAGACATTTGCCACTTTCCTTAGCTATCTCGGGACTAAAATTCTATTTTCTTGATATTAGTTAGTTCTAGTTTCACAGTCATGGAATTGTTTTGCCAAGTCTAGAATGAGCTTCTCTAGCCCTCACTGTGGCCCATAGAGGGGCTAGGCCTCCTACTCAGAGATTTCAGATCTGCTGTCCTTCCCCCCACCAGCCATCTTGGTTAACTTTGTCTTTACTCTTCTGGTCAAGGCCAAGGTTAAATTATTAGTTAACTTAGCAATGACTCTTCCTTAGGTGGATCCCAAAGCTACCATATTCCCAATTCCAGATTTTAGAAATTGACATTTTCCTCAACCCATGTTAGATGTCCATTTGAAGCCACTCCTTTTCTCATTGTGCCCATGTCACTCTTTTGGCTGTTACTTTGAAATGGGATTTACAAACTTTCGGGCCATTCTACTCTTGATAGATTGACTAGTTACTTTTTCTACTCATGCCACTCAAACTATACAGCATGACCTGGGAGATAGAATTAGAAGGAAATTTGACTATGTGAATAGAGGTACACATAGCTGCCCATACCAGCTAATTAGGAAACATAACCTTGACACCAACTAGAAAAGGTAAAGAATGAAGACAAGTATGGTTTCAATCTAATAATGCAAGGCACATAGTAGATATTACATAAATAGTAGTGGTGGTGGTGGTGGTGGTGGTAGTTGTTATAATATAAATGAGTGGGAAAAATAAAACACTGTGAATAGGAATCAGCTTATGTTGGGATGTGTCAGGCATTTAGGAGCTCCGGTATTTGTACACAGGCAAGAAGTAAAGGAAATCCATTTGTTTACAAGAAAGAGAATGAGTGTCTGAGAACCTTGGGACTAGAAATGAACTGAGAGGAGCTGAGGCCTCGCAGGAGGGTGCTGGTCTGAATTCTAATTTCTAGATCTCTAACCCCACTATCCTTCACCAATCACCATGATACAATCATTCTATTATTGCTATTATTATTAATAGTTTGCCTCTGTATAGCACCTATTACATGCCAGGTGCTATGATTAGCACTTCACAAATATTATCTCATTTGAGCCACACAAAAAAACAACCCCATGAGGTAGGTGTTGTTATTATTTCCAGTTAACACTTGAGGAAGCTAAGGCAGACAGTGATTAAGTGACTGGCCCAAGGTCACACAGCTAGTTAGTATCTGAAGCTAGATTTGAAGTCAGGTCTTACTAACTCCAGGTCCAGTGTTCTAGCCACTGTGCCACCTAGTTCTGCATTATTGGAGATAATGAGGAGGCCCAAACATAGGAGCGTAGCTTGATCTAGAGCTAGAAATGAACTCAGAGAACATGTAGTCCAACTCATTCATTTTATAAATGAGGAAACTGAGGCTCAGGTTAAATGAGTGGCCCAGGGTCTCATAGGTAGCGGGCACTAGAGGTAGAATATGACACCACCTCCAGATTCTGATTCTAAAGTCAGCATTCTTTCTCCTGTGTTTTGTTATAGCTTGCCTCCTAATCTTACTCCATGTTTGACAATAACAAGTGTCTGAAATGTCAATAACCTTTTCTTTTAGAATTTAAAAATATTTTATTTTATTCTGAACTTAAGACATAAACTTTTTCACAACATAGTTGAATAGAAAAAAAGACTATTGTATATGAAACTGACACACTATTATGTATAAATTACTATTCCTTTTAAAAATATAATGAAGTTATCATATAATATAATAAAGTTATCCTCAATGTTTTCTTTTTTCTTCCCTCCCCCCTGTCCTCACCCTAGAGATGGCTATGATTAGGCACAAATATGTATATATACATGTATATGTAAAACCATTCTACGCATCCATTTATCAATTCTTTCTAATGTTGACATAGGAAAAAAAAAAGAAGAAAAGTGGACCTGGAAGCCGGGAGTGTGCATGCATATCAGTGGGTCTATGACACTGGCCTGGCCAGGAGCCCTTGAGTCTATACTTCTTCACTATGTGGCCACCTCCCAAAGACTAGTGGGATCTCTAGCTCTGGACCTGTACTGCCAGATGACTCAGTTCCTAATTCCCTACTCTTAGCTCTGGGGGCCATTGCCAGTCCTGATCTATGTCTTGCCACTGGACTCCAATTACTCTGGTGGAGAGAGTAAGACTGATGACTCTGCACAGCCCTGCCTCACATTAATCCAGTTCACTTGTAAGTCGAGACATCAGCCTTCCTAATATCACTGGTCCTCTTCAAGGACAAAGAATGAAGAGCAACTCTTGGCTAAGTCAAACCAACAGATACATTCAAAGACCAGTAGAAACTCAACTTTTTTCCATAATCCTCCCCTAGGGATTCAGTCTCTTCACCACTGAAGTGTCACTACCTCTGACCCTGTGTAGGGACCCTCCTTTGGGGAATGAATCTCAAAAAGAATGATATGCTATTGCCAAAATTACAAACAGGAATTTGTGAGCAAGTTAGAGTAGCAATATATAATCATCAGCTCTCCAGTAAATGAGCAGGACCATTTCATCATGGTCCCTGGCCTAGCCCCAGACTCCCTTGCCCTTTTATCTGTGCATGTAGCCAATGGCCATCTCTCCTGGTATCCTACGGCCATGTTGGGTGCATGTTGCTTGAAGGATCCATGCTATCCATTCCCCATGTCTATGTGCTGCTAGAGGCAATATAACTACTGCTTAGATACGAAATGCCAGTACACAGTGTCGTTATTTGCTTTTGGGGTTTTCCATCGCTTCCATCTACTGCCAGAGTTCACAATTCTCAAATTTTAATGTGCTTATTAGTGTCCCTGACTCTTGTTCATTTGAAAACAAAGTTATTCCTCTTCTGACACTATTAGCACATCACTCTGTTTCCCCCACACTCCTTCGTTTTTAATGGGCTGCTAGTCAGAGCAGAAGGTAGGACTCAAATTCTCTCCCCAGCATTTATTGATGTTGGCTTGTTGTGGGTTCCTGTCAGCCAAATGGAAAGGCTGAAGCTAACATGCTTTTTTAATGGGACAGTTTACTGCCTACCCTAATCCTTCCAGCTCTTCTGAAAATCAGAGAAAGAAGTAACCTAGAAAGAACCACAAAAGTCCCTACTTCCCTTCAGGACATAACTCAGGTACCTTCTGTGGTGTGAAACCTTTCCTGAACTTCCAGTTTGTGCTTTCCTCCTCTTAAAATGACTTTGTATACACCTAATATTTAAGGGGCAGCTAGGTGGCACGGTGGCTAGAGTGCCAGGTCTGAAGACAGGAAGACTTATCTTCCTAAGTTCAAATCTAACTTAGTAATTATAAATACTAATTGTGTGACCCTAGCCAAGTGCTGTTTGCCTCAGTTTCCTCATCTATAAAATGAGCTGCAAAAGGAAATGGTAAGTCACTCTAGTATTTTTGTAAGGAAAACCTCAGACAGAGTCACAGAGAGTTAAACACAACTGAACAACAACAACAAATATTTGTCTATCTGTATGCAGGTTGGAACTCCGCAGAAAAATGTAGGCTTCTTGAGGGCAAGGATTATTTCAATTTTTCATTTATGTCGCCAGTGTTTAGAACAGTTCCCTGTCCATTGTAAACACTGGATAAATGTCTGTTCAGTTGAATTGGCTTGAAAAAATTCATGTATTATGTTTCTAAGAATTTTTCACTTTATAATTTCCTGATTTCTAAATTTTTCTAATATGATTTCTAATTTTTAAATTCTAACCAATTTTTAAATTTCTAATATGTTTCAAAGTCTAGTTTTTACAGTAAAAAATATTTTGACACATTACATAATTTGTGTATTGCAGTACCCTTGTGGGTTACCTGACTTATATAGTAATAAATTCTCTCTACCAGCAGCAAGGGGGTTGAAGGTGGGGGGTGGGAGAAGTGGAGAGAGTGCTGGGCCTGGACAAAGGAACATCTGAGTTCAAATCCTGCTGCAGAGACTTACTAAATGTGTGGCATTGGGTAAATAGCTTGACCTTTTTCTGCTTCAGTTCTTCAGTTGTGTAATGAGATAATAACATTTATATCAACAAGGATTTTGTAAGGATCAAATAATTTTGTAATAGATAATTTTAAAAGCCACTTAGCACAGTGCCTGGTACATAGTAGGTATTTAACAAATGTGTGTTTCCTTCCTGTCTTTGGAGTTATTCAAGAAAAGACTGGTCGCATACCCCTTTGTTGGGCATATTGTAGAGGAAATTCTTTTTGAGGTGTGGATTGGATTAGCTGATCAGCAAGGTTCATTCTAATGGTTTGAATCTATGACTGCCCAAATATTTGTCACCAGTTGCCAGAGTCTCCAGCTATGCACTTACATGGATGGATTTAGTGTAATCTTGAAGATGTCAGACAAAATCAGTCTTATTATCCTCTTGTAAAGTTGTCCCTGGGAAATTTCAGAATGTAGAGTAAATGTGCTTCATATCTAGGTCTCCACTTAAGTAGGTCAGGTCCCCAGCTACCATACAAGCAGTCAAGGCAACAATGCACAAATTTGCTACAGAACAATCTTGATTCCATCCCACAGAAAATGCATAAACAACATAAAATATTCATGGTAGCCTACAAATGGTCAATATTTCTCTTTCTTTTTTCAGTGAGTTCTATCTTCTTCCCAAAGTCTGTGTACTTTTCCAGGCTCACCCTGTCATCTGGATTTTCCTCAGAAGGAAAACAAACTTGGAATTGCTAACCCTCAATATTCAGGTCAGTACCACTTTTGCCTCAGAGATCTCCATCTAGGAACCTCGACTTATGGCACTGCCAGGAGCACTGGGACACATGACCCCCTTCCCATTAGCCTTTCATTGTCTGAATAATTCAGAATAATAGAGGAGGGAAGCATCCATGTATTCTGCTCTCTTGTTGTGGCTTTGATTTCTTGGCTATCCCTACAGCTTTGGGATGCACATGAGTAATTCTCTCTCCAAGCAAATAACACTGAGTGAGAGCTCTTCTCTATCTAGAAGAATGACTCCTGGGGTCTTCTTCTCTATTCTATGGTTTAGTAGTGCCCCCAAACTCTTGAATTTAGATTTTCTAGCAGGGCAACTCCAGGAATTCTCCTTTTCTGTCCACAAACCTGAATGTCATGTCTCATGCTACCCTTAAACCACTCCTGACCTCCTCACTGCCATTTCTCCCACAATCCAGGCTTCTCATGAGAACCTGTAGCTCTGAGCCTGACTCTCCAGGCCTGGCCTAGATGCTCAGAGAGTGGGCGCTCAAGATCCTCCATCACTGCTCTGACTGCAGACATTACTGAGGCTGAGTAGGTTGGGGTGGGAAATGGCCAACCAGTCCCTGAGGACCGTGCCAAAGTGCCTCCTTTGCAGTCCTGACTGTGGTTTAAACTAGTCTGCTCTGGTATTTGACTTGTGCTTAGAAAAAAAAGGATGCAGCCTGTAAATGATCCTCTTAAAAACAGACCAGCAGAAAGATGGCAGAGTAGAAAGATACATATACACTAGCTCTTCCCACACAGCCCATAAAATACCTGTAAAGAAAGACTCTAAACAAATTCTAGAGTGGCAGAAGCCACAGAACAATGGCGTAGAGATTTCTAGCCCAGGGTGACCTGAAAGGCCGACGGGAAAGGTCTGTCCCACCAGATGCAGAGCGGAGCCCAACCTAGCCTTGGCCGTGCACACTGCACCAGGAGGAGGACCCGAGCAGGCCTCGGGAGAAGAATCCCCAGTTGCAGTATTCATGGTTTGAAGATCCCTCAACGCATAGGCGCCAAAGGTCAGTGAGAGGGTTTTTTCAGCTGGCCAAGAAGGGAGCAGGGTCTTCCATAGCTCTGGACTCAGGTGGTGGCAGAGGCTGCATGTGGGCACAGAAGCTCCCACAGCAGCCCACGTCGATTGTTGGATCGTAAAACCTCTGGGGGAACTGAGCAGTTGATTCTTACCTCAGCCCTGTGTAGCAGCCCTGCCCCCACCTAATGCTCCTGGGAGATTTGAACAGCTGATCTTTATCTCACACTGAATGTTGGCCCTTTCCCCACCTAAAGACCCTGGGGGAATTGAGCAGCTTATCTGAATCTCAGCCCCCAGTGCTGGCTTGGTAGAACTAAAGGCCAAGTGGCTGTGGAGAGGAAACTCTACTACTCACAGATTCTGGGCACAAAAGTTTCTTGTTGCTTCCAGACCAGTGTACACACTTGACTGTGCCACCTCAGAGGAACTGAGATCTTACAGATCCCCAGAGTATACCCTACTCTTGACAAAGGACCTAAAATTCAAGTAATTGGTTGGGGAAATGTCCAAAAAAGGGGGAAAAAATAAGACTTTTTTACTTTCTTGGTGAATAGATATCTTCTCCCATCCTTTCCAATGAGGAAAAACAATGGTTACCATCAGGGAAAGACATAAAAGTCAAGGCTTCTGTATTCCAAACATCCAAAATAAATATTCAATGGTCTCAGGCCATGGTAGAGCTCAAAAAGGATTTTGAAAATCAAGTAAGAGAGGTAGAGGAAAAATTGGGAAGAGAAATGAGAGAGATGCCAGAAAATCACGAAAAGCAAGTCAACAGCTTGCTAAAGGACACCCAAAAAAATGCTGAAGAAAATAACACCTCTAAAATAGGTTAACTCAATTGGTAAAAGAGGTTCAAAAAGCAATGAGGAGAAGAATGCTTTAAAAAGCAGAATTAACCAAATGGAAAAAGAGGTTCAAAAGCTCACTGAAGAAAATAGTTCTTTAAAAATTAGAAAGGAACAGATGGAGGCTAATAACTTTATAAGAAGACAAGAAATCACAAAACAAAACCAAAAAAATGAAAGATAATGTGAAATATCTCATTGGAAAAACAACTGACCTGGAAAATACATCCAAGAGAGACAGTTTAAAAATTATGGCACTACCTGAAGGCCATGATCAAAAATTGAGCCTAGACATCATCTTGCATGAAATTATTAAGGAAAACTGCCCTGATATTCTAGAACCAGAGGGCAAAATAAATATTGAAAGAATCCACGGATCATCTCCTGAAAGACATCCAAAAAGAGAAACTCCTAGGAATATTGTAGTCAAATTCCAGAATTACTAGGTCAAGGAGAAAATATTGCAGGGAGCTAGAAAGAAACAATTTGAGTACTGTGGAAATACAATCAGAATAACACAAGATCTTGCAGCTTCTACATTAAAGGATCGAAGGGCATGGAATATGATATTCTAGAAGTCAAAGGAACTAGGACTAAAACCAAGAATCACCTACCTAGCAAAACTGAGTATAATACTTCAAGGGAAAAAATGATATTTCAATGAAATAGAGGACTTTCAACTATTCTTGATGAAAAGACCAGAGCTGAAAAGAAAATGACTTTCAAATACAAGAATCAAGAGAAGCATGAAAAGATAAACAGGAAAGAGAAATCACAAGGTACTTACTAAAGTTGAACTGTTTACATTCCTACATGGAAAGATAATATTTGTGACTCTTGAAACTTTTTTCAGTATCTGGGAGTTGGTGTAATTACACACACACACACACACACACACACACACAGAGCACAGGGTTAATTGAATAGGAAGGGATCATATCTTAAAAAATGAAATTAAGGGGTGAGAGAGGAATATATTGGGAGGAGAAAGGTAGAAATGGAATGGGGCAAATTATCTCTCATAAAGGAGACAAGAAAAAGACTTTTCAATGGAGGGAAAAAGGGAAGAGGTGAGAGGGAAAATGTGAAGCTTATTCTCATCACATTTGACTCAAGGAAGGAATAAAATGAACACTCATTTTGGTATGAAAACCTCTCTTACAGTACAGGAAAGTGGGAGAGAAGGGGATAAGCAGAGTGGGGGGGATGATGGAAGGGAGGGCAATGGGAGGAGGGAGCTAGAAGTCAACACTCTTGGAGAAGGACAAGGCCAAAAGAGAGAACAGAAGAAATGGAGGGGCAGGATAGATGGACGGAAATATGGTTAGTCTTATACAGCATGACTGTTATGGAAGTCATTTGCAAAACTACACATATGTAGCCTATATTGATTTGCTTGCCTTCTCAGTGGGGATGGGTGGGGAGGGAGGAAGGAAGAGAAGTTGGAACTCAAAGTTTTAGGAACAAATGTTGAGTATTGTTCTTGCATACAACTGGGAAACATGAAATATAGGTAATGGGGTATAGAAATTTATCTTACCGACAGGACAAAAGAGAAGATGGGCATAAGGGAAGGGAGGGGTGTTAGAAGGGAGGGCAGATTGGTGATAGGGGTAATTAGAATGCTTGGCATTTTGGGGGGGGAGGGGATAGATGGGGAGAAAATTTGAAACTCAAAATTTTGTGGAAATGAATGTTGAAAACTTAAAATAAATAAATTTTTAAAAATAATAAATAGTTGACATTTACATAGTAAACAACAACAAAAAAAATAGACCAGCAGTTTTGTTCCACAGTAGTGCAATCTAGACAATCTATCCCCAATCAATGAGACCCATCTTTGTGAGGAGTCAAGAAACATGCTTTCATACCCTTCATAGCCAATAGATATAAGCAAAGTCACAAAGGCTGAACTTCCTGTGAACTGATGCCACTGACATAAGAATTCCCCTGATCAGTCACCTATGTAATATTATCCTCATTTACAGATGAGGAAACCAAGGCTTAGAGACAGCTTGCCTGAGGTTACATAGCCAGTAAATAGAAAAAGTTGCATTTGAGGGAAGCTAGGTGGCATAGTGGATAGAGTTCCAGGCCTGAAGTCAGGAAGAGTTATCTCCATGCATGAGCTCAAATCTGAACTCAGACACTTACTAGTTGTGTGACCCTGGGCAAGTCACTTAACATTATCTGCCTTAGTTCCGCACTTGTAAAATGAGCAGGAAAAAGATATGTAAACCACTCCAATCTCTCTGCCACAAAACCCCAAATGAAGTCCTGAAGAGTTCAACACAACTGAAAAACAACTTTACAACAACAAAAGGCCTTGAATCCAGGTCTACCAAGCTCTAAGTGTCGGATCCCTTCCACCACATCATACTGCCTCCCTAAGCTCTCTCCCTTCTTTCATTTGCCCAGTTTGTTTTATACTGAGAGCACATATGCTTCAAATAACTCAATGTCTCGAGAGCAGTGCAGAGAGGCCTAAGCAAAGGGAACAGATCCTGCCAAATGCCTTTGACATCACAATGCCCTTGGAAAGTCTATTGTCTAAACCCATACATATCGTATCAACAGCTCTGTTTCATTAAGCCCTGAACATTTCCACCCAATTTAAACTGACTGCCACAGCCCACGTTGTGACAGGTTTGGGTTCTGGGTTCGTTTCCAGTTGGCTCTAAGCATGTTGCTCTGAGCCCAAACTGTGTTCAGATGCCAAATCCATAGTTAGATTCCTCCTTCCACTGGGGGCTCTTGTGTTTTCTTTATAGATCTGCAATACAGGATACAACCTCCCTTGGGAGGGGGTGGTATTTATGTGTGTACTGGTGGAGAGGCAAGAAGACAACCAAGAAGTCACCCCTTATTAAAAGGAGGGAAGATGTTACAAAGAGAGGAGGTGTGCAAAAATGAGAATCGAATCCCTTCTAAATCAGGAAGTGGTTGCTTTTTTTAACCCTAGCTACGTATTTACAGTGGATGGTTATGTGCTTACATTCAGAGCTCAGTAGAGCCTCAATTAGGCAAACGCTGGGTTTACCAAGGGTGAAAAACATTGTGACAAGGTGACAAAAATACACCAGGCATCCAGTAGTGTAGGGTAATGCTGTCTCATTAATAGGGTAATTACTGATAACCTCCCCTTGCAGGAATGAGACAGAGATAGGCAGAGAAGTGTCTTAAAGTAAGACTTAGCCTTTCCACTCAGCTGCCTTATTGTTCCCACCTCCCATGAGTGGTCTTACGTCCTTTGAGACCACCAAAGTCTCCTAGAATCTTCCCTTACCTCCTGATCCTTGCTAACTTCAGTGTGAGAAACTCCAAAGAGCTACCAATGGAGAAAAGAAGCAATGTAAATGTGGGTGTACTAATTGAGTGATGATTTCTGAACCTGAGGAAAGAACTGACAAGTAAGGGATCATATTGTAAAGAGCTTTCCAGCTCTGGCCTCCTTACTTCTGTCCTAGGATTCCTAGTTTCAAGGTATGGGCTAGATGGCCTGCCCAAGGTACTGCCTCATATTTGGAACTAAGGCAGTTCTTGACAAAATGGTGAATTAGGTCATCCTTACCCATGGCATATCCTTCTTCTACAAGTTCTTTTCTTTTCCATGGTGCTCTTTCTACTCAGGTGACTACATGCAGGTTTGAGGAAACTGTACTCCATGAGTTTCTCAAATATCATAGTAGTATTGAAAAGGTAAAAGAGGGAGTAGCCCCTCTTTCTAATCTTATTACATCTACCACCACCAGATTCAAAATATGAGAATAATATTATATCTATAATTGACTCACTGCCTCTCTTTTTAACCAAGAGACAGAACTCTCTCGAGTTTGTATTCTTGATCATATTCCCACCCCTAACCACCTCATTTCACCACCCCCATTTAATTCAACAAATAATTGGAATCACAAGAACTGAGTTCAAAACTAGACAAAACTGTCTAGCCTGGCTACTGATGTCATCAGTCAATTGAAAGTGCTCTCTCCAAAGATAATAATGATCTTTTAGGGTATATAGGGTGTTCAGGGATGGCTAGTACCTCTAGTGTGAGGGCTACCAAGTTGTTTTCAAGGCTGCTCATCCACCTTTGGTATTGGCCTTTCACCCAACTCTCTAGTCTGGCTCTAAGAAACTGTAGTATGAGTAGCAGTCACACCCTTATGAAACTGTCTTGGCAGACAGGCCAAACCAGATTGAGAGAAGTCACAGGGCTTCAAACTTGGCAATGAGTTAAGGCGGGGTGTCTGTTCCAAGCATATAAAGACTTTCCCAGCAGAACAGTGTGACTTTCACACCAGAGTAGGCACAGACTATCAGTCATGGCAGGGAATCCTTGGGAAGAATGGAGTGGAAACAGCAATCCCAACAGTCACTTACTATCTCATGACCTCATCACCAACACTGTCCTCTAGTTACCTCAACACAACAAAACTTTATGGATACACTCTCACAGCAAACATTGGCATTTAATAGATTATAGCATTGTAAAGAGGAGAGACAGGATGTGAGAGTGGTAAAGGTGATATGTGGTATAGAATACTGGACCAATAATAGACTTATCCTCTCCAAGCTAAACATTCACATTCAACAAAAGCAGCAGCCACAAGGCAAGATGATTGTCAGATGACTCAACCTCAACAGATTAGAGTATTTCTCCATGTGTAAACAGTTTATTGCTGACTTGGAGGGAAAGGCTGAGTTAACACATGGTTGGTAATAGTGAAGCAGAAAAGAAGTTGGTAATTTTCAGAAATTTGGTGTACAGCACTGTGTTTATTCATCTAAGCCGGAACACTTGCAAATATCAGGATAGGTTTGATTAAAATGATGAAGAAATTCAGAAGCTACTAAATTAAAAATGAGAACTGCATAGGGTTTACCAGCAGGATAGTTCATCTGTCTCTAAAAAGAGTTTAACTCTATCAAAAGTAAAGTTCAAGTGAAGCTTAAAGAGGTGAAGGATTCTTGGCTCAGTAAGAATGCAGATAAAATTCAGCTTTATGTTAATAGTAACAATTCAAAACACTTTTACGATGCCCTGAAAGCTATTTATGTGCCAAAGTCCTGTGGTGCATTTCAGCTACTCAGTGCTTATGGAGCCACATTGATTAGTGACAAGGATGTGACCCCAGGGAGATGGACTGAACACTTCCATAATGTTCTCAACAGACTGTCATGAACCAATGCTGAAGTCACTGACCATTTACCTCAGGTTGAAGTCAAGTACTCTCTAGCTGAACTTCCATTTGAGGAAGAGGTTCTGAATGCCATTATGCTCCTCTCATGTGACAGAGTGCCTGGTACTAATTCTATTCTAGCAGACATCTACAAGGCAAGGGGTTCACTAGTCTTACAAAAGCTGCAGAAATCTTCTGGGTTAGATGGCAAAAGGAGGCTGTTCCCCAGGAGATCAAGGATGCCTCCATTGCCTATCACTATTAAAGAAAAGGACAACCAGAGGGAGGGAGAATGGTTCTCTTTCTCAGTCATTGCTGGCAAGCTTATTATCAGAGTCCTCCTTAATAAGCTTCATTCTTAGGATGAATGATCCTTCATGAATGATCCTTCATCTGGAAGATGGTCATCTATCTGAGAGCCAGTGTGGCTTCAGAAAGGACTGAGGAATGGTCAATATGGTGTTTGCAACCTAACAACTCAAAGAGAAAGGCCAGGATCATAATAAAGGTCTATACACAGCATTCATCAATCTATCCAAAGCCTTTGACACCGTCAGTCATGAGGGCCTATGGAAGATCATGGCAAAATTTGGTTGCCTGGAGAAGTTTGTCAGTATTGTGTGCCAGTTTCATGATGACATGCTTGTCCAGGTTCTGGTTAATGGACTCTTGCACTTTCCTGGTCACCAAAGGAGGGAAGCAGGGCTGTGCATAATTGATAAGCATAAGCTTGCTCTTATGCATTTTAAAATGATGCTTTTGGCAATATTATTGGACTCCTCCAATGAGGATGAAAATGGCATCAAGATCAACTGCTGCACTGATGGTAAATTATTTAGCTTGAAAAGTCTACAAGCCAAAACAAAAGTGGAGGGAGAGTTGGTACATGACATTTTGTTTGCAGATGATTGCGCACTCAGTGCAGCCTCTGAGACTGAGATGCAACAACGAATGGATTGATTTTCTACTGCTTATGCTAATTTTGGCCTAATAATTGACACTAAGAAAACAGAGATTCTCCACCAGCCAGGACCACACCATTCATACATGGAGTCATTGATTAGAGCAAAGGGAGAAATTTTGAATGCTGTGGATAAGTTCACTTACCTTGACAGTATACTTTCCAGGGATGTACACATAGATGTTGAAGTTGACATATGCACTGCCAGACCTCGTTCAGTGTTTGGGAGGCTCCAAAAGAGGAGGAAAGAGGTGTTAGGCTGCATATCACACTGAAGGTCTACAGAGCTGTTGTGCTAACCTCATTGTTAAATGTCTGTGAAACCTGAACAGTACACCAGTGCCATGCCAGAAAATTGAACCACTTCCATTTGAATTGTCTTAGGAAGATTCTGAAAATAATTTGATAAGATAAGGTACTAGGCACTGAGGTCCTTTCTGGAGCCAAATTGCTAAGCATTCAAAGTCTACCACAGAGAGTGCAACTCAGATGGGCTGATCATGTTGTTCAAATGCCAAATATATGTTTGCCTACAAGATGATCTTATGGAAAATTCACACAAAGCAGGCTCTTACCTGGAGGTCAGAAGAAGCAATGCAAGGACACTCTCAAGGTCTCCCTGAAGAACTTGGGTATTGATTGTGAGACAAGGGAGATACCAGATCATCCAACATGACATGCCCTTATCAAAGAAGGTGCTGTGCTATACGAGCAAAGCAGAATTACAGTAGCTCAAAAGAAATGCAAGATGAACAAATGTAGAGACATTTCTATCCCAATGTTCATGCAGACTATTTTTGCCCAACCTATGGTAGAGTCTTCCAAACTCATGTTGGTATGATTGATCACAGCCAGACACACTCACTGTACATTGATCCCAACATTGTGGTGTCATTTTGGTCCTCTTTGAGCATGAAGGACAAACAAAAACAATGATTTCTTACTGCAAAATAGAATGATCTTTTTTCAATCCACATACTGATTGAAGTCTTTGCAGCCTGTGACACTATCGATTATGCCTCTTTGCTCCAGATTTTCTTAACATTGCTCTCTCTTGGTTTTTCTTCTACCTCTTTGTTCCCTCATTCTCCTTTGTTGGAGCTTCATTCAGGTAATGCCCACTAATTATGGGTGTTCCACAGGGCTTTGTCCTAAGTCGTTTTCTCTTGTCCTCTCTGTTTCACTTAGTGATCTCATTAGTTCCCATAGATTCAATTATCATCTCTACGTTAATGATTCTCGTATCCAATTACTCGGCCCTAACCTCTCTGCAGACCTCCAGCTCCCAATTAGACTTCTTGAATCGAATGTCCTGTAGACATCTTAACTTCAACATGTCTAAAATGGAACTCATTAACTTTACCCCAAAACCTTCCCTTCTTCCTAACCTCCCTATTACTGTTGGTACTACCATCCTCCCAGTTACTCAGGCTGCCATTTTGACCTCCTCACTGTCTTCCTATATAAAATCTTTTCCCAGGGTCCATCTATTTTACCTTTGTAACATCTCTTCTTATGCCCCCTGCTCTCCTCTGACACTGCCTCTACCCTGATGCAGGGTCTCATTATCTCATGCTTTGGAGTATTGCAATAGCCTGGTGGTTGGTCTGCCTATCACCATTCTAGTTCATCCTCTATCACAGTGATTTTCTCAAAGTGCAGGTCTGACCATGTCACTGCCCTACTCCATAAATTTCAATATCTCTCTATCATGTCCAGGATCAGATGTAAAATCTTCTGTTAGGTGTTCAAAACCCTTCACAATCTATACCATTCCCCCCACCATTCCAATCTTCTTACATCTTGAACCTCACTCCTTCACATATTCTGAAACACAGTTGCACAGGCCTCCTTAATGTTCCTAAAACAAGACATTCCATATTCTGATTCCAGGAATTTGCACTGGCCAGGAATTCTATGCTTAGAATGTTTTTTCTCCTCATCTTCATATCTTGTCTCCTTGTCTTCTTTGAAATCAGCTAAAATTTCACCTTCTATAAGAATCCCAATCCCCTTTAATTCTATTGTCTTCCCTGATTTTTATTCATTGTTTTATCTTTCACTTTTAAAAAATTTATTCTTCATTTTTTTTATTTTTTTTTTAACTTTTAACATTTATTTTCACAACATTTTGGGTTACAAATTTTCTCCCCTTTTATCCCCTCCCCCCCCAGACCCAAGCATTCTAATTGCCCCTGTGACCAATCTGCTCTCTCTTCTATCATCCCTCTCTGCCCTTGTCTCCGTCTTCTCTTTTGTCCTGTAGGGCCAGATAGCTTTCTTTACCCCTTAACCTGTATTTCTTATTTCCTAGTGGTAAGAACATTACAGTTGATCCTAACCCTTTGAATTCCAACTTCTTTAGCTCCCTCCCTCTCCACCCCTTCCCTTTGGAAAGCAAGCAATTCAATATAGGTCAAATCTGTGTAGTTTTGCAAATGATTTCCATAATAGTAGTGTTGTATAGGACGAACTATATTTCCCTCCATCCTATCCTGTCCCCCATTACTTCTATTCTCTTATGATACTTTCCCTCCCCATGAGTGTCGACCTCGGATTGCATTCTCCTCCCCATGCCCTCCCCTCTATCCTCCCCCCCACCCTGCTTGTGCCCTTGTCCCCCACTCTCTTGTATTGTGAGATAGGTTTTCCTATCAAAATGAGTGTGCATTTTATTCTTTCCTTTAATGGAATGTGATGAGAGTAGACCTCATGTTTTTCTCTCGCCTCCCCTCTTTATCCCTCCACTAATGAGTCTTTTGCTTGCCTCTTTTATGAGAGATAATTTGCCCCATTCAATTTCTCCCTTTCTCCTCCCAATATTTCTCTCTCACTGCTTGATTTCATTTTTTTTTAAGATATGACCCCATCCTCTTCAATTCACTCTGTGCACTCTGTCTCTATGTATGTGTGTGCGTGTACTCCCACCCAGAACCCAGATACTGAAATGTTTCAAGAGTTACAAATATTGTCTTTCCATGTAGGAATGTAAACAGTTCAACTTTAGTGAGTCCCTTATGACTTTTCTTTGCTATTCACCTTTTCATGGTTCTCTTCATTCTTGTGTTTGAAAGTCAAATTTTCTTTTCAGCTCTGGTCTTTTCATCAAGAAAATTTGAAAATCCTCTATTTCGTTGAAAGACCATTTTTTCTCCTGAAGTATTATACTCAGTTTTGCTGGGTAAGTGATTCTTGGTTTTAGTCCTAGTTCCTTTGACTTCTGGAATATCCTATTCCATTCCCTTCGATCCCTTAATGTAGAGGCTGCTAGATCTTGTGTTATCCTGATTGTATTTCCACAATACTTGAATTGTTTCTTTCTAGCTGCTTGCAATATTTTCTCCTTCACCTGGGAATTCTGAAATTTGGCCACAATGTTCCTAGGAGTTTCTCTTTTTGGATCTCTTTCATGCAGTGTTCTGCAGATTCCTTGAATATTTATTTTGCCCTCTGGTTCTAGAATCTCAGGGCAGTTTTCCTTGATAATTTCATGGAAGATGATGTCTAGGCTCTTCTTTTGATCATGGTTTTCAGGTAGTCCCAGAATTTTTACATTGTCTCTCCTGATTCTGTTTTCCAGGTCAGTTGTTTTTCCAATAAGATATTTCACATTATCTTCCGTTTTTCGAATCTGCGCGGTATGTTTTGAGATATCTGTCTTTCTCATAAAGTCCTTAGCATCCATCTGTACCATTCCAGTTTTGAAAGATCTATTTTCTTCAGTGAGCTTTTGAATCTCCTTTTCCATTTGGTTAATTCTGCTTTTGAAAGCATTCTTCTCCTCATTGGCCCCTTGCACCTCCCTTGCCAACTGAGTTAGGCTAGTTCTCAAGGTGCCAATTTCTTCAAGATTTTTTTGGTTCTCCTTTAGCAGGGAGCTGGTCTGCTTTTCATGCTTCTCCCTCATCCCTCTCATTTCCCTTCCCAGTCTTTCCTCCACCTCTCTAACTTGATTTTCAAAATTCCTCTTGAGCTCTTCCATGGCCTGAGCCCATTGGGTGGGCTGGGACACAGAAGCTTTGATTTCTGTGTCTTTGCCTGATGGTAAGCATTGTTCTTCCTCATCAGAAAGGAAGGGAGGAAATGTCTGTTCTCCAAGGAAGTAGCCTTCAATAGTCTTATTTCTTTTCCCTTTTCTGGGCATTTTCCCCAGCCAGTGACTTGACCTCTGAATATTCTCCTCACACCCACCTCGCCTCCTGGTCCTCCCAGCCAGCGTTTGGGGACTGAGATTCAAATGCTGCTTCCTGCCTTAGGGCTTTTGGCAGGGGCAGGGCTGCTATTCAGTGTGAGAATTAAGTTCAGGTGGTCAGGTCGGGGCAGGGCCACCTCTCAGGCTCCGTTCCCTCAGGGGGTTTATGTACAGACCTTCCACAATGGATCCAGGCTCCCGCCTGCTTGGGGAGCCCCTGTCTGCAGCCGCCTCTCAGCTTCTACCTCCCAGGGGGGCCCGAATCATGGGGGCACCCCACTCCCCTCTCGACCCGCCAAAGAGACTCTCTCACCGACCCCTGTCACCTGTGGGCGGAGGAGCTTGTGCGGCCGCTGGAGATCCCGTCCCTGAAGCCTGCTCGGGTCTGTTTCTCTTGGTGCCGAGGCCGCAGCAGGTCTGGGCTGGGCTGGGCTCCGCGTCTGCAGCGCAACGGACCTTTTGCGAGAGGTCTGCAGGTCCCTCTGTGGGTGGAGGGACCCGCGTGGCCGCTGGAGATCCCGTCCCCGAAGCCTGCTCAGATCTTTTCCTCTTGGTGCCCCGGCTGCTGCAGGGCTGCCCTCTGCTCCCAGACCCGGCGCCCAGTATGCAGCGCGAAGGACCCCCCGCGAGAGGTTTGCAGGTCTCTCCAGAACAGAAATCTCCCTCGCTCCAATATTCCGTGGCCTCTGGGTGCAGAATTCACCGTGAGTTGGTCCCCTCTAGCCGTTGTGTGGGTTCGGAGCTATGTGTATGTGTGTCTTTCTACTCCGCCATCTTGGCTCCGCCCCCAACATATATCTATTCTTCATTTTTTAACAATAAATTTGAGTTCCAAATGCTTTCCCTTTCTGCAGCCCTTCAATTCACTGAGAAGGGAAGTAATATGATATCAATAATACATATGAAATCATATAAAACATATTTTCATATTAGCCATATCACAAAAAAAGCAAAAAAAAAAAATAAAGTGAGAAAATGATACTTCAGTTAGCACTCAGAGTTTATTAGTTTTTTTTCTGTGTAGATGGATAGCATTTTTTATCACGAGTTCTTTGGAATTGTCTTGCATCATTGCACTGATGTCTTTCACAGTTGATCATTACTCTTTTTATTATGTTTATTACTATTTGGGGATAGCTAGGGGACACAGTGGATAGAACTCCAGGCCTGGAGTCAGGAAGACTCATCTTCATTAGTTCAAATCTGAGCAAAAATGCTTACTAGCTGTATAACCCTGGGCAAGTCACTTAACCCTGTTTGCCTCCATTTCCTCATCTATAAAATGAGCTGTAAAAGGAAATGCAAACCATTCCAGTATGTTTGCCAAGAAAACCCCAAATGGGGTCATGAACAGTGAGACACCACTGAAAAATGACTAAACAGCAACAAACTGTGTACAATGATCTCCTTATTCTGCTCATTTGATTTTTTATCAGTTCATATAGGTCTTCCCAGGTTGTTTTCTGAAACCATCCTTCTCATCATTTCTTATAGGACAATAGTATGCCATTGTAATTATATACCACAATTTGTTCAGTCAATCTCCAAATGATGGGCATCCATTCAATTTCCAATTCCTTGCTACCACAAAAGAACTACTATAAATACTTTTGTAATATAGGTCCTTTTCATTTTTCTTTGATCTCTTTGGGATACAGATCTAGTAGTGGTATTGCTGGTGTAAAGGGTACACAGACAGAGATCCTCATAAGGATGCCATTTATTATGCCACCATCATCAATGAGGGTAGAGAGACTCCCCAGATTCCTTCGATCAGATATGAGCCATGTTAACAATTTAGAGAGGCAACCTAAATAAGGGACCATAACTGACAACTTTGGTCAAAGGGTATGCAGAGTTTTACAGCCAGCTCTTTGAACCAAATTCCAAGTTGTTCTCCAGAATAGTTGGACCATTTCATAATTCTACCCACAGTTCATTAGTGTACCTCTTTTCCCACATCTCCTCCAGCATTTGTCATTTCTGATAGGTGTGAGGTGGTATGTCAGAGTTGTTTTAATTTGCATTTATCTAATCAATAGTGATTAAGATCATTTTTTCATATGACTGTAGATAACTTCGATTTCTTCTAAAAATTGCCTATTCATATCCTTTGACCATTTATCAGTCTGAGAATGATTCATATTTATATTAATTTGATTTCAATCTCTACATATTTGAAAAACAAGGTCTTTATCAGATAAATTTGTTGTAAAATTATTTTACATTGATTTATTGTCTGTGGCATCTTTTAGCAAAATGTAGTTTCCCTGGTTATCTCTTTGAATTAGGTCTATTTACATTGTTACTTTGTCTGAGATCATGATCACTATCCCTGGCTTTTTTACATCAGCTGAAGCATAAAAAATTTTTACTGTAGCCCCTTATTTTAACTCTGTGTATCTTTCTGGTTCCAGTGTGTCTCTTGTTAACAATGTATAATGAGATTCTAGTTTTGAATCCATTCTGCCGTCTACTTCTATTTTATGGGTGCACTCAGGCCATTCATATTCATAGTTATGATTACTAACTGGGTATTTCTTTCCATCTCATTTTCTTCTGTTTATCCTTCTCTCTCCCTTTTACTTTTGACTACTGCTTCCCTTAACCCACCCTACCTTTTATTACTACCACTTCCCCCCTCCATTTCTCTTATTCTTTTCCCCTCCCACTTTTTATTGAATAAGAAAAATTTCTATACTCAGCTGAGGGTGTATATATGTATATGTGTGTGTATTCTTCCTTCTTTAAATGAATTATGATGACAGTTTCCAGCATTATTCACCCTTCCATCTTCCCTTCCACTATAAAAGGTTTTCCTTGCTCATTTCTTTTACATAAGAAAATTTCCCCAATTCTTCCTCTCCTTTCCCTCTTCTCCCAGTACATTCTTCTTTCTCATCACTTTGGGCTTGGGGAGGGTGTTGGAGAACATTCCTATATAATTGACTCACATTTATACCCTTTGTCCATGTAGAACCTTTTTAACAATAATAAAATTCCTAGGAATTATGTGTATCATCTTCCCACACAGGAATGCAAACAGTTTAACCTTATTAAGCCCTTTATGAGTACTCTTTTATGTTTACTTTTTTAAGCTTCTCTTAAATCTTGTTTTTGAAGGTCAAATTGTTTATTCAGTTCTCTTCCTTTCATCAAAAATGCTTGAAAATCTTCTATTACATTAATTGGCCACTTTTCCTTCTGAAAGATAATACTCAGTTATGCTAGGTAGATTGTTCTTGGTTGTAATACTAGCTCCTTTGCCCTCTGGAATATCATATTCCAAGCCTTCTCCTTCTTTAATGTGGAAACTGCTAAATATTGTGTTATCCTGACTATGGCTACACATTATCTAAACAATTTCTTTCCAGCTCTTTGCAATATTTTCTCCTTTACATGGAAGCTCTAGAATTTGACTTTAATATTCCTAGGAGTTTTCATTTTGAGATATCTTTCAGGAGGTGATCATTGAATTCTTTCAATTTTTATTTTACCCTCTGGATCTAAGATATTGGACTCATTTTACTTTATAATTTCTTGAAATGCTTTGATCATGGCTTTCAAGTAGTCCAATAATTCTTAAATTATCTCTCCTCAATCTAGTTTCCTGATGAGGTGTTTTTCCAATGAGATATTTCACATTTTCTTCTATTTTTTTCCATTTCTGGCATTTGTTTTATTGTTTCTTCATGTCTAATGGAGTCATTGATTTCTACTTGTTCAATTCTAATTTTTAAGGAATTATTTTCTTCAGTGAGTTTTTCCCATTTGCCCAATTCTGCTTTTTAAGGAATTCTTTTCTTTAGTTAATTTTTATGCCTCTTTTATTACTTGGTTAATTCTGGTGAGGTTTTTTTAAAGTTATTTTTTTTCAGTATTTTCTGTGCCACTTTTACCAAACTACTAATTTTCTTTTCATAATTTTCTTGCATCACTCTAATTTCTTTTTTCTATTTTTTCTCTAGTATCCTAATATCTTTCTTCAGCATCTCCAGGAATTCTTGATAGGCTTGTGTCCAATTAGTATTTTTCTTCTCTTTGAGAACTTGCTTGTAGCTGTTTTCATGCTGTTGTCTTCTTCTGAGGTTGTTTCTTGGATCTTCCCTGACTCTGTAATAGCTTTTTGTGGTCAAGTTCTTTTTTTGTTGTTTGTTGTTTTTTCATTTTCCCAGCCTATTTCTTCACTTTCAACTTTTTGTTAAAGTTGGGCTTTACTCACCTGGGAATTTGGAGGAACTGTCCCAAACTTCAGACTGTGTGTGTGTGTGTTTGTGTGTGTGTGTGTGTGTGTGTGTGTGTGTTTCTGTTTTCAGAGTCTGGAGATTTTGTAAGTTTTCAGTGTTTCCAAGGTGGTGTGGTCCAGGGAGAGGTGTGTTGCTGCTCTCTTGGTCTGTCCTTTGGTCTTTGCCCAGGAATGACCCCTGCTCCCCTGCAGCCACAAGCACTAGCATGCTTCTCAAACCTGGAATTGTGATGAGGTTCCCTGCCCCCCAGTATCCACAAGTGTTAGTGCTCCTCTCCACCTTGGAAATGTGACCAGGGCCCCTGCTTCTTCCTGACCAACTACGAGTATTCCTATCTTCCCTAGAACTCTGACCAGGAATTGCCCCCCAGAAACGTATATATGCAGTAGAAGTGCCAAATAGTGCCAAGTCCTGCACCATTTGTCATCAAAGGGTCTCCATTATCTCTTTCTGATCTCCTATGTCTCTGGACTGAGAGATCCCAAAGCTGCTGCAGCCTGTTGCAGATGCCTCCAAAGCCCACCAATGGTACCGCTGCCAGTATATGTTCCAGACTTTTCCCAACCCATCATTGTAAATTTCTCCTGACACCTCCTAACTTGTTTTGGGATGGAAAAATGTCTCACCCTGGCCTTTTCTTGGCTCTGTCACTCTAGAATTTGGGTGAGTCATTATTTTAAAGTTGTTTGAAGGAGAATGTGGAGAGAATTCAGCTTGGTTGCTTCCTCTACTTCACTATCTTGGCTCCAACCTTCCCTCACACCCTCCTACTCCTCAATCATTTCCGATGTATCCAGTATATATTATCTATAAAAAGGCAGCTGATGGTAGATCTAGAGTCAGGAAGACCTTAGTTCAAATCCAGTCTCAAACACTTACTAGCTTTGTGACCACGAGCAAGTCACTTAATTGCTTTCTTCCTTCATTTCTGCAACTGTAAAATGGGGCTAATAATAGCACCTACCTCTCAGAGTTGTTGTGAGAATCAAATGAAATGTTATTTGTAATAAACAAGTGATTAACACAGTGCCTGACATTTAGTAGGCAGTATATAAATACTTATTCCCTATACAGCTTGATTATACATAGTTAATTGCATGATGTCTTTCTTATTAGACAGTGAGCTCCTTGTATCTCTAGAACTTAATACAGTTCCTGGCACATAATAGTCACTTAAATATTTATTAACTTACTACTGATTTAATTAATCAGTACATTATCATCTACATTCAAAAGTTGTTGAAATCTCTTATTATTTCATACAATATAGTATTGAGGTGTTTAAATTTATCATAGTTTTCTGGGGATGAGAGTGGGAAGATTCATTGTCTTCAAGGTCAATCATATCTCTTTGTATAACATTCATGTGCTTTTTCAAAAAAAAGCTTTTCTGGTTCTCTTCTGCCAAATCTTCTTCTACTATTGTATTTTGGGGTTCCAAAGTTGTCATTTTCTTTTTTTAGAGCCTCTATTACTTGGAAGAAATTCTCTATCACATGTCCTAATTTGACTACTCAATTTTTTGTCTTTGTCAATCCTTATTTGTGAGCCTAACTTCTGCCCTAGTGTCTTCTTTATTACTTTCCTGGCTACAGTTCTCAACCTAGAGATACACCTGACCCTGTGACCCCTTCCTCCAGTTACTACTCTGAACCATAAATCAATCAAAAATAAACATTTATTAAGTCTCTATTATGTGCCAGGCACTGTGATACAAAAAGAAACAATAGGAAGTCCCTATCCTCATAGACATTACAATCTAATGAGGGAGAAAACATGCAAATATATGCCAAGCAAGCCACATACAGGATAAATAGGAGATAATTAACAGAAGAAAGGCACTAGCACTAAGAAGCATTGGGGAAGGCTTCCTGTAGAGGGTGGCATTTTAGTTGGTTCTTAAAGGAAACAAGGCCAGAGAGAAGGAGGGAGAATATTCCAGGCATGGGGAACAGTCGAAGAAAATGTCTAGAGCAGAGAGATGGTGTGTCTTGTTCATGAAACAACCTTGAGGCCAGTGTCACTAGATCAAAGAATATATGATAGGTAGAATAGCAAAATAAGCCTGAAAAAGTAGGAAGGGACTAGGTTATAAAGGACTTTGAATGTCAAACAGAGCATTTTGCATTTGTTCCTAGAGGCAATAGGGAGCCATTGTAGTTTTTTGAGTAAGAGGGATGATATGATCAGACCTGTGCTTTAGGGAAATCACTTCAGTGACCCAATGGAAAATGGATTAGAGTGGGAAGAGACTTGAAGCAGGTAGACCCCCCCCCCCCATCAGGCTACAAGGACCTGTACAGTGGTGTCTGTGTCAGAGAAGAGAAGGAGGCACATACAAGAGATGTTGCAAAGATGAAATTGACAGGGCATAGCAATAGCTTGGATACAAGCTTGGATACAAGGGGTTGAGAGATAATGGAGAATGCAGCATAACTCCTTAGGTTGTAAGTCCAAGGGCCTGGGAGAATGGTGTTAACCTCTACAATAATAGTGAAGGTAGGAAGGGGTGAGGATTTGGGGATAAAGGTAATGTGGACCTATTTAGTTTAAGACATCTACTGGACATCCCATTTGAGACATCTGAAAGGCAGTTGGACATATGAGATTGGAGGTCAGCAGAGAGTTTGGGGCAGGATAGGTAGATATAAGAATTATCAGCATAGAAAGAGTAATTAAATCTATGGGTACTGTATAGAGGGAAAAGAAAATAAAGCCCAGGACAGAACCCTGAGGGACATCTATGTTGAGAGGGCATGATCTGGAGCAGAATCCAGCAAAGGAGACAGAGAGGGGACAGTCAGATAGGTAGGAGGAGAACCACAAGAGAATGGTGTCCTGAAAATCTAGAGAAAAGAGAGTATCAGGGAGGAGAGAGTGAGAAATCGTGTCAAAGACCAGCAGAAAGAAATGAAGATAGAGGGAAAAAAACATTGAATTTGTCAACTAAGAGATCAGTAATTTCAGAAAGAGCAATTTCACTGGAATGATTAAGTCGGAAGCCAGATTGTAAGGGATTAAGGAGAGATTGAAAGTAAGTAGAGTATTTATTGTACTCTATTTGTAGTAAGTAAGTACTTATTGTAGACAGCCTTTTTGAGGAATTTAGATACTTCTAAGTAGAGGCGGTTAGCACTTAGTGAGTCCAGCACGATTATGTGAGACAGGGGTGAAGGAGTAGGTGGAGGCAGAAAGGATTTTAGTAATCAGAAATGAGGAAGAAGGGAGAAGAGAGAGGTCGTAGTAAATGTCTTTGATTTTTTTTTGTTAAATATGAGGCAAGATTCTCAGCTAAGAGAGTGGAGAAAGGAGATATGGGAGGATTGAGGAGGACTGAAAAGGTTTGGAAGAGCCACTGTGGAAAGTGGGACAGTGAATGGAATAGAATTGCCTAGCATCTGTGAGGACCCAGCTGAGATTGTATAACATAAATATGTAGTGAACTCTGTCAGAATGGCTATATGATTCTCTCCATTTTCATTCAGTAGCACCTTGTAGGGGCTAAAGTGGTGAGTGGGGATAAAGAACCCAGACTAAGGTTTGGTACAGAATAACTAGTGATATGATAAGACGGGCCAAGCACAAGAAGAAGTGTAAAGGTGAACTGGTTCACTAAGGGGTTAATATGGGGAAAAGAGAAGGAAAGGGCTAATGCAGGGGAGACAGCCTAGGAGAGAACTGAAAGATCCAGAGATTGGAGGTCATGATATGAATGAACAAAGACTCGGGTTTGTTAGAGGAAGGCAGAGGGAGATGCGAAAAGCCAATAGAGTACGTTTAGATAGGGTGATTTCAGAATTCTTGAACATGCAGCCAATTTAGTTTCTATTACTGTCAGACCTGGAAGTTTTATTTTTGTCTTTGTTTTTTTTTCTTTTCAAAGAGCCCTCATCCTACTCTTCTTAGGTGCAGTGTCTCTGGTTTGTGGGTTGTTCCACAGGGCTCCCAGAATCTGCTACCCTCTAAAACCTGGCTCTTCTCTGTTTTGAGGGGTTCATACTCTTTAATGCTGCTTCCTCCCTTGGGTAACTGTCTTTCTTTTTCTGTGTCTGTTTGAAGTATATGTCCCTGCTCTCTATTAGATGCAACGTTTCCCATTGATTAAATAGCTCCCCTTCAATACTGCATAGCCAAAGTGGGAGGCAGAGAGAAGGAGGAAGATATAACTTCTTTGTCTCTCCTCCCCCATAGATCTCCTCCGTAAAGTGCTCTGAAGCTTGTATTCTCTCAAACTGACCCCTGTTCCTAGGGTTTAGCTCTTTAAATCCCTGCTTGTCCAATGAGTTTATTCCCTTTAATTACATCAGAGAAGAGTGTTTCCTTATCCTGAAGAAATCACAGAGTGTTAGACCATTAACACATGAAAACATCATCATATTTGATAACATTCTCTGACTGTATCAACTCCACTGGGATGGGATGGTCTTCCTCTTCCTTTTATTATTATTACTTCCCTGGAAAGTCAGCGTGATGTGGTGGACAGAGATCCAGCCTTGAAGACAGGACAGCAAGGTTCAACTTTCATCTCTGATACATATTGACGGTGTGTCCCCAGGCAAGTCACTTGCTCAATACTCTAACCATCTCTCTAAGCCTAGAAATTGCAGAAAAGGGGCTGAGAATTCCTAATACCGGTGAAATCACAGGTTCCATCCTGTCCCTTTACTGCTCAGCTACAAGCCCATATTACTATCTCCTGAAAATCTTCATCAAGAAGTCTCATAGGTGCCTGAAACTCAAAACAATATCTATTATCTGGGTTCCTACCAAACTCTTCTTCCTAATTTCGCTGTTTCTGTTGAGAACACCATCATCCTTCTAGTCAGCCAGGTTAGAAATCTCAGAGTCCTCATCCTGGTCACTGTCTTTCCCTTACCCCTCATATCCAGCCAGTCTCCAAGTCTTGTCAATTCTACCTCCACAACATCGCTTCCATCCATCCCATTCTCTGCATTCGCATAGCCACTGTGCTCATTAAGGTCCTCATCACCACTCACCTGCATTATTACAAAAGCCTCTTCATTGGTCTCCCTGCCATTAGTCTCTTCCCCCTCTAATTCATCATCCATGGAGCTGCCAAATTCTTATTGCTAAAGCATGGATCTGTGCCTGTCACTTTCCCTATTGCCTCTAGGATAAAAACAAACACCTCTGTTTGGCATTTAATAACTCCCTTTATAATTTGCCTTCAGTTTCTCCTTCCAGGCTGATGTAGTCTAATTCCAGCTAAGCCACTCAATTTGTCCTCACAGAGGGCATTCAATCTCCCATTTCCATGCCTTTGTACGGTTTCCAACCCTTGCCTTGTGGAAGCTCTTCCACTTTGCCTCCTCCTACCCCTTGGAAACTCTAGCTTCCTTCAAGGCCAATTCAAGTGCCACCTTCTAAATTGGGTCAAATCCCCCTAACTGTTGGCACTCTTTCCCACCAAAATTATTGTGCATCTGTTTGGTGAATGATTAGTATTTATTTATCTGTACATAAATTGTTCCCCCTTTCCTTCTCCCTCCCCTAAAATGTAGGTTCCTTGAAGTCTGGGACTATTTGGCTTTTAATTTCTAACCCTCTTTCCTAGTAACTGGCATATAGTAGGCACTTAATAAGCACTTGTTGAGTAGAAATTAAATTGACCTCCAAGGAGTTTGTGTGCCATCTGTGTAGCATGGAGGTGGAAGGGTGGAGCAGGTAAAGAGACTTTAAATTTGGCTGGTTAAATAAAACAGATAAAAATGAGAAAGGTTTGGCAGGTTTGTCCATTTGTGTCATAACTTTAAATTCTATGACTCAGAAATATCCTAAATTCAGAAATGGGGTCATATCAGAGCCTCCATCATGTTGAACACTAAAACAGTCATTTTAAAACCATCTCCAGGGATGAGGCAGTACATTTTTCACACCTCTGTCACTTTGGGTTTGTGGATTCCAACCACATGGCTCAAAAATAGATCATAGCCACTCCTCAAAGCCTATTGGGATGTGTGTGTGTGTGTGTCTGTGTGTGTGTGTGTCTGTGTGTGTGTGTGTGCGCACGCATGCACATCAGAGCATTCATGGGAAACACAGAGAGTCCACAGCACATACCACTGCAAGCAGAGCAAGTTCAGGATTTTGAGAGTTAACATTCTTTCTGCCTGCAGTTCCAATGGCGGCCCAACCTTAATCTCCACATTCCTGGTCTGTCATCAGCTTGCCTCACCACTCCAGCATGCCTCAGTGTCTGTTTTGTATTTAACCTTGCCCAGCATATAAACTCCATATGAGATCTATCTGTGGTTTTACTATTAGACAATAGGTAATATCTGAAGGGGTGGATGCCCTCACCAATCCTTCCCTGGGGAGATACTGGGCTGGAAAGACAACAATGGACTTCATGTATAAAAACCACACATTCATAGAACCCAGTAATTTGTTTTTAAACCCCTAGCCCATGAGGGACCCCAAATTTTCACAGTAGAGGGCCTCTTCTGTTTTCCCTAATCAGTAAACATATGTTCTTCATGGAATCAGCCCAGCACTTTTTGAGGCCGTTACTATTTCTGTAAGAGAGGGGGATGGGAGTTGCAGAGGTCAGGAATAAGTGCTAAATTGCTGTCTGAATGCAGCACTATAAATATTTACCCAGAAAACCCTATCATCTCTCATCGTCATGGCCCATACCAGAAAGACAAAGTAGGACTCTTTGAACTGATGCATCTCTGTCTCTGCCCATGTCTGAATTTGGGCAAAGAAAAAGCACGAACCATTTTTGAGATGGAATGCCGGCTTGTAAAGCTTATGCAACTCAGTAAGCAGTTCCAAAGGGATGGGCTTAATAATGTCCTAAGTAACTGTATATTGGCCTTGGGTTAATGTCTCTTCTGATTATTGTAAAGGCAAAAAGAAAATCCATTCATTTTTTACAAGCATTCCAAAAGAAGGATATTTAAGCTGTTTGTGTGATTTTCTGGGGCTTCCTTTGAGTGTGTGCAAGATTTCTGGCACTTGGATAGAAAAGATGTCAGCACATGGAGGTTTTTGATTAGATGGATCCCAGAATAGAAGGTGTAATCTTATAGAAAAATGTTAATCCCTGGCAAAAGAGAGAGGAACATGAAAGAGAGATAGCCAAGGAGTGTGTGCTGTACCTATTTGTTTGGAGGCACAGGCAGGGCAAGGTGGCTGGGCCCTTTTTTTCAAAAGATAGCCAGGAGCCACAAATTCCAAGAGATGTCATATAGGGTCTAGGGTTGATTTTACAGCTCCCCTGGCAACTATGGCGAAGCATTTACAGGATTGTTTTGTTTGCATCCAACTTCTTATCGTGGCCTGGGAAGAACGAATACGAATATCATAGAATATCATAGATGTTGGGAGGATGGCAAGAGGTAAGGAAGTTAAGGATATAATTTTTTTGCCCTGAAGGAGTATAGCATTTAGTTGGGGAGACAATGTTAAACTAACATGTTATATGTTGTGGTTACAAGGCTGTTACCCCCAAAATATCTTCACTATTGGCCCTGTTGGACTGTCTCCAAATTCCTTCTTTATCCACTCCCTTTGGTTAAAATATGAATGTCACCTGGAAGAGATTACACTTACTCTGTGTGCAGCTACACGTAAGGGAATTAACATCCAAGGAAAGTAAAAGTGGACAGATATCAACTAATGAGTAGTGTTTTGCAACAATGGAACAAATCAGTTGCCTTCAGAAACAGGGGTTTTCCTGTATACACTGTTTTTAAGCAGAGGCTTAATGGCTATTTATTAAGGATACATCATGAGGCAGAGGATTTGATTAAATAAATGCTCAAACCCCTTCCAACTAGATTCTATAATTCTACAAACATTCTAAATGTATTAAGTTTATTAGGCAAGCTAGCCAGTCACCCAGAAAACTCTAAGGGATAGGACATAAGACAAATGCATTTTAATTGGGTGGAAGTAAAGGGAAAGGTCCAAGGTGTCACGCCACCTTTCCAACTGTGGGAAGCAGTATGAAATATTGGAATACCTGTAAGAAAGTGAAATTAACAATAACAATTGCATTTATACAACACTTTAAGGTTTGCAAAGCACTTTTACAAATATGATCTTATTTGATCCTACTTAGTATTATTCTGATTTTATAGATTAAGAAACTGAGGCAGCAGAGATTAAGTGACTTTTCCAGGGACTCAAAAAATCTTGTTGAAGGAGAGCCCTTACAGCCATTTTTTATACTACTAAATAAATGCTTTTTATAGTTAAAAAAACAATGCTAAATTTGAATTCAGGTCTTCCTGCCTTCAAAGTCCAACACTTTATCCACTGTACCTCCAACTGCTTCTGAGTAAGGCTGAAAAAGAAGACATAGTCACAGACATAAGGAATGGAAAAGCACTGAAGGCAAACCACTAACATCATAATCTTCTAAGATTTGTCCCCAAAGAGTTCAAATATGTGAAATAATTAGAAGACAAAGCAAGACATCAATCACCAAGTGATGGAATGTGTTGTACAGGCTATAAATGCTGGAAGAATTCAGAAAATGAAAGGATTTGGTAGTGACGTCTAGATGAAAGTTTTTCTCTGATAGAATATAAGCTCCATGAATATTAGACTCTATTTTTGTCTTTGTGCTTCTGATACTTAACATATAGTGGACAGTTAATAAATGTTTATTGATTAACCAATAGCAGGAGAATCATTGCACTAGAATTTAGGAGATCTGGGTTTTAGTTCCAGCTCTGCTATTAATTAGCCCTGTGACCTTGGCCAAGTCACTTGTCCTCTCTTGTCTTCAATTTCTTTGCCAAGAAAATGAGGGTAGAGGAGTAAGTGACTTCTGAGGTTCCCTCAAGCTCTGAGCCTCTGATACTAAGATCTCACCCAGTATTCAATAATTCCCTTCTTTAGAACTAGGATATAATCAGTGAAAACTCTGTAAGGCACTTGAGTAGGATTTTTAAAAGAAGTATAGAATTTGAATTATTTAAAAAAACAGAAGGGGTAGGCATTCTAGAAGAACACACATAAAAGAGAGATTATGTAACATTTAGAGAATTTGCTTGTCTTCCTTTGCAAAGGAAATAGCTGTTGAGGATCTGAAAGGGAGATGAATGCAAAGTCTTCTTAAGTGGAGCCAGCCACTCTCTCTAAGCAGCCAATGAAGATGCAATTATTTGGCATACTTCAGGGATCCCATTCTGGGGCCATTAGCCAGGGTAAAAAGTCAGGTGTCAAATTTAAACCCATGTTTAAACTCTACAATACACTCAACACATTACACTTTCTCCTGGTTCAAATGTGAAAATGTCAGCACTAGCCATTCCAATATGGGTAGGGGGAGGGGACAATCTTAGACATTTGTTGACTTAGACTTAAAGTTGCTACAAATGGAGAAGATAATCTTTGTTTATGCCTCTATATGGCCACCTTCCCCCCCCAACCCCTCCAGAATAAAGTTTTGGTGGAGGAACAGTCATGTCTTAACATAATAGCAACCAAAGCCCTCCGGGAGAGTGCAGAAGATGATGTCAGAGGGATTTGTTCTTCTGAAACCATGACTTTTGATACAGAAATGATGGTGCCTTGAGTACTTAATAAAGATCAGGAAAAATATGTTTGCCTGGAGACTTATGGGTCTTATGAAAAAAGCTTTAACCTGAATGGAAATGAGGAGGAAGAAGAGAAGTTCTCTCCATACAAATGCTAAGCCAAATAACACATACAACAATACAAGGTCATCTAAGTGTGAAACAGATAGAGAATTAGACTGGAAGCAGAAAGATCTGACTTCAAATCCTGCCTTAGACATTTCCTTGGTATATGACCTTGGCAAGTCAAATGACTTCCCACAACTTATTCATCTATAAAATGTGTATAATAATAACTATCTCCAAGTGAGAATCAAATGTAATAATGTATGTAGGGCACTTTATAAACTTTAAATGTTGTTATTGTTGTCAGGGGTAGCTAGGTCAAACAATGGGTAGAGACCAGGGCCTGGAGTCAGAAAAATTCATCCTTTTGAGTTCAAATCTGGCCTCAGACACTTACTAATTGTGTCACCCTGGGCAAGTCACTTAACCCTGTTTGCCACACTTTCCTTGTCTATAAAATGAGCTGGAGAAGAAAATGGCAAACCACTCCAATATCTTTGCCAAGAAAACCTCAAATGGAGTCAGAAAAAGTCAGCTATGACTGAAACAACCTAACAACAAAAAGAAGTATTATTATCACATAAGAAGTATAGCAGTGCAGATGTTGCATAATTTACCCAAGATAAAACAGAAAAAGGACCAGTAACAATGATATCCATGGCTTTAGATGATTCTACACAAATATTCAGTATACAGTGGAGTGATATGTAGAATGTGCTTAATACACAGTAGAGTGGAGCAGAACCACACTGAACTAGAATTTTACCACAATATGCTTGAGGAGTGATCCAGTAGCTTCTGATTGAAAATCTCCAATGAGGCACTTCTTTCCACTTTTAGATAGTTACAATTGTTAGAAGGTTTTACTTATATCAAATTTAAATTTCCCTTCAACAATTTCCACCCATTATTCTTGGTTCTGTCATTTGGGGCTGTTCCTTTTCCACATGGTAATCTTTCAAAAACTTGAAGACAGTGATCTTTCAACCTTTTCCTCCTCTCCAACCCTCCCAGTCTTTCTCTTCTCCAGGCTAAATATCCCTCATTCCTTCCAATGAGCTTCATGTGGTATGGACTCAAGGCCATTTGCTGTCCTGGCTGCCCTCCTCTGGACACTCTTCAACTTATCCATGTTCTTCCTAAAGTGTTGCACCCAGAACTGAACACAACATATTCTAGATGTGGTTGGCCCACGGTACCATTGCGAGGAGCTATCACGTCCTTATTCCTGGAAGCTCAACTTTTTTCTTTTTTTTAATTTTCTTTATGTTACAGACTTAGAAATCATCAACAAAACATATTTCAACATATAAGAAAACAAAAAGATTATACAAGAATCAAAGAACGTGTTGTGTACAGTTTATTTTTTTTAACATATATACATTAAATGTAACTTACTGCCAGCAGGCACTTTTTTAAAATAGAAAAAAAAGATGATTATATATGAAACTGCAAATCTATTGTGTACAACTTACTATTCCTTTTAAATATATAATAAAGTTATCATATAACTTTCTTTTTTTCCCCTCCTCACCCCAGAGATGGCTACCATTATAAACAAATATGTATGTGTATATATATATGTGTGTGTGTGTATGTATATATATGTATATATACATACACGCATACATATATGTAAAATCATTGTATACATACTTCTATTTATCAGTTCTTTCTCTGGAAAGTATTTTCCTTCATATATCCTTGGCAGTTAATGTGGGTATTTACAATAGTCAAAATGACTTAGTTGCTCAAAGTTGTTCTTAAAACAATATTGTTATTACTATATATAACATTCTCTTGGTTAAGGTTGTTTTAAATCACATTTCTCTAATCGGTAGTGATTTAGACCATTTTTTATGACTATAAATTGCTTTGATTTCTTCATTGGAAAACTGCATCAAGTGCTTATGTATCTACTATGTGCCAAACACTGATCTAGGTGCTTGAGATACAAAGAAAAAACTCGAGTCTCTGAATAGCAATGGAAGAATACATTTTATTCCATTTAGGGAAAGCCAAGAATTCCTAGGCTGTTCTGCCTTTAGAAACTCTTGCAAATAATCGGTCCTTTATCAGTGCTACATCTGGTCTTCATACCATGCTTAGGAGCTGCTTCTAGAACTCTTCATGAATTTCCTTCTGTCCAGGATGTCTATGTTCAGTTGTTTTTCAGTAGTGAAAAACATGACTTTTCATGGCCTTTTGGGGGGTTTTCTTGGAAAAGATACTAGAGGGATTAGCCATTGCCTTTTCCAGATGAGGAAACTGAGGCAAACAGGGTTAAGTGACTTGCCCAGGGTCACACAGCTAGTAAGTGTCTGAGGCTAGATTTGAACTCAGGTCTTTCTGACTCCGGCACCTGCACTCTATCTACTGCACCTCCTAACTGCCCTCACATGTCCATAACATGTTCTTATAACAATGTTGCTTCTGTTTCTCCCTCCATTGGTTCTTACTCAAATTCTCTCCACTATGGATCTATAGGTTTCTACACAGGAATATATGTTTTTGATATCTAAAACACTACACTAACACTTTTAAAATATCCAATCTTTTCCTTTTGAATAAGATGTATTCTTCCAGTGCCATTCAAGAACAGTACACCAAACACATGTTCTCCTGGGGCTGAGCCTCCCTTGAGCAATCTTGTGTTACATCATGTGTAGGTGAAGGAAGTATTGAGAGGGATTATAGTGTCCAACTTGATTCTAACTGCTGAGGGGGAATGGAACACTGGAATAGAACATGAATCTTGGGAGGTAACAACGTCGCCAGCTTAGACTATTTCACAAATAAGAAATGAAAAGCCAAGCAAATGTGACACATATTCTATATTATAAGGAGAACAGATTTCAGTGAATTAAGACAAATGACAGTGAAGGTAATGTGGTCTAGAATCGAACAAGGCTAGGCTGCCCAAGAGAGAAAGGAAATTCTCAAAAATGAAATTCCAAGGCTAAAACAGAAATGAACTCATCGAGGAAGAAAGGGGGGAAATGGTCTAAAGAGACCTGTGTGGCCACACAGGGAACTTGTTGACCAATTCAGGTTTTATTTTTAAGCACACATACATATAGTGTGTATGCATGCATATGTATATATGTATGTATATGTATATGTATGTATATATACATACAATTTTCCTTTCACGTTGTGACTTTCTCCATTGTGCTTTCAATATATCATGGGTTAGCATAAGAAATCAAATGGTAATTTTTGGGAAGTTTTGCAGAGTCCACAGATGACATGTGAAGACCAGCAGATGACACAGAAAATGTTTAGAAACTTAGAAATGCATAAAATATATGTATAGTGTTATAGAATATAAATCCAAATTTTACAATAAGGTACTGTAAACACCCCATAAAAGAAAAAGAAAAAATCAAACTTCTTCTCTGACACAAAAGAAGGGCCAAAAAATGTTTTGTAGATTTTCCAGATTGCTTGGGCACTATGCCCCTAACCTCCACAATGTGAAAGGAATAGCTCTGTGTGTGTGAGTGCACACACATATATGTGTATATACATGTATGTGTATATATCATACACACATACATTATATACACACATACATGTGTATGGGGGAGGGGAGAGGGAAAGAGAAGACCTTAAAATCAGAAAGGCCAAGATTCAAGATTTTTCTCTAACATATATTGACTATGTGACCCTAAACAAATAAATTAAGCACTTAGTGTGCTATTCAACTCTCTCAGACCCTCAGTTGCAGAAGAAGTGCCAATCTGCATTTGTAGAGGGAATTTCCTCACCTAGAAGTTGCCCATATTAATGAAACTATCACAAGTTCAGTCCTTATCTAAGTATATGCAAATACAAAAGACATACGTAACACACGTATACACACACTATGTATGTGTGTGTATCTGTATCTACCTATATTGTTGTTCATCTTTCATAAAGAGGACCAATGACATCACATTGGTGTGATGTCTTGACTTACTTGTGAATCGGATACAAGTGAAGCAGAGCGGTGCAAAGTCATCAGTCTCATTCTCCCATACAGAGATGTCAACGTCCAGCGGCAAGACAAAGGTCAGAACAACTGGTGATGACCCCATGGCTGTGCATAGAAGATATAAAGAAAGACAGGTAACTGAGAAAGAATATTAAAAAGTATTATGATCATCTATTAATAATGCCAGGAATTTGAAAACCCAGAATTACCTGAGCTTACTTACAACAAATGTAAAGAATAAACAAAAAGAATCTTAATTTTAAAAAAATCTCTATGAGAATGATCAAAAAGAGGATGAGACTGCCCTTCATGGAAGATGGAATAACAATTAAAAGTGACCAGGAGAATACAGAACTATTCAACTCCTACTTTATTTCTATTGTCTCCATCAAGGAGAATAATCTTTAGATTGAAAAGGACAGAACAGAAATGATTAATAGGGAATTGAAACTCAAGAAAAGTGAGTCATTACTGAGAGTGAGCCTGCTTTTCTTAATGAATTTACGTCACCAGACCTGGAAGGATTATACCAGTATATTTTCAAAAAATGTATGTAGTTTCCCTCTCTGGGAAAATACCTCAATTCCTATTTCCATGGTTGGGCATGGTCTCCAGAGAGCATATAACTGCACGTTCTCTGAGTTCTCAGGCTAACCCTGAGGGATTGTGGTTTCTTGTACTGTCACTCATAAGCCCCCACCTACAGATTTTGAAATTTCAGCCAGTAGCCTCAATTAACTCTTAGGAAAGATTATTACTACGTAGGTAGAGCAAGTTTAGTTGTTAGAAAAACAATGCCCCCAAATCAAGGACCCATTCTTCACTTGCTCACTCAAGATCACTGTGGAAAATGGCTCAACCTTTAAGTACAATGGAAGTAGAGCACATATGTAGAGAACACATGTGACCAAGGAGTCTTTTTTTTCCATGTTAAGTCCTCATAAAATTCTCCATAGGTGTAGCTCTTTGCTAGGTTTTGAGGATTGGTGTCTTTCTAGAGTTCATATTCTGTACTTCTTTCAACATGAAGGCTCTCACTCTCAGAAGTTGTCACCATCTTTGAGTGACTGCCTTTTGATACTTGTCAACAGGCACTTTCTTTATCACTCCTTGGCCATTAAAACTCTGGCAGCTACTCTCTGGTGGCTGGTGGAGAACTCAACTCAGATGGATCTTTTGAACTGGATAATCTCAGGTTTCAGGAAGGGGAAAAAAAAACACTGAGAGAAAACTCTTTTTATTTCCCCAAAGGCAATTCTCTCTCAAAAGCCCCTTACCAACAGATTCAACCTCCTCACAATTATCTAAAACAGTCAAACTCCCAGACTATTTTGACGTGGTACCTGTAGACCCATAGGATGTGACTTTTTTTCTCTGCAGCTAAGCATGATCTGTATCCTGTATGTCATCAACTACTTTATGCAATGACCTAGTTCCCATATGATCCTTTCAGATCGATTATGGGTTTTTCACACCTAGGTTACTTTTTAAATTTTTATTCATTTTATTTTTAATTTATGAAATAAAACAAACATTTCTACAACATAGCATAATAAATACCTAATTTACTTTTTTTTTTAATTGATTGATTCAATCAAGATGCCTGGGAGATTTGTCATTAAATTCAGTAGAAGGGGACCTACTCCCTCACCTTTAGGGAATAGGAGAGATGCTGTAGAACAGGAGGAGAGCTTATCTTTTCTGCATTGTCCAAAAGGGGAGGAAGGTTTATTCTTTAAACTGAAACTATAGATCAATGAACTTGATTGTGGTTCTTGGAGAAATTTTAAAAACTCATTTTCACATAATCCTCAAGTTGTTGAATTTCATTTATGGAAGTCTCAGGCAACTCCCTAGCACTTTAAACTGTAGAGAAGTTCTAATCTGCTTCAGTGATGAGAGTTACCACATGGTAAAAATCATAATCTTTGAATTGTTGACATTCTTGACCCATTTTGTCTGGAACCTGAGCATTTGGAGGTTGAAAGGCCTAGTATGTACAGCAGAGATGGAAAGGGACTGAATAGCCTCCTGGTCTGATCCATAGGAGAATCCCTTCCACACTGCCAAACGATCCTTTGAGACTTTGCTCAAAGACATCCACTAAAAAGGAACCCATTGCCTCCTGGGACTGTTCGTTTCACCTTTGAATAGCTCTACCTATTAAGAAAATTACCTATTAAATTTTTTTTTGTAACTTCTTCTTGTTGCTAATAATTCTGCCTTGTAGGGCTAAAGACAATATCTAACCCCACTTTCATATCACTGTCTTTCAAGCCTTTGAAGATAGCTATTGAAGATACCTCTGAGTCTTTTCTTTAGATTAAATAGCCCCAGTTCCTTGAAAAGTTATTCATATGACATGATCTTATAACTTGTCACCATTCTGCTTACACTTCTTGGGATATTCTCCAGCTTATAAATATTCTTCCTAAAATAGTGGGGTTAGAATGGAGGATAATATTCCAGATAGAGTCTGAATACACCAGGACAGAATCCAACAGAAATATAACATCAACAGCATTTAAGGATGCAAAGTACTTTGCCCATTATCTTATTTGATCCTCACAACAATCCTGTGAAATGGGTTCTATTATAGCTAAGGAAACTGAGACACAGGGAGATTAAGTGACTTGCCCAGGGTCTCACAGCAAGTAAGTGTCTAAAGGTCAAATTCAGTTCCATTATTCCTGGAAACTCTACCTCTGTTAATAGAATGTGATCACTGAGTCAACAGAGGTTCAGCTAGAACAGGTTATGTCTGACTAAGTTTCCAGACTGGGTAAGTAGATTATCAGATCAAGGAAAGCCATAGTTGTTGTTTACCTGGATTTCAGTAAGGCATTTGTCAAAGCCACATGACATCCTTTTGGACTAGAAGGAGAGACCTATGAGCTCAATGAGAAGAAATTTGAGTAGGGAATAAACCACAGGGAAGTGGTTGAATAACAATGCCAAAACAACAATGAATCATAGAGAGATGTAAATCTGGAGGGAGGCCTCTACTAGGGTGAAGTAAGGCTCTGTTCTTGGCCATGATCTGTTCAAATTTTTATCAATGACTTGGATGAGGTTTGTAGATTTTGCAAAACTAGAAGGAAAAACTAATATATTATATGACAAAATTAGCACATAAAAAGTCCATTGCAGGCTAGAACAGAGGGGTACATTTAAAGAGATTAACTATAATAGGTATAAATGTAAAGAACATGAGTTATTTTTTTTTAAATTACCTACTTAATAAAGTATGGAGGAGGTATAGCTAGAAAACAATTAGGATAAGAAAGGGATCTAGGAGCATTAGTGCTTGGCAAGCTTGATATGGGTCAATAGTGTGACATGTCATCAAAAAAGCTAACGTAATCTTAGGATGGAAAAAAACAAGTATTCATCAAGGATCTACTGGGGTGGGGAAGGCTACAGGTGGTCCTCTAGGTCCTCAAGTGAAACCCTTTTTACTGAATCCAAACTTTGTGAAGTTTCCAGAAAAATCTGGAAAGACTTACATGAAATGATGCTGAATGAAGTGAGCAGAACCAGGAGAATATTATACATAATAATAGTAACATTGTGTGATGACTAACTTTGATAGAGTTAACTCTAGGCAATGCAAGGATATGATGGAAAATGCAATCCACATTCAGAAAAGAACCATGGAGTCTAAATGCAGATCGAAGCATACTATTTGCTCTCCCTCTCTTTATTTTTGTTTCTTATTTCTTGTGATTTTTCCCTTTAGTTGTAATTCTTCTTTACAATATAACTAATGTGGATATATGTGCAATATGAATGTATATGTAGAGCCTACATCAGAATGCACACCGTCTTGGGGAGGGCAAAGGAAGAGAGGGGGAGAAAATTTAGAACTCAAAATCTTATGGAAGTGAATGTTTTAAGTTAAAAATAATTACTCTTTTTAAAAAAATCAGTCAAAGGGCCACACTTGAGGACCTAGAGGGTCCTATGTGGCCTCGACACTGGAGGTTCCCCACCCATGGATATACCAGATACTGTGTTAAGTGCTTTACAATTACTATCTCATTTAATCCTCACAACTCCAGCCCAGCACTTTATCCACTTTATCCACTGTGCCATCTAGCTGCTTTTAACTAAACTAACCCTCAGAAAATGGACAAGAAGTTTAGAAAGATGCCTGGAAAAAATACTCCTTCTCTGAACAGGATTCTGACAATGCAAGCACAAGTAAATGAGAAAATGCAGTTAACACTTTTCCTACTTCTAGTATGAGCTCTTTGTCAGCCATATTATAAGATAAAACAATGATACTCATTCAATCTGACAAAAAGTTCAGCCTCGAAAATAAAGATTATTGAGGAAATTGAAATATAGATTTGCATCCACTACTGTAAACTATGAACCTTACCCTAAACATATGTTATGACTTGAAATGTTAGCTAATGAAGTGATTGCTACTGTAAAACATTTAAAAATTAAACTTTTGTCACTGAAAATGATGGATGTAGTCCCCTATAAAAACCTGTATCTACATAATTGAAAGCTTTGAAAAAGAATTGTTGAACCTTTCCAAAAAAGGTTTTAGTATTTTAGTAGGGTTTGAGCCTACTTATTAAAAATATAAAAATGCAACACCAAATTAGTTTGCAAGAACAACTGACATCAGGAAAGATGGGGATTTACTAGCTGAATTTCAACAAGAGCCTTGTATAATGGTTGGATGGGATTGAAAAGTTGAGTACTCTGATTTAGCTGGCATAGTCAGTGATAAACCTCCACTTAATTACATGTGTCTTCATGAAGATTCTTTCTCAGCTATGATAATCATTAAAAGTGAGTAGTGAAAAACACCAAATTTAGAAGCAAGTGTTCAAATCACATTATCACACCAAGATATAGATAGATAAGTAGATAGATAGATAGATAGATAGATAGATAGATAGATAGATAGAAAGATAGATAGATAGATAGATAGACAGATAGATACTCAATTACATTGTTCTCACAAAAAGCTATTAGTCATTGATATTTAGAGCAGTTTCTTGTGCTATTAAATAAAAAAGTTTTAAATCTTTATTTTATCTTTGAAATTTTGTGTAATGTATTAATACAGACATATGTAAAATTAATTGATAAATCTATATATATTGAGGATGCTGACTGAAAGAAAATATTTGTAGTGTATGTAGTCAAGGGAATTGGAGACCATTGCTACAAATCACTTTATGCCTTTTTAGGTAGAAATATTTTGTTTTAATGTTGCTATCATTTTAATATCTATCTCTTCCTCTATTCTATATAGTTTTGATTTTTATGTTTTTGCTGTTCAGTAATTCAGTTGAGTCCAACACTTCATGATGTCATGGACCATGCTGTCTGTGGTGTTTCATTGGCGAGGATACTGGAATGAGTTTCATTTTCTTCTCCAGGGGACTAAGGCAAATAGAAACCAAGGGACTTGCCCAGAGTCCAACAACTAGTCAGTATCTTAGGCTAAATTTGAACTTAGATCTTCCTGACTCCAGGCCCAGTACTCTGTCTACTGAACCACCTAGATGTCTCAACCAAATCATGCTATTTTATCATAAAAAACAGAGAGAGGAAAAAAATAAAATTCAACAAAGGCAATCAATATATCCACTGCATATGGCATTACATTATGTTACACATTCATAGTCTCCCATCCCTGAAAAGAAGAAAAGGAGGAACATTTTCTTAAGTCTTCTCCCTGGAGGACAAAGTCTTCTCCAAGCTAGGTCACAAAAAGTCTTCCTTTCTTTCTTCTTTCCCTCTCTCCCTCCCTCCTTTCCTTCCTTCTTTATGTCCTTCCTTCCTTCTCCTCTCCTTCTACTACGTATATATTGATCTGCATATTGTTCCCCTAACTCTGCTTACTTTAATCCTCAAATGTTCATATAAGTCTTCCAATGCTTTTCTTAATTTTTCCATATTCATTTTTATGGGGCAGTAATATTCCAATATATTAGTGTAAAACAATTTGTTTAGCCATTTCCCAAGTATAGTATCATAGATTTGGAGCTAGAAGGGGCTTTAGAGTTTGTCATGGCCACCCCACCACCACCACAATTTTACAGATGAGGAAACAGAAACTAAGAAAGGCAGTAAGTGACAGAGACAGTATTTGAACCTATATTCTTTTATTCTAAAGCATATACATTTTCCATGATACTATACTGGAGTTAGTGTGTGGTTTATGAAAGGGCATCTACTTTGTTTGGAGGTGTTTGCTACTCCAAAGATTCCTGCAATGATTGCTTTAGTGTGTATGGGACTTAATTTCCATCTTTGAACTCTTCAGAGTATATGTCTAGTAATGGAATCTCTAGATCAAAGAGTGTGGACATTTTAGCCACTTTTTTAAAAGGCATAAATTCAAATTGCTTTTCAGAATGGGTAGACCCATTCATAGCTATACCAATGGTGTATAAGTATTTACCTGTCTTTCTGTATCACTATACTACCTGTTTTTTAAATGAATTATAATTATAATTCTATAATATGTCTATAATTCTTCTCTTCGCATAAGACACATCTGGAGAGCATTGACCCATAAGCTAATACTGATACTACTTGTATCAGTATTAACTACTCCGACATCATCCTTACAACATAACTTCTCAAGCAAGGTGGAAAATAAAAAAATTAATAACGGGTGACTACAGATTAGGGAATGGTGAAACTGCTTGTGCTTTATGAATATAGCAAGATATTATTATAATGAAAAATGAGAGGAATTCAGACATAGGAAGAATTGTATGAACTGATGCAGGATGAAGAAGGTACCTCCTAGGCTAATGTTATGCACAGTGACTAGTATAATGTAAATAAGAATCACATGAAAAGGAGGCTCTACTCATTTTAAAAGCAATGGTCAATCTTGGCTCCAGAGAACAGATGATGAAACTTTCCTTTCCTTAGTAGCTAAATGGAAAACTACAAATGGGGACTATTGCACATGCTGTCATATAAAGCCATTTTGTTGGTTGGTTTGCTAAACTGCTTGTATTTAACAGGATACAGAGGTGGGGAACCTGAAACCTCAAGGCTACATGTGGGTTTCTTGGTCCTCAAGTGCAGTCCTCTGACAGAATCCAGATTTCACAGAACAAATCCCCTTAATAACAGGAGTTGTTCTGTAAAACTTGGACTCAGTCAAAAGGCTGCTCCTGAGGACCTAGAAGACCACTTGTGGTCTCCAAGCTGCAGGTTCCCCACTCCTGGTAGAAGAAAGAGTTCAGTGGTGGGAGGGGGACAATGTAGATTAGGATTAGGAAATTATTCAAGAATGATGCTATGATCTTGGTCTCATTTGTGTTATTTATCTACATTAGCATAGTTCTGCACATGCTTAGTACAGACTCCAGCTAGGGTGGCAGTGTGGAGGGAGAGGGTTCCTACCTTATTCTGGCAACAATCATGCCATACCAGGGTATCAATGAAGAGAATAAGCCTCTATAAGTACCTACTAAATTCTGGGAATTGTATTAAGCACTTTTTAAATATCTCATTGGTTCCTCACAAGAGCTCTGCAATGTAAGTGCTGTTATTTTATTATTACCATTTTACAGAAGAAGAAAATGAGACAAACAGAAATTAAGTGAATTTCCCAGGATCACACGGTGAGTGTCTAGGTCTAGATTTGAACTCAGGTCATCTTGATTCTAGACCCTGCTTGCCGTCCTCTGTACAGCCCAGCTGTCTCGCAATAATCAGTGACTCAAGCTAGCTTCTGGCCACCTTGGACTCTATTAATTCTGTATTGGTGTAGTCTCCTTGTAAATATATTCCTCCTGTTGGAATCTCAATGTGAAGAGTTCAAGAGCATCATTCCTCCTGTCCTGTCTACCCTGGCCTCCTTAATATAACATGCTTTGAATTGTATATTCTTTAAGCAGAGTTAGTAATAATAAAGCCCAACAATCATATGTGCATGAAGATTTGCCATATACTTTGCATGCATTTGCCCATTGTATCCTCACACTACCCTGAGAGGTAGGTACTACCGGTTTAATTACACATTCCTCATCTGACAGATGAGGAAACAAGGTTAAGTGACTTGCCCAGAGTCATAAAGCTAGTTACTCTCAAAGGTAAGATTTAAGCCCATGTTTTCTGACACCATGCTTAGCATGATATCCATTATGCCACAAGGCTCCTCATCATCAGTACCCATGCCACTGAAGGTCCCACTTTGTTATATACCATCTTGGTTTTCTAAACCAGTCAGTCTATCATCAGGCTTTCCTCATTCCATTGCTTAATTGGCTAAACCCTTGACTGTCATTATATTATCCATATATTTTTGGAGAGCAAGGGTCTCTTATCTAAACTTTGCTTCTCTTTCAGTTAATAAGTTCTTATTTAGGTTCTATGATGTGCCAGGCATTGGACCAAGCCTGGAGATACAAAATAAAGGCAAAAGAGAAGCCCTGCCCTCAAGGGGCTCACAATTTAATGTGGGGGTTTTCCTTGATGTGTATTGAGGTATTTTGCATGTAATTCTCTAGAGGTTTAATAAATATGTCTTGAATCAATGAATGAGAGAATCATTCAAGACCTACCTAACTTAAATGTCACCTCCTCCACAAAGCCTTTGATACTTCAAGTTGCAAATCATCTTTCCTCAATAGAAGTGTTTATGTAAGATCTTGCACTTAATTTTCTTAAACATTATTCCAATACTGTCTGGTATTACTTATTTGTGCATGCTGCATTCCTCTCCTAGATTGTAAACTCCATTAGGGCAGGGTCTATGCCTTATTTCTGTTCATATATCCCCTAGAAAACAATACAATAAAATCCACCATCAAAAGCATCTAGAGGATTTTACCACCTATAAGGATTCCCTGTTCACCTTGGAATTTATGATCTGTACTGAATCTTTTTTTATGATAATGATGTACTTTCAGACTGAGACAATTGCAGAGCCTTCTGGATAAGATCTGTAATCATTTAAAAAAATTTTTCTCTAACCACTCAGCCAAGAAGAACCAAGTGGGTGAAGAATGCTTGTCTAAATTATGATATAAAGTTGGATATACAATCTATAGAGCTCATCCATCAGTATGGATATGCACATATATATTTATTCATACATGTAGCTGAGTGTCTATCAAAGAGATATAGATATCTATAGAGAGATGCACATATGTACTTACATATCTATTTGAGTGACTTGTCCAAATTATATGTATATGTATATAATGTATATGTATGTATACGTATGCATATGATAGATAGATAGATAATAGACAAGCATCTCTTGAACAGACACTTAAATGGACAATGAGTTGGGTCCAGAATTGAGCAGGAGGAGGAAAGAAGGTTAAATAACCTTTGAGAAATTAAAAAAAATGTTTAATGACTACAAGTTTCTCCTTAAATCCAAAGTACTGAAATAAATACCAATATTCTTTCAGTGTTATCATGTGAGCCATGGATCATTACAGTCACCGAGGAATTGAAAATTAATATCACTCAGAAAAAACCCCAAAGATGTTTGGTAGGTACCAGAAAGCCATAATGCTTTCCAATTAATGGATAAACAAGTACATATTAAAAACCTGCTACATACCAGGAGCTCTGCTAGGTTCTGGGATATACATGTAAAAAATGCAAGATCTTCCCCCTATTTCTTACTTACTTGCCTATTTATATTCTGAGAGTGATGACCACAAACTCATATATGAGAATATACAGAATAAATATGAAGAGAATCAGCACAAAATAAATATAAAGTCATTAAATATAAGGTAGTGTGGGAAGGGAGGCATTACAGGTGTTACCATGAAGGGGAGTAAAGGATGTCATCAAAGAAATATATGAGTAAAAAAGAATTACTTATAGACATCCAATGCTCTCTAATGGTATAGTTATCTCCTCTATATCATGGGGGTTAGGGGTGCAGTAGCCCCAGGATCTGGAAACCCACATAAAATGTTTTGGCCCTCCCTTCTTACCAGAAAAAAAGTCTGAATCTTTTTCTTTTTCTGTTATTGAGTGTTTACAGTACCTTATTGTAAAATTTGCATTTGAGTATTTGGGCATGGGTTCTATGTTGTCTGTTGGCCTTAGCATGTCATCTGTTGGCCTTCATATGATGTCTGTGGCTTCCACAAAACTCCCCCCAAAATTCCCATTTGATGTCTTATGCCATCCCATGATATATCAAAACTACAATGAAGTAAGTTGAGATGTGGAAGGGATAACTGTACTCCCATTATCAAGAGAAAGTAAGGAAGGCACCTGTCCAGTCAGGTGGGTCTTTTTTTGTTGAACTTACGGAAGGGTATTGACTAGCGTTGTACAGGATAGACAGGCACAAGTGAGGAATGCCACTTCTATTTGAGTGAGTCTTCTAGCACTTAGCACCGTGCTGTACCCAAACTAGAATTCTGATGCCAAGTTGGCATTTACAGAACCTAGAAATGCTTGAAATTTGCCATCCCATCCTCATCTAATTAAAAAAATGTTTACTGTCCACAACAGGAAGGCTCAAATGCAGAAGACTTGATATGCCATGGAGAGCAGAATTTTCTGGCATTAAAATATATGTCTTAAAAATTGGTATTAAAAATATCCTTAGACACACACATATGGCTGTATATAGGTTATACATAGATACACATACAAACATATGCATATATATGTATGTATAAATACAAGTATTTTTCTCTGCATGTTAAGCTCTAAGTAATTTCTTCTCTTTCCTAATCTTGGCTCTTATTGACCTTAAGAAAGATTTGTTTGAATTGAACTGATTTGAATTGAATCCTTAAGATTCACTTTCTAAAGGCAGAATCTGAGATTCGTCATGGAAGAATCACCTTCCAGAGTACAAATCCCTTCCAGGAAGTGGAAGAGTTTCCTTCACACCATTAAATCAAGTTCCTTAGAGAAAATTCTAATGGTATTAGCTCCCTGGAACACAGGGTCCTTGGGTTTTTTTGTTTTATACAACCCAGTAGAATGGGGGAATTCTAATTGACTACAGCATTGATCTCCAAACTTTTTTCTGTCATACCCCTAATAGAAAAAGAATTGAGCACGCACTCTAAGTACAAGTATATTTATTTACTTACAAATTACATACATGTACTAACTATATTAATAAACTATATATTATAAAATATACACAAAAAATTAAAATGGATGCAATAAAATGAAATAAACTATATTTCAATGCTTTAGTTTTATTTACTAACAGTACAGAAATATTTTTGTTTTCACTAAATGTTAATAAGTTGCTTTTCTTAGTATAGCAATGTGATTAAATATATTTCATTATTTTTTAACAACTCCTCTGTGTGTGTGTGTGTATGTGTGTGTCCTAGGATGAGACAGACTTGCAAATAATAATTGTTTAACAGTTATTTAGGTAATTTGATCAATGTAGTTAGCCAAGGTGGTGAATTTTATGTGATTCTGCTTAATTAATTCTCTTTTTTTGTCACTCTACTTAATAGATGGCATCTTGTCTTAATTTTCTATTAACATTTGAATATTTTAGTTGGATTTTTCTGGGTGTGTGAGAAATAGCAAGGTCAGTTTGGCTGAACTACAGAATATGTAAAGGGACATTAAATATTATAAGGCTGGAAAGGGAGGAATCAAGCTATGAAGGGTTTAAAATGTCAAACAGAGCAGTTTATATTTTGTCCTATAGTCAGTAGGGAGTGATTAGAGTTTATTTAATAGGGGACTGATGAGGTCAGAACTGTGCTTTAGGAAAATAATGTTGGCGGTTGTGTGAAGGATGAATATTGCAATACGGAGAGACTGGAGTCAAGGAGTTCAATTTGGAGACTATTGTAATTGTCATGGCAAGAGGTGATGAGGGCATATGACCCAGAGTGTGTGAGTGAGGGAAAAGGGACAGAATGGAGAGTTGCTGAGGAGGTAGAAAGAGATGGCAATTGACTGGAGATGTGGACTAACTAAGAGGGAGATTGAAGCCAAACTTATGAACTTGGGCGTCTGGGAGTATAGAGGTGTCCTTGACAGAAATTGGGAACTTTGGAGGAGAGATAGGTTTGAGGGGGAAGATAATGGAATGAGATCTCTGGTGTAAATTTCATCTCACTTTGGATTTTGAACTCAACTGTTTGTCCCATGCAACTTACTTTGTGAGCGAGGAAGTCACTGGTCTAGAGCATCCAGGGGCAATTTTCTACCCCACAGTTCTCAAGTCAAGGAATCACCCTTCTTCTATGGATGACCTTGTCCTCATAAATATCCAAATGTGAATAGAAAACTAAGATAGAATACCATCTATTAAGTAGAATGACCTCCCCAAAAAAGAATTCATTAAAAAAAAGAATTCACACAACTTACTTAGACCTTAATAACCTTATTCATATGTAGAATAGGTAATTGCCTAGGGGAATAAAATTTAAAGGATATGAAGGCTTCTTGCTCCACTACCACCACCACCCTCCAACACTACCACCCCCAAAACCCTACTCTAACATTTACTGGTAAGAAATTCTTTATCTTGACTCACTAGTTGAAATTCTACCAATTAGAGATTCCTTTGGCTTAACAAATTTTATTCTAAAATACCCAAAGATTTCATACTTCAATGTAAATCTGATGTCTTTTGAGGCATTTGCAAGTGTTAATCACATTGCTTTCCTCCCAACACCTCAGAGAGATTATTCTCATTGAGGAAATGGGAACTTTTTGCTGGGCAGGGAATTGATTATGGTTGAAGAAAGGGCACTTTAGACTAAGAAAAATAGGGACAGACATGGGTGGGGCACTAAAACAGATGATTTTGGTCAGTCAAAAGACAAAATTATGACAAAAGGAACCATGAGGAAGATGGGAAAAAGGTCACATGTGGTAAGAGAGTGATTTCATATCCTTGCTGTCCCCAGTTTTGATGTTGTCCACCCAAAATGTAGCCAGTTTAACATAATCAAATCTGTTGATAACGACATACTATTTTGCCAAAGATCTTCAAATTCATTTTGCAATTTTCATTTGCTTCTTCATTCCTTAAGTTTCAAATGCCACTACCCAGGGCTTCATTTGGTTTGCTTGTTTTTAATGTGTTTGGTTTTTTTTTTTGTTTTTTTTTTACTAATTTCAGAATCATGAGTACATACCTAGAGGGCATCAGAAATGTCCATATATTTATGCTGCAAATGACCAGTTGAGCTGATATAACTTGACAAATAAGGCTTGAAGATGTATGTCCCTAAGAATCATTTTGAGCACTTACTGTAACTGAGGACTAAGAAATATGATTCTGTTAATGTACAAACACTAATGATACTAATTACTCATATGAGTTTTAAGGGACTTTTTGTTCCCTTGCAGGAAGTAACTCTTTTGAAAATGAAGACAATGGTAGTGAGTATTTCTTAAGAGAAGTTTTTGCTTTGTTTGGGGGTTTGTTTGGGGTTTTTTGGTTAGGTAAGGTGGCTTTTTTAAAAAATTCCCTGTTCTGCATAAAGAGCAGCAAAAACCATTATAGGAGAAAAGGAACTATGGGCAATGCCTACATACAGTGCCTACCAACAGAGTACAGCTGTACACCAGGAAGTCTGATTGGGAGCTGCCCAAGACAGATTGATTAAAGTGAGAAACAAGCAGAATTTGCCATCTGCAATCATCCTGCAAGTTATTTCACTTTCTCCTTCCTTTAGGCTTCCCTAAAAATAAAAAACTAAAATTGAAAAAGTCGCATGTCAGGCAGCTAGTGGGGGTAGAGTAGAGGAGGAGGAGGCCATCAGATTTACATATGTGGCAGCTCCAGCCAAGAATGTTGACACAACAAACTGGTAACTAAGAATTCCAGAGGTTACCTTTTCCCCAGTGTGGATTGCCAGTAACATTACCCGTAATTCTAGAATACTGATGAGCCTATAATGTGTTAGTCATCTCAAGGAGTCCTCTGCTGCCAAGAGCACAAGGCTTAAACTTGAAAATGAAAAATAAAGTCAAACAAAGGGAGCTCAGGAATGGACTTCTCTAGAAGGGTGTGATCTCCTTGGAAAGGCCTCTGGCAAGATCCCCAAGCCCTAAGTAAGAAGTAGGTGCTTATAGAAAATCATGGAAAGATTTACTGCTATTAGGAAAACATCTTTCTTTTTACTAGCATTTTAAAGTCAGTTGAGCAATCGAGACAACCTTTTCTCTTCCCAGCAATCATTTTTGTCCCACCTCTAGAAGTTAGGGAGTTATGGAACACAAGACTGAAGAGACTTGGTCCCTGCCTTCAAAGATCCTTTAACTCATACATTTATGGACCAACTCTGAAAGTCATCTGATCAAATGTAAGGTATATGGTGAGAGACATGTAGGATCTGCGGTGAGGAAGATTTTGTTCCCACTGTTTCTTTCTCAGGTCAGACCACATATGGCATATTTGTGTTCTGTTTAAGTACTGCCCTTTGTGAAAGATATCAATAAAGTAAAAAAAATTTCCAAATGAATGGAGGGCAAAAGGCTCAATATATAGGCAATAAGATTGACTTAGGAAATTTAGAATGTAAAGCCCAGAGCAGACCTAGTGGGACACAGGCTAGATGTCTTCAAACATTCAGGGCTCTATAATCACGTGGTGAGGGATTAGATTGGGTCTTTTTTTCCATAGGGCAGGATGAGGTAGCAGTTGGTAAGGAAAAGCTTCCTAAAAATTCCACTGTTGAAAAGTAGAATGTGCTGTCACAGGAAGTTGTGGGGTCCCCTTTACTAGAGAAAAGTCTGGATGACCATTTGTTGACAAAGTTTTAGAGTGTATTCTTCTTGGGTGTGAACTGAACTAGATGATTTCTTAGGTTCCTTCCAAATATGAGATTCTAAGGAGTTTGCTGCAATCTGTCTTTTATTAGCTGAATTGAGAAGTCATAAGAGATGAGAGTGAATGAGTAGAGTGGCAGATTATGTAGATACTTAGAAGTTAGGTAGACGTTGGACTGTATGTTAGAACCATACTAAGGTAGCAGAATTGTGGGGGTGGTAAGCAGTAGCTATGACATTATCACCAAGGATTGGACCAGCCTCTTTCTTACTCTGAAGCTACCTATAGGCAAGAGATAAAAGTAGAAAGAAGCAAAACTTCTCACTGGTATCTCTTAGACTGGTTCATTTTACTGGCTGTTGTAAAGCTGTTTTTTGAGAAGAAAAGATAAGCCAGGATAAGACTTTTTTTTTTAAGTGGAGAAGCATAGCTTTGGGAGTTTAGTGTTCCTAACTGCCTTTGTCTGAAGTTTTGAGGCATAGAGAATACAAAAGGTTTTACTAGTGATAAATTTGTATCATGAAGTCAATGGTAAGCTAAATCCTTTTTGAACCACTAGTAATTTCTATTCTGTGTCAAATATGGAATTCTTTCAGTAAGAGGTGGTTGGACCTTGACATCTTGGAAGTTTCAGTGCCAAGTATAAAACACCAAACAAAATATAAGATATTGTGAGGATCCTTCATTTCTCACCATTAATGGTAGCTTCTTCTCAACTGTCCAGGTCGAGTCAGATTCCTAGTCTCCTCTTACTGACCACAGATAGAGACAGACAAACCTGTTGCCTTTTAAGGGATTATCTCTAGAACAAACAAGAGTGCCTGAATCCAAGTTCAGATGGGCAGACTTGAAATGTACAAGCCAGCCCTCTTGATTAGACAGAAGGCAATGATATTCTAACACTGGGACAGGAATTCCCTTGGCCAAACAATAATGTAAAAAAAGCAACTATGGATCACGACAGTATTTTACTTAGTAATCACCTGTTCCAATAAAACAAAAGTAAGTGAACAGAGCAGGTCACTAGCATCAGGATGGATCTCTTGTACCTATTTAGAGGCTACTTCCTTTATGTGAACAAGAAAGTATCAGCTGATATGAACTCATCCTTTATGGTTGAAAAACTATTTTATTTTGAGTTTTCTTTTCTTCCTAAGACTCAAGAACTAGAGAGACTTCCTGTATTCTTTATATTTGCCATTTCTTATTTTGAAATAATAATTCACTATACTTATATGATATAATTTGATTAGTTATTTCCCAGATGAAGGACATTTATCTTGTTTCAGGTTTCTCCACTTCCTTCTAAACCTTCTTCTTTGAGATCAACAGCCTCTGTTTGTCTTTCTGAACAACCCACTCACAGAAGAGCTAAAACTAGAAATTCTAAAGCCTGAAGCAAGCAGTACAACACCAATCTGGAACAAATAGATTAGAGAGAGGAAGATAGTACAAGAAAAGAAGAAACCTGAGTGAAAGACTTAGGAGCCCAGGACATTCATGCGAAGGAGAGAAAAAGAAAAAGCACTAACTGGTAGCTCCCAAATTTTTTTGCTAGCTAATTGTTAACTTCAGGTATTTCTGCCAGCTGAAGAAATTCGAATACTGCCAGTATCCTTTTAATTTCAGTTCTTGACAGAAAGTACTGGTTACTTTGACCTAGTTTCATCTCTAACTGAAAACTGCTCCATATCTTATGTAGGACCAGAAGTTACAGTGACTACCTTCTAATGAATGCCATGTAACTTGGACATCTGAATAGATGTTTTCCTTAAAATCTTCACCTGGGTCAGGCAACATTTTCCAGTGCTCCTGCCTTTGCCCAGTATACGTGTCTTTGGGAATTGCCTTTGGAACCAATTTATAAGCTGCACAAGATGACTAGTCTCATTTTACAGTCACATCTCATGTTTTTTACCCAAAATGGTATTATCACCTTATTCACAAGACTTGGCTTCAACAGACTCTTTGCCATTTCCAAAAATCATATCCATTCTCAAAGGACAAAGATTTGTCACCATGGAGGAGAATCAAAAGAATGTGCTTCAGGCTCTGGGAAAAGCCCCAAAGAGAAGGAGGAGTACACATTTTTTAAGTGACTGAAGCACCGCCCCTGGAGTCGTTGTGCAGAGTCCCAAGGTGACAGTTTGGAAGGACTCAAATTATCAACTTGTAAAACTTAGACTATGTATAAATAATCACATTACTCTATAGTCACTCCTTCTATAGCACTAAGAACAGAGTAGTGGTCATGGGCTGAATAGCAGAGGATACTTGTGCTTCTGGGTAACAGTATCCTTGCCACACGTGGCACGCAGACTTGAGAAGATTCAAAGGGTCTCCTCCCACTGCCATTGCCCTCCTACTCCATCATGTCTGTACACAGTTGTTTGTGTGCTATCTCCCCCATTAGAATGTGAGATCCTTGTAGACAAGGATCATACTTTCCCTTTCCTCTGGATCCCCAGTGCTTTCACGATACTCGGCTCATAGGAAGTGCATCCTCACAGCAAACCTGGAAGGTAGGTGCTATTATTGTCCCCCATTTTACAGATGAGGAAATGGAGGCAAACAGAGGCTAAGTGACTAGTCCAGGGTCACACAGATAGTAAGCAGCTGAGGTGGGATTTGAACTGAGGTCTGTACTGACTCCAGACCCCAGGGTCTATTCCCTGAGCCGCCTAGCTGCCCTAATATTGATTGACTGATTCCCAAGATTTCTTTGGGGCTCAAGTCAAGGGATGCTCATTCTATGTCAAAGTGAGGAGTGGTTTTTGTTTGTTTTCTTTCTGTTTATTTTTTTATTTTTTGGTGCCTGCCTATCCTGGACGATTGATGGTAATGTGAAACAGATTCCTTCCTCCACTACAACATAATAAGCATTTCCCGAGTGCCTATTATGATTTAGGTACCGTACTAGGTACTAGAAAATGTCCATCAGTCAATAAGCATTTATTAACCACTTTTTTGTGTGCTAGACACTATATTAAATGCTGGAGATACAAAGACAACAAAACCAGAAGCAATCCTCACCCTCTGGGAGCACAGAGCATATATAGGATAGATCGGACAGAATCTCAAAGGGAAGGCAATAGCAGGTGGGGGAGGGGTGGTGAGAGAGATAAGGGCAGAAGATTTGAGCTGAGTCTTGAAGTAAGATAAAAATGAAAGTCTATGTTCTCAAAGAGCTAACATTCTATCAAGGCAAATGGCACACAAGCATAAAAGTATATGCAAAATGTGTCCAAAGATATCATAAGATAATTCTTGACTGGGAAGGCAACTGCAAGGGATCAGGTAAGGCTACCTGAGGTCAGACTTAAAGGGCAGTTTAGGGTTCTATGAAGTAGAGCAGGAGAGAGAATCTCATGTGCTTCTAATACCAAGTATGCTAGTTTGACTTGAATGTAGCATGTATAGGGAGAGTGATAGCTTTAGTATGAAAAGACAGGTTGGAGCCAGATGCAAAGATGTATAATTAATTGCCAATAGATGGAGCAGCTAGGTGGCTTATGGGATAGAACACTGGGCTGGGAGTCAGGAAGACCTGAATTCAAATCCAACCTCAGATACTTCTCTGTGTGACTCTGGACAAGTCACCTAACCTCTACTTGCTTTGGTTTTCTCATCTGTAAAATGGGGATGATATTAATAGCACCCACCTTTTAGGGTCATTGTGAGGATCAAATGAAGTAATAATTGTAAAGTTCTTAGCACAGCACCAGGCACATAGTAAGTACTATATAAATATTAGTTATTTTTATTATTTTATTCTATCAGCAAGAGGGAGTCACTGAAACTTCTTGAGCAGCACAATGACAGTCAACCTTGTGCTTTGCAAATATCACAGGTAATAATATGTCAGCTCTTGCAATTGTCCAGGCAAGAGGTTCAAAGGGCCTCCAGTAGAAAGGTGGTCATGAATGTAGAAAGAATGGAAAGGATAAGAGAAATGATATAAGGTAGAATTTACTGGATTTGGACACGGATTAGATATGTAGGATGAGGAAGAGTGAAGAGTCAAGGTTGACTCCAATGTTGTGGGCCTCAATGTCTGGAAGAATACTTGAAAGAATAAGGGAAGTTATAGGGTAAGGATAAGGGGTACATTTTATGGAGATAATGAGTTCCTTTTTGGATACACTGAGTTTGATGCAGCTGATGATAGGGGATCTGGAGCTCAGGAGAAAAATTAGGGCGAGATATATAGACTTGGAAGTCATATGCATGGAGGTGATAAATTGAATTAATGGGAGACAATGAGATAATAAAGAAAGAATGAAGAGAAGTTAAGAGGTCCCAGGATAGAGTCCTAGACTATACCCTTTCAAAGAGGTTGATACATGAATGATAGAACCTGAGAATTAAGTCAGGTCAGGGGGGAAAAAAGCCAGGAGTTTATTATGTCACAAAAACTCAGGGAGGAGAAAGTATCTAGGAAGGAGAGGTGGTCAACCATGTAATCATGACTGAATCATATAAGAGAAAGACAGGACAGAGACGTAGAGAATTTAACACAGGGCAATGAATGTGATGAACCTCATGGGGAATCTCAGAATAGCATTCTGAGTCGTCACAGAAGTGCAAATGCCAGATGAAAGGGTGTTGGGTAGGGTGGTCCAGTCTGGCACCCACTGAGATTGGATAGTGAGGTGGACAGGGTCTGGAAGAACTGAGCTTGAATTTTACCTCAAAGACTCATTAGCCTGGTGACCTTCGGTAAGTCACTTAATCTCAGTCAAGCACAGTGTTCTCATTTGTAAAATAGGTATAGCAATAGTACAGAGTTAATTACTCTGAAGGGTTGTTGTGAGGATCAAATGAGATAAGCTATATAAAGCTTCCCGCAAATCTTCATGTGCTATATAAAGCTTCCCGCAAATCTTCATGTGCTATATAAATGCTAGCTGCTGTTATAATTATTGTTGTTGTTTTCAAGTAATTGACCAGCTCTGAGTAATTCTGGGCCAGAAAAGCACCTCATCAGCTGAAGTATGCTTCCATGTATGCCTCTGCAATGGTGCAGGACCCTGGACCACTAAGGGATCCCTTAGACAAAGGATTTCCTGAGCACTGACTCATCCCCTTTGTATCCCCAAGGAGTACTGCCACTATGATAGATAGTAATGTGGTCATCCCAGCTCTTTCTTACCGTATCTGCAGTAAGTAAGAAACCAAAGCAGCAAGAGATGAGAGGAATTATTATTACGCTATTATGTAAATTACCAATTATTACATTGGGATGTAGGCTTTTCTCCTATTTCCTCATCAAGTCCCAAATTTTCTTAGAGTCAGTCTCTGAAGGACCTGGTTGATTGATAACATTGCTCCTAGCCCTCAAGGAATCTTGGGTAGGACTCCACCCAACTAGGAGATGTCACTTAGAATCCAATCTGGGAGAGTCCTTACCCTGGGGATGAGTCCCCATCCTTTTACCCCTTCAATAGAGTTAAGGATGATGCAGCTCATGAAGGAGAAGGGCAACCAGAGAGCTCTGGATGGAGATGGATTTCTCTGTCCAGATTGTTGGAGGCTGTTGAGTCTTGGGATCAAGCTATGTTCTCAGCAGGAGGAGTTGAAGACTTCTAGCCCACCTCCTCATTAAATATCCCCAATCAGGATATTTGACTTTCACTTTTCATAGACATTCCCTTTCAGAAAGCTATTTAAAGCTCTCAGGGTCTCTACTGCAGGTTCTTTGGTTACTAAGAGAAAACACTGACCATCAATTTATTGATTGCCAGCTAGTCTAATTAATAAATTGATTACCAATTACCCAGAAATTCTGTCTTTTAGGGTTTTTCATTCATTATAGGGAGAAACAGGTGGAGGCATGTGTTAAGCAAGTAAAATCATTACTACCATTTCCAATTCCAATGGAGATAGCTTAGGATCTTGAACCAAAGAGCCCAAGAGATAGCAGTGCCTCCCAGACTGATAGGGTATGGGTTCTGGGAACCTCTTTGAATTCTTCTTGAATCTTCCACTTGATCTGGCATTCCCCCAAGGTCATAAGCCTTCCATTTTCACTGGCACAAATTTTTGTTATCCTTATCCTAGCCTCACCCTCCATGGTCTGTTAGCTCCAGATTATCTCTGGCTACTTCCCACCCTTGATCCTATCAAAATCCCATTCTCTTGTTTCTGACCTCTAGTCACCCCAGTCCTTAGACTCTTCCTAGTCACTTCCTCCTTAGACTCCTCCTCAAGATCCTCCCTAGACCCCTCCTCTCAGATTACTAGACCACCTCTAGACATCTCCTACAATCTTTCTGTATATAAGATCCATCCTGTTTCCACAAAGATGCTCAGATTCAGTCTAGCTCGAATTCAGTCTAACTCAGTTTCAATCAGGCTGGTTTGTCAATACAAGTGTCACAGATGGTGAGGCTTCTTAAGAGTCAACCCAATATGGTGGATATTTAATAAACTTTGTTTTTCTCTTTGGCTAAACGAAGGCTTGAGTCGAATTCATTCAAACAGGACCTGGGGGGGTCAGTATTTTGGGGTCTCATGCACCCCCAATCTCAACAAGACCATTAACCCTACTTCCAGTCCAGCCACCAAAGTTCTCTCCATCAAAATCCTTAGCACTATCAAAGGACAGCATCAGAAATAGATAGAATTTTCATCAAAGTGACATTAAAGAAGATTTATTATTATCTTCTGTGCCACTAAACCCCGAGAATCATGAGATCTTTATATCTGGCTTGCAGCTAAAACTAATCCCTATTAGAATGTGATCTTCTTGAGAGCAAGGACTGTCTTGATTTTTTATTTATTGTTTCCAAGACCTTAGCATAATGTTTTATACACATTTATTGGGTCAGATAGGTAGCACAGTGTATAGAGTGCTGGGTCTAGACTCAGGAAGATCTGAGTTCAAATTCAGTTTCAGACACTTACTAGCTGTGTGACCCTAAGCAAGTCACTTAACCCTATTTGCCCCAGTTTCCTCATCTGTAAAATGAGCTAGAATAGGAAATGACAAAGCATTCCAATATCTTTGCCAATAAAATCCAAAATGGGGTCATGAAGAATCAGATACAACTGAAATGACTGAACAAGACAAGATTCCACACAATAAGCATGTAATAAACGTGTTTTCATTCATTCAAAGTCCAGAACTTTCTAGAGAAGCTGGTTTGAAAAGCTTTAGTGAAAATAAAAAGTTTAGATTATGGTTCACAAGGTGAATGTTTATCTTCCTTTGACTAATGAGAAGACTCTTTTCCTATAATATATCATTTCTTCCCACATTTGAATAAACAAGTAAAGAAATAACATTTTATTAGGTGCAATAAATTCTTTTCCTCTTTGTCCAGGGCTCTTAACCTTTTATTATGTCATTGACCCCTTTGGCAGTCTGATGAACCCTACAGAATTTTCTCAGAATCATGTGTTTAAATAATTGAAAGGAATGCCAATTTTCAATTAGAGATTAGTAGAAATAAACATGCAATTTTTCCCCCTTCCAGGTTCATGGAATCACTGAAATTTACCCATGGGCACTTGGAAGTTTGTGAATGCCAAGAGAAGACTCTGTCATATGCTAACCAATACAGAGCCTACCTAAGTCTCTTTGAGGGAAGACACAGACAGTTGAATGAATGACTGGCCACTGATTTTTGCAGCTCTCAATTGTACCACATGTCAGGGTCCTTTGACCTCTAACTGGAAGAGTTTTCAAACTTCTGACATAGACACCCTAAGGGAAAGGGAACAATTCCAAAGGTAAAGTCAAAGACACAGCCTTTGAAATTGTGTGATACTGATATATCACTGTCAATCCCTCAGGCATTCTTTGTACCTCAGACCCTGGGCAGCTGGACAGCATGGCCTGGCATGTAAGACATATCCATTCTGCCCCCACATAAAACATTTCCAACCTACTCCAAGGAATTCCCACAGTACAAGAGAAATACGGCTATCGACAGCAAGGAATATTTCAACCACAACCTAGACTGTTCAGGTACAAAGACCTAGTTGTCTCCTTTGTTCTGCCATTTTATAGTTCTTTACATGTACAACTCTCACTCATGAAGGCTAATCTGAAACATCAACAACAATTTCCTATTGCTTCCTGTATTTATATGTTGGCTTCAGGTAGCTCCAGTATGACAGAGGTTGAAATATCTTCCAGGGTTACTTGCTGTCTTTCCAACTCCACACTTAAGTGGCCTGCTGATTTTGCTCTGCCAACACTATGATATTGAAACATTCTGCATATTGAATTGAGGTAATTAAGACAGCTAGACTTTGTCTTAGATTTTAAATAATAATAATATGACACTTCATATTTACATCTAACTTTTCAAACTGTCTTCAAATATCTACTCTCTTATATGATTCTCCAAATAACATAGGCCAATTGAGAAAAAGCTATCATTCTCATCTGATAGATTGTAAACAGGCATTAAAAGAGATTCAGTGACCTACTTCCTAAGCCAATACTCTTCCAAAGTCTTCCAAACGAGTATGTACACTAATCAGGTACACCAATACTTCTCCACAAGCCATTGAAATGTATCAGTGTACTTGAGAATCCTTGGGGGATCTATGTTCAAATTGGCAGAATCCTGTTGGGCAGACAGTGTTTTCCCCTTATTTTCCTTTGGCATTGACATCTGACAGTATAAACCAAATGAATCTAAGATTGAAACCCAGTCGTTGCTGCCTAACAAACAATTCTGGGCATCTTGTACTCAGGACCTGATATATCGGTCCATTTTCATTCTCTTGTTCCAAGTTCAGAAGCGTACATACATTTGGATCTTCCCAGTAACTTTCTGTGCCACCACTATGAGCACTACATACAGATTACAAAATTACATGATAAGGACATTGACTAACAGTTCCTTCAAAAAGTCTCTTTCATCTCTTATAGGACAATATCCATAGAACACAGGTCTCCTCACTTTCAATTCTATGAATTTTTTTCCAATAAATTTCATTAGAGTAGACACACATTGCAAATTTGGAGCTAAAAAACTTTACTGAGTTTACCATAAACAAATTAAGCAACTTACCCAGGGGCATATAACTAGTAATAGTCTGAGTGGGTTCAAGCCCAGGTGCTTTTAATTCTGAATTCAGTGCTCTACTCACTGTAGCATGCTATTTCTCTGGACATGACTACGCTGAACTATTTTCTCCAAGGACAGAGAGATATACAAACTGATATTTTATAGTTTTCCAAAACATTTAAGAGCTGAGGCAATAAAAAATTGGAATCAGTGAATTTTCCTTTAAAATATATCCCAAAACAAAATTAAAAATAAACACTACTCCCCTTCTAAAATGTAGCCTGTACTAAATTGTCCATCAACTCTTCCCCTGTGCATTGTGGAAAGAATATCATAAAGTTCCCAGTGGTAGGAGTCTGTCTTTTCTTCTAAAGTCTTGGTGTCTTGATTGAACCACCAGATTATTTTCCAAAGGTTATTTTGCGGCACAAATTTCATGAGTCATTTTCATCAGTTTGACCCATCTAATTGCCTGGAATATTGCTCCATAAAGCTGCATGGTGCATTCGGGCTCTCCATACATTTTATTACTCACCTTCTGGCCCTCTCAGCAGACATCCAGCTCCCTGGAAATGCTGTCATCCCTTACGTCCTGACTCAGACACTTTTATTCTTATGAGTATAATCATGGAGAGAAGACAATTGAGCTATGGGATCAAAAAGATCGCAACAGCTTCCCCCATCCCTCACAGGAGCACCTATTTCTCTCCTGCTTTAAGGCATAGATAAAAGCAATTACCACAGGGAGCTTCTGAATCTTTGGACTGTTACTGGTAATCTGTGCCTTATACTTTCTCCTGCCTGTTCAGTTGATTGTTTTTGACAAGAGGGAGCATAAGGTAGCCAAGTGACACCTCTTATGGCTGAGCAGTGTACCTCCAGTGTCATCTGGTACTTCCCAGGTGATCTGCTGCATTCCTCGATGTCATATATTTTGGTAGAGAAGCTGAAGTTGAGCTGTATTGCAGGACGCTGGGGGTTTTAGGAACAAAGAACACCAAAGGGCTAAGCTGTAATGACCCTTTGTCACTACAACGTTGACACTGCCTGCTGGACAGCACCTTCAGAGCCTTCTTCTGTTCTCTTGAACAGGGTGTATTAACAGTTTCAGAACCCTGGAATTCAGAAGTCCAGAGACCCTTTCAATTTCATTCCCTCTCTCCCCGCTGAAGTTTGCCCTGCATCTGCAAAGAATGACAGAGTCAGACCATCCTAGGGCAGTCTGACTGAGCATGTTCTTAGGTAGGTTCTAGAGAGCCACCTGCTGCTCAGCGTGGAGTCTGGAATCCATCAGAGGACTCACTTCATAACCTCCTCCATCCCCCTCCCCATACCCACTTTCCAGTGACTTATGAAACACAGTTACAAAAACACTTGGTTTATGTTCACAACAGCTGCCAAGGATAGAAGAAAATGGAAAAAAGGAAAGTTTACTCTGCACAGAAGCATCGGCATCAGTATGTTTTTTTCAAATTTAAATATAGGAGCCACTTGGTTTGATGTCCCTTTAGGAGTTATGCAAACAGGACTTATCAGATCTCATTTTGATATAACAGAGATTAAAAACTCCTGCTAGGTGCCTTGGAAGGCCTAGTTTGCATTGAATCACGCTAATGTGTTTTGCTGCCATTTTCTCATCCTAGGCAGTCAAATGTAGCACTCCTACCAACCAGCACACCTGCTGTCCTGACCACTTCCTACTTTGGATAGGCAGGCCCAATTCTCAGTTGCTCAGGAGGTGGTTATCCAATAGGTGGGTTGTCCCAGCCTTTTGTTTCTCTCCCTTTTCCCTCTGCTGGCCAACTTTTGCCCTCATTATTGCTCAACAGCACCATGCTGGGGAAAGAAGGAAAGCTTTGTGCATCGATGTTGTGCCTCCCATTAGAGAATTTTGTGGATTCAAGCCATGTGTACACACTTTCTTAGGGTCTCTGCCAAGACCATACATTAAAATTTCATACTATTAGGACTTTGTTATGGGGCAAATAAAAAATATACATACAGAGTATGTGTGCTAATCTATAGGGGAAGGAGACTGTTCCCTCTACAGCTCTCTGCCAATTCATTACTGGCAGAGACTGGGGTGCAATTTTAAGTCCCTGCTCCTCCATCTTTTTATTTATGAGTTGGTGAAGGAAACACTGGGTAGCACTCTGAGGATTCAACAGTTCGTCATTGTTGTAGATCTTAGGAACCAGCAGCAGATACTTTGCATCTTCAGAATCCTGTCTGAGACCTTCTTCTTGTATTAAATTAGTAGGTAATAGCCTACTCTGCTGCCAATTGATAACTTAGTCAGTCAAAGACAGAAGATAGGATCTACCCTCCCATTTCCCTTATTGCTATCCTGATTCCCTCCTCCCTTGTTGACTCTGCACCATTGCTAATAATGTTCTCAATGCCTGGAATTCACTCCCTCTACCTCTAATGAAATTCTACCAGTTCTTCTTTTTAGATCCTTCTCTATGACACCTTCCTTGATCCCCTCTGTCAGAACAGATCTACAGATATGCCAGCCTCTGAGCTATTATAAGGTAGAGGTGAAGTAACAAGGTCTCTGTTCTGAGGGCACTGATAGCATTGGCAGTCCTATAAAATAGAACAGAAGAGCTTCTCATTGAGTTAGGAAGAACAATTCGTTCAAAGTTAAAATAGGAAATTACTAGATGGTCAGCAGAGGTGGGCCTCCTCCCCTTTATGCCTTGCTCTCCTATGTCCATTTTAGCAATCTTTCCTGATTTCCTGGAAGAGTCTTGTTCATCTTTTGTTCTTGAAGAAGACAACTGACATCCAAGAGTGATGTCTTAACTTGTGCATATATTGTACAGAGCTAGACAAAATCATCAATTTCACTCTTTCCTCCAGTCATCGATGTCCAGTGGCAAAACAAAAGTCATGATGACTGGCGATGGCCCCCATGCAAGAGCCTCGGGTTGCTTTCTTAGGCTTTCTGTCTTCCTGCTACTAACTAAACACCCTCAGAATGCTTTGTGGTACTTACTCTGTAATCAAAAATTACCAGCTCCTAGTTGTGGCTCTGTCTAACCACACTGTAAGCTCTTTGAGGAGAGGGACTGTCTTTTAACTCTTTTTGTATCTCTAGGACTTAGTATAGTGCTAGCACATAGTAGGTGCTTAATAAATGTTTATTGATTGATTGACTTTTTATCTTATTTATTCACATACTGTGTTCTATATACAGTGATTTATGAACATAATATATTCCCCTCCAAGATGACAAAATCCTTGTGCAATTATATTGAAAATCATGTCTCATTTTCCTTTGCTTCTTTTTCAGTGCCCAATATAACAGTTTGTAGGTAGTAGATGTTCAATAGATATGCTGTCATGGAAAGAGCACTGGATTTTGAGTCAGAACAATTGGCTTTTCTGTTTTGCAGTGTGATCTTAGAAAAGTCACTTCCCTCTCTGGAACTTAGTTTCTTCATCTGGAAAATGAGAGGGTTGGGGTAGATTACTTCCAAGATCCCTTCAGCTCTAAATCTATAACCATCAAGGTCTCTTCCTTGAGGTGTAGCCTGGCCCAGTGAATTGAATGAAGGATTTGGAGTTTGGAAGCCCTGGGGTCAAATCCTTCTACTGACACCAACTACCAGGCCAGCAGCAAGTCACATAAACTCTCTGAGTCAAAGTCTTATCATGGATAAAATAGGAATAATGCCAGTAGTAATGCCTCACAAAATTATCAAGCAATAGTTACTTAGTCCTTCCTATGTTCCAAACACAGTGATAAGTGCTCAGGATTTGAAAAGAGGCAAAAGATGTTCCCTACCTCAAGGAGACTGCAATCTAATGGGGGAGATAACGAGAACAAATATATAGAAAGCAAGCTATATACAGGATAAATGGTTGTTGTCCATTCGTCTTCGAAGAGAACCAAAATGACATCACCATGATAAAGTGAAATTTCAGTGTGTCCCACTGTGGCTGATCAGACCAATAGGAGCTCAGAATGCTCTACCGCAGGTTAGACACAGATAGTCCATGTGAATATTTGGGGTGGATATCCCAATAAAGAGACACTAGAGTTTATTTGGGGTATTGGGGAGGTTTACATGATCAGATTTATATTTTAGGCAAGTCCCTTTAGTGGCCAAGTGGAAGATGGAAGGAGAAAAACGAGGTAGGCAGACCCACTAGCAAGCTATTAATTTTTCCCCTTCTTGTAATTGAGGTGAGAGGAATTTTCATCTGGGGACCCATAATATTCAACTCTCCCCATAGAGAAGTGGATCTAACCTTTGCTTGGGCCTTCCGTGGTTCTTTATACAATAAGAGTTGCCAATACCTGGTTTATAGAAATTTACTATAGATAAATATATATGGATCTTTTGGTTTAATTTTTTTAAATGATAATAACAGCAAGCATTTATAGAGAACTTTATATATATTTTCCCATTTAATCTTCACAACAACACTGGGAGATAGGTGCTATCATTCCCATTTTGCAGATAAGGAAACTGAGGTAGAGACACATTAAGTGACTCCAAGTTCAGGGCTCTATTCACTGAGCCACCCAGCTGCCTAAATGTTTTGTTGGGGGCAAAATGGACAAAGTCCCTGCTATAAGTCAAGAAGATGTGAGTTTAAATCCTGCCTCTGACACTTAATAACTGTGTGAATGTGAACAAGTCACTTACCTTCTTAGCCTCAGTTTCCTCACCTGTAAAATAAAGAAATCAGATGGTTGTGAAACTCAAGTGACACATAGCTTTTACACAAGCCTATGTAAAAGGCTTCCTCAATGGTAAAGTACCGTGTTAATGCTAGCTTTTATTACAGATGATCTAAGCAGAGACTTCTCTTTCTTCTTACCACCACTATTCAAAGCCCAGAACTCCCTGGCAGTGACCCACTTCAGTTAGTTTGGTGGGGTCCCCCAAGTAGCCATGAAAACAACCTGGCTGTTTCACTAGTATCTCAGATGCAACATATCCAAAACAGAAATCATCATCTTCCTTCGTTCTAGCATCTCTATTTTTGTTTATGGTACTATCATCCTTCCAGTTACCCTCTCTAGCCATAACCAACCAGTGCCAAGTCTTATCAGTTATTTCTTTACAATATCTCTTATACGTGTCCCCTACTTTCCATTCCTGCAGCAACCAACCTAATTCTGCTCCTTCTTGTCTCTTACCATTCTATAATAGTAGCCCCTTAACTGGCTTTTTTTCTCCCATCTCCAATAATCCCTCGTATAGCTGCCCAAAATCTTCTCAGTGTACAAGTCTGGCTTCATCATTCTTCTATTTAAAGACATTCCTTGGTTCCCCATTGCCTATTGGGTAGACACAAACTCTTATCCTCCAATTTTAAAATATGCATAATCCTGGGAGGTGTGTTAAGTCATGAACTGTAGAGAATGAGAAGTGAGGTTTGGAGCAGCAGGTGGGAGCGCTGGAAACCTTTACCATCATGTTAAATTTGTAACAATAAATTTGTAACAACAAAACCCATTTGGCTCTGGTTCTAACATAGTCACCTGGAAAAAATCTTTTCTGATTCCAATAGATACTAGTGCCAAAGTCACCTTATACTCATTGTGTATATATTACACACACACACACACACACACACACACACACATGTATATGTATATATGCATGTTTATTTATGTACATATATACACACATAGACAGGATGTCCCAAAAGCCTTAGTGCAGCCTAAAGCTTTAATGGTGTATGTAGTATATGTATGTGGCAGCTAGATGGTTCAGTGAATAGACTACCAGGCCTAGCGTCAGGAAGACTCGTTTTCGTGAGTTCAAATCTATCCTCAGACATTTACTGTTATGCGACTGTGGGCAAGTCATTTAACCTTGTTTGCCTCAGTTTCCTCATCTGTAAAGTGAGCTAGAGAAGGAAATGGCAAATCATTCCAATATATTTGCCAAGAAAAACCCAAATGGGGTCACAAAGAGTTGGCTATGACTGAAAATGACTGGATGATATGTATATGCATGTACATATGCATTGTGTATTTCTGTAATTGAATTTGTTTATGTACATATATCATACATATATATATAGAGAGAGAGAGAGTATCTCAAAAGTCTTAGTGAAATTTTAAACTATTAAAGTTTTTGGGATACCTTGTGTATATATATACATATATATGTATATATGTATGTATATATATATATATGAGCTTATATGTGTATACATATACACACATGTATGTAGAGACAGAAGTACAAGGTAGTTTTAGAGGAAAGAACACCAAAATATGGGAGGATCAGAAAAAAATTTTTTAGTTGACAATTTTTTTGGCACTAGGCCCTCCTGGATCTTGTTGTCTCACTTAATGGAATATAAGCTCTTTGAGGGTAGAGACTACTTCGTTTACTCTATAGCCAGCACAGGGCTTTATAATCAGTAGGCATTTCATAAATGCCTATTCATTGGTTGACTTAGGATAAGACAAAGATTAGGAAATAAGCCATGAGAAGTGGAGGGAGGTGAATGAGGAGAGGTAGGAAATGCAGAGAGGCTGATGACTTCCATTCCAGGTTGGGATTTAATTCAGTAAGGATATTCTAAAATAACATATATTTTAAAGAGAACTATATTACTAACATCCAAATATTTCCTGTACATCCTTTTTCCACAGACCCTAATTTAGAAATACTGAGGTAGAAGAGCTGTAAGGTTCATTTCAATTCTAAAGGGATATAAATCTGGGTTTGATTGGATTTATCCCAACCCAAACTCATTCAGGTTAGTTGGAATGAGACCAGTCGGATTTGGTTTCTCTTCTTTCAAAAAACATACAGCAGAATCAATAACTTCCCATATTCCAGACCTTAGACTTGAAAGAACATCAGTTCTTGCTGGGAACATTTCTGAAACTGACCAAGTCTTACATACTCAAAATGTATGAACTGGTCCAGGTAACTCTCTTTATTGCTGGGATCTGAGTGAACAGCTTGATCTTGGGAGGTCAACCACATTTAATTATAGTTTCCACTGTTACTTCATTGCATCATTTATTTATTGTTCTTCATTTATGAGCCTCAATTGTTCTCTCTGACTAAGCTGCTTTTCACATTAAATTGGGATCTGAGTTCAAAATGTTTCCCCAGATGGTTTGTTGACCATAAAACTAATGATAAGGGTAAGACCAAAATAAAAGAAATCAAAAATAACCATCTTTCTATTTTAAACCCGCAAAACCTTTGGATGCTCCCAATCCAAAGCACTTTATACAGCTTTTAATGGCAGAGACAAACAAAAGTGACCTGCTTTCATCAGTTATTTTCACTTCAGGCCTTATAAAAGTCTGTTGTATAGTATTATGGAAAGAGTGTTGGATTGTAGACTCAGAGGCTCTCTCTGCTACAGAGGTCACTATTTTTGTGACCTTGGAAAAGTTCTCTGGCCTCAGTTTTTTTCCCTGTAAAATGAGAGGATTAGAGATGTGAACTTCATGGTCCTTTCCAGCTCTAAATCTATGATCCTATAACCTGGAATTTCTATTTTTCATCCTTTCTAATATATTACTTTCTATTCATTCTCTCCCCATCTCAGAGATCAAAGCTACAGAGAGCAGAGAGCTGCTATAACTCACTCCTCTAACGTATTGAACCTCTTCTAACATGATGGACAGAAGGGATGGGAAGGGGAGGGTAGGGGAGGGGAGGGAAAGGGAGGGGAGGGAAGGGGAGGGGAGGGGAGGGAAGGGAAAGGGAGGGAAAGAATTATTCATTAAATTCCCATTTTGTTATTCTTGTTCAGTCATATTCAATTCCTCATGACCCCATCTGGGGTTTTCTTAGCAAAGATGCTGGAGTGGTTTTACCATTTACTTCTCCAGCTCATTTATAGATGAGAAAACTGAGGCTAACAAGAGTTAAGTGACTTGCCCAGGGTCACATAGCAAGTAAGTATCTGAGGCCAGATTTGAACTCAGGAAGACTTTCAGGCCCAGCACACTACTCACTGTGCTGTTTGCTGCCTTCTAGATATTTCAAAATGGGAATATGGAAAGAATCATAGTAAATGCACACCTTTCCCACACAGACTCAACTGAAAGAATGGATCTCAGAAAAGGGGGCAACAATGAGTCATGAGAATGGAATGAGGAGGTAGCTTTCTACTCTTATCAGCTTTGGACTTGTGATTCAAAACTGGCCTATTCACTTAGACCCCGGAAGCATCCTCTGTGGTCCTAAGCTTACACCAAGAATTTCAAAGTTTTAATTCTAATTATGCCCTTATCTCTCTGGGGATGAGGAGGAGCAAACAATGAACACTACTAAAAAGGCACGTAATTATTTGTGGTCTAAGAAGAAGACAAAGAGATGCCTAGCATCTCCACTCTTCCCTTTAGCTCTTGGCTCTCTTCTGTGGCATCTGGATGAGGAATTAGTAACTTGTTTCTACTTGTTTTCTTATTTCTTTTGGTAAGCAGAGGATCAGCAAGAGTTGATGCAGCAGTATTCTTCTCCTCCATTCAGCCTTTCTCAAAAAATGAATGAGTGAAAAAAAAATGCAAGTGCTTGCTATTTGCTAAATCCTTTGTTGGATGCTGGGGATACAAACAGAAAAGTCAGACAGTCCTGGCTCTCAAGGAACTCACATCCTAATTGGAAGAGGCAAAATGTGTAAGAAAATTTATCCTAGATGGATTGACTTTATCATCCAAACTTTATTTAAACTGGCTTTATCCTATGTTGCTTCTCCTTGTATTATGAAGTGATACTGAATATCATCTTCTTCTTATCCTTCTCCTGAAGCTATTGCAAGCAAATTTCTTTCTAAATTCATGCTGTCCTTGGATATCATATCCTTCTGCTAGGCAAGTGAGTCATGTTTGCTGACTAAGGCACATTTTAGGCTCTTTCATAATGATTTATATCAGTTAAATTTAAATTTGTCAATCTGGGGTTGTATTCATTGTCTCTCTTTGTTTCAAATCATATCCCATTTTTTGTCATTACTTGTTTAAAAATAGGTAGCATGTAATTATAATAATTCCAAGCTACATTTTCTCTTTTTTATTCTAACTTCCAATTTTGATTTTTGCTCTCTTTAGCAAGTGGATAATGTATACAGGGAGCTGATTAAGAGCTTCATTTCAGTAATGTCATTTCTTGTCATTTAAAATATAATTAATTTTTTTTGTGTGATAATGATGATGATGATGATGATGATGATGATGATGATGATGTAGGGCTGGCCTAGTACTAGCATCCTGCTAGTTCACTTGAAAGTCATCAATAGTTAACAAAAGGGAGATTACTCTTTCCTAACACATCAAAGATATGTTAAGGATAGAATGTGCTTAGGTTGTTTTTTGGGCCCTCCCTTTCTCGATATTGAAACTCCTAAGGTGAGCACAGCAATGTATGATTCAACATGGTCTTCGGAAATCCAGCAAATCAGAGGGCCCCTATTTCACATGAATGGGACTTTTTTATGCCTTCGGGTGGTAGGAAGCTGCTCAGGGGAGGCAGGGACCAATCAAATCCCAGAGATAATTTTGTTGCCTTTTAGAGAAAACTAAAATTTATTGCCAAGGGAATCCCAGACCTGTCACAGTGATGTTATCCCATTTTCACCACATCCAGCACTTAACAATACTTTCCTTGAACTATTCCTGTTTTATAGGTGTGAAGTTTCTGTACACATTATAGCAGTGGCATCCAAACAGAGAGTACGTAAGGATCCCTATGGGCTGCTATTGACTTAAAAATCCATATATTAACATTTATTATGGCCTATTGTGTTTTTTTAGTTTTGTAAAATATTTCCCAACTACATTTTAATCTGGCTCAGGCTACCTTGGAAGCAGTGCCCCATGTGGGCTTCCAGTGCTTGATACCTCTGTTGTATAGGTCTTTGCCCTCTCCTTCCTATTCCTGATCCATATTTTCCAACATATTAAGGTTATCCTCTGTAAGAAACAGCAAACAAAAAACCAAAAAATCAAACCCAGAGTGGTCTAGACCAAAGTGTATGGAGAGAAGTAATGGTTTAAGAATGAAAGTGCATCAGTCAGTAAGCATTTATTAAACATCCCCTATGTGCAAGGTAATGTGCTTAGCACTTGGAATGCAAAGAAAGGAAAAAACAAAATCTTTGCCCATGAGGAGAGCATAATCCAATGGGGGAGACAGCAAGTAAACAAGTTAGATGAATGATAAATAGGAAACAATCAATAGGGGGAAGACACTAGAATTAAGAGACATTGAAAAAAGCTTCCTGTAAAAGGTAGGATTTTAGCTGGGACTTGAGGGAAGCCAGGGAAGCTGGGAGACAGTGATGAGAAAAGAAAACATTCCAACTGTGGAGGACAGCAAGTGAAAATGTCCAGGGTCAAGAGATAGAGTGTCTCGTTTTGGGGATAGCAAGGAGGCTCATATCACTGGATTGTTGATTGGTCGGTTGCTGACCTTCATGAAAAGGACCAAAATGACATCGCTATGTTGGAATCAAGGGATAGTATGCTTGGCTATGGCTCATCAGACCAATACAAGCTTAGAACTCTCTACCATTAACCCTCTTGAGAGCCACCTCACCTCTGCATGTAGCAATTAGCTTTCGTAATAGGAGTCCATTGAAAACAAATGACTGTTAAGGACATGGCTTTTAATGAAGTTAATGATTTTGATAGTATGTAGAAGCACAACATCTAACTTTGGCGATATTTTTTTGGCTACAAATGCCTTTCAATGGATCATGCAGTAAGTAAAAGTGATATGTTCATTGACACTAGCTTTTAACTTTTGCTACAAATCCAACATTCTTGCCCATCATTGCTTCAGCACTGTCTGTACAGACTCCAATGCAATTTTTCCACTGTAAACCTTCATTTATGAAAAATTCATCAACTGTAAAATATATATCTCCACCACTTGTGTACCCTTACAAAGAGCAACAAAACAATAATTCCTCATGCTTCCTTCATAAACATCTTATATAAAGTAACATCTGTGCCATGTTAGAAATATCAGTTGTTTTATCTAACTGAATTGATAACTTTGAACTGCCCTTAAGCTTGATAATAAGCTTCTGAAACTTGTCATTTCTAATTTCAGAAATTTTTTTGGAAACAGTATCATTTGATAAAAGAATGTTACGAATTTCATCCCCATACATTTTCCCATGAACTGTTTCTGACATTTTAATAGCGACAGGTAATATAAGATCTCTTATTGCACAGGGCTTTTCAGTTTTTGCAGTTAAATAAGAAGTCTCATTAAGATCCAAGTAAATACTTTTCATTGACAATAACAAATTTCTCAAAACATTGTTTTTCTTTATTTGAGTTTTTAAAAGTCGTTCAAAATATTCCTTTGGTTTACTTCAGCACACTGCATGCTTAGTACTAAGATGTCATTTTAGTTTGGCTGATTTCATGCTCTCCATAGCCAAAACTTCATTATAAATTAATCAAAGAGGTTTTTTTTACATCATCATCATTATTAGAAGTAAATCCATATTGCAAAAATAATTCAACGTATTTTCTTTTTCTTATCAATTTAGGTGTGCTGCAATCTGATAGCCAATACTCTGTCACATTGTCATCAGCATTTTTACCTCTTCTATTTAAATTTAGTCATTTATCCATAACCAGAAAATATTTTTGTCCTAAAATATAAATAAATATTGCTAAATAATTTCTCAAATAAATACTGATTTTAGTGTATGAAATTAATTTGCTTGTGCTTAATTTTATTTAAAAATTGATGTTCATACTTACACATATAGCAGAGATGACAGAGAAATATTTTTGCTGCAATTAAACACAGGTTTGTGTAAAAGAAGGAGATAACAGCAATTTTAAAAATCAAATATTCTAACACAATACAATAAGGAATGATGGTAAGAAAATATTTAAAGTCTTTATTTTCTGTGATTAAACCATTATATTCTTGTAACAGCAGAAAACTTTGCATGTACAGTAAAAACATCACAATTCATAACATACAATCGTCTCAAATCTGAGCCAAGGTATATCTCACAGCATTCGTTGGTATCACTTGGCACGACGCCATGGGTAGTGCAAAGTGCACATGTTGTGTATTCAGAACCAAGGCTGCAGTGAAGTTGCATGAGGTAATATGGGCAAGCACTGCCAGAAACACTTCAGATTCATTATATGTTTGATTTTGAATTAAGTTTTGATTGTTGTGCATTCAGAAATCTTTTACTATTGCCAAATTTTTCATTACCCCCACATTCAGTTACATGACCCCATATGGAGTCCAGCTTGAGATGTCTAATTGGCAGGTGGAGGTCAGCAGAGAGGTTAGGATTGGATAAGTAGACTTGAGAATCATCAGCATAGAGATGATAACTGAATCCATGACTACTAATGAGACCATCAAGTGAAACGGTATAGAGGGAGAAGAGACTCAGGATAGAGCCCTGTGGGACTCTCACAATTGGTAGCTATTACCTGTATGAAGTTCCAACAAGGAGACTGAGAAGGAGTAGTCAGAAAGGTAGAAGGAGAATTAGGAGAGTAGTTTCATGAAAACCTAGAGAGAAGAGAGTATCAAAGAGGATGGCTGACAGTGTCAAAGGCTGCAGAGAAGTCAAGAAGGATGATGATTGAGAAAAGGCCATTGGTTTTGGCATTTGAGAGACCACTGGTAACTTTGGAAAGAGTAGTTTTGTTAAATAATGAGGTTGGAAGTCAGAATGTAGAGAGTTTAGAGAGAGGAAAGTAAAAAGGCACCTGTCATGGATGGCCTTCTCAAGGAAGATAGAATAAGAAATGTGTTCCATTCTTCTACCTCAATTATTGCAGAAGTTGTGGACTTCTGGATGGCACCAGTTAAGCAGGCTTAAGAGCTAAGTGGAAAGAAGACATAGACATCTCCACTGAATCAATCAATTGATCAGAGAGGTCAAAATCATTTCACTTATGTGCAATAGGAAGCGTATTAGGATTGATGGAGAAGACTTCAGCCATTCCCTATGGGGCTTTTCGTAAAATTGCAAGCTAGTTCAGAACTCTTGGCATCTGAGTTGGAAGGGACCTGAAACAAACATCCAGTCCACCACCCTTATTTTACAGAAAAAGAAACTGCAACCTAGAAAGGGGATGTGAGGTTGAACCAGAATCACACAGGTGCTAAAATTTTAACCTAGCTCCCTGGCCCCCTAATCTAAGGGATCTTTAAGAAATTTGTCAAGTAATCACCATATTTTGTTACCTTTGGAGACACAATCATAGATAATGGCATGTTTCATTTTGGTGACATTTCATCTCTCTCAGTGATGAGTATGAAAATTTCTTATATATTTAGAGGGAAGACTGGGACTCATAGTTTGTCTGGGTGATCATCCAAACACAGGGATATTTATCTTAACTTTCAAAGCCTCAGTGTTTTATAATTTTTCTTGGATTTGAGAGTAAGTGCAATGAAAACTTTTTATATATGCATGAAGAAGTGACCTATTTTACACACTAAGGTCACTGGCTTCTACTGGTAGCTTGAGTGTTTGATTTTTAATCCACTGGTCACCCAAGGCATGACATTGTATTATGAAGCTGGGAAGTAGTGAACTTGAGCCAGAGATGAAGTGCACCCAAAATCAATATACCTAAGTGAAAGAAAATCTTTTACAGACTCCTGTTCTCATAGATCATGTTTTCCCAATTACTGAGAGAGTGGTTGTGACCTTAAAAATAACTAAAAAACAAGACTGGCTTCTGCCCTAGGGAAAAGGCTAATGTTTCCCAAGAAAAATAGGAGTACTGTCCTTTTCTTACTTCACAGCTGCTCCAGAATTGGAAATTTGCCCACCATCAATTGATGATATAGTTCCCTAATGTTGGTCCTCTGATTTTCATCCTTGTCTGTAAGACAGGGAATACTTTCTCGCTGATCTCCAGTACCCCATGGCAATAATAATAATGATAAGAGCTTTCTATTTTTATATATTACTTTTCACTTATTAAGTGCTTTCTTTGCGCTGCATATTGAAGAAAGTTCAAGCTCAACCATACTTGACTCTATGGACTTTGCCTCCATGTTTCAGCTGCTTTCTTCATCCACTTTGGTATCTCCCTTTTTCTATTAGTAAATTCCTCCCAAAACCTCCATTTTGAGAAAGGGTACAGAAAGTCATCTTTCATTTTCTGGATTTCATCACTGTTGGGGATGGAAGCTCAATTCCAGGTGGACAGTCTCGGGCAGGTAAAGGTGGGAACTTCTAAATCTTAGAGTTCTCACGAGACCCCCCAGGAAACGACTGGGAATCGAGGTGAACCGAGCTATCTCGTGTATTTCCGCCTCTTCCCGTGAGAAACATGATGGGAGAGAGCTCTCCCCGCCCTCAAGATTGTCCCGGATCTGGGCACACTATTGTTATCTAACAGCACGGTATTCAGATGCAAACTATGCTGCTAGAGGGTTTAAGTAGGATCAGGAAAGCCTGAAAGTGCTCTTGGGCGGAGGGACGCAGAGCGGACAGGACAACAAGGCTCCGCTTTTCCTCTCTCTTCTCTCCCCTCCCCCTCTCTCCCCACTTATACTTCTACTTCCAATCTCTTATTGTAAGATCTTTGCCTCCTTGGGAGATTCTTCGCTCCCTCCTAAGGAAGAATTCCCCTGCACTTGTAACTAGACCTTGAAATAAAGCTCAACCCTTGCTCGACTCTGGAACATCCTTTCTCTCATACGAGCATCCAGTTTGGCCAACTGAAGACCTCGGGATAGAGGTAAGAAGACTTGGGTAGCCCTCAGGCCTCTAGGCCTGGCACATCACTACTCTCTATATCAGGAAATGGAAGGTATGGGGGAGGGTAAGTTCTCCATCTGTTTCCCAGCTTTTCAGCTTTTTTTTTAAATATATGATCTTCCTCCTATTAGAATATAAGCTCCTTGAGGGAAGGGGCTGTTTTTCTCTTTGCTTGTTTCTCCAAAACTTAGCACAGTGCCTGGCACATTATAAGCACTTAATAAATCCTTTCTGACTTCACATTGCTTCATTGGATCCTTTATAACAACAGGATCTCCCTCGTGTCATGAATTCCAGGGCAGTTTTGACTAACGTACATTTCCTTAGTAGTAACAGTACCTCCCTTCCTTGCCTTTCCTTTTCCCCACCACATTTGAAGATCATCCCACTGTCAAGCTAAGCCTTCTACCCAGTTCCCCCAAATCCAGATTCGTAGGCCATTGCACACATATCCAGTCCTTGAACTTGCTCTTTTAATATTCTCATCCACCCACCCCCATACACAGATACTTTGGTTGTGTCCTCAGAGTTTCACTGCTACATTTCCCCTTCAGGATTCTAAAGGTAACTCTGCTGTACAGTAGGGTTCTTCTAATGGTCCAAATCTGGAGTATTCTCCCTAATGTCAATCACCAGTGATTAGTGTCCCAATATCACCAAACCAGTTGTCATCAATTACTTTTTAGAAAGAAATATTTACTGAAAAGATATGGCAAGAACCATTAAAAAATATTTCCCCAACTGAAAAACAATCTTACTTAGTGATCTCATCAGATGTCATAATTTTGATTATCATCTCTATGTTAACAGTTCTCAGATCTACTTGTCTAGCCCCACCCTCTCCTAACATCCAGCCTTCTCAAATTGGGATGTCCCATAAATATCTCAAAGTCAATATGTCAAAAATTGAATTCTTTATCTTTCTCCCCAAACCCTCCCCCTTCTAAACTTCCATATTATTTTTGAAAGTACTACTATCCTTCCAGTTACCCAGGTTTTTCACTCTAGGGGTCATCCTCATTCTCTCTCTCTCTCTCTCTCTCTCTCTCTCTCTCTCTCTCTCTCTCTCTCTCTCTCTCCTTCTTACTCCTCCCCATACAGTCCGTTGCCAAGTCCTGTTGATTTTGTCTTTGTAACATTCCTTGTATACTCATTCTCTTCTCTGACATTCCACCATCCTGGTGCAGGCACTCATCACTTCATACCTGGACGACTGTAAGAGTCTGTTGGTTGGTCTTCCTACCTTGTCTCTCCTTATTTCAGTTCATCCTCCATTCAGCTCTCAAATTAGTCTTCTAAAAGTGCTGATCTGAGCATACACACAAATACACATAAAATTTAATAAACTCCAATGTCTTCCTATCAATTCCAGGATCAGATATAAGGGCATTCAAAACCCTTCACAACTTCATGTTCTCCTGCATTTCTAGTCTTCTTACCTTAGTATCCCCACCCGATACTCTGTGAACCATAGATAAAACTCTGTAGGTGTAGATACAAGGACTTTCTCATTCTTTGATAGGATTCATGCAGAGTTATCTACCCTAGGAAATGTGTGTGTGTGTATATGTATTCATATACATATGTGTGTAGTTGTGTGTGTATATGTACACACACAGCTTTCCCATAGGAACACAATAGATGTGCCACATCAGTCAAACTCTTATTTCTCACTTTCATAATTATCATTCATTCAATAACTATCCTATTCCCTCAAAAATAGAGAGAAAATTAGGTGGTATAGTGGAAAGAGGTGAGAAAACATAGGGGCATATATCAGCTTTGTCACTTTCTGTCTCTGTTACCATCAGCTAATCACATTATCTCTGTAGACTTCACTTTCCTTATCGGTAAAATGAGGTTGGATGATACCACCTTTGACGTTCCTTCCAAAACATAAGGTTCCCTCATCTCTGAATCTATGACTCCATGGAAAACAAAACTCTACCCCAAACACTGAGCTGATCTTCTTGCTTTTCCTACTTTATAACATCATGACCAGCGGTCAGAAAAAAAAATTCTGACTCTTTATAGAAATTAGGAACAAGCACTGAGAGTGAATTTTTCTCTCTTTACAGAAACAAGAAACAAGCACTGATAGTGAATTTTTCTCTCTTTATAGAAACAAAAAACAAGCACTGATAGTGAATTTTTCTCTTATATCCTATCCCATCCTCACTTTCCCTGGGGCCCTTAAGGACAGTGTGATCATTACTTACGTGGGACAGAAGGACAATAGCAAAGAATGAATTAGGGCAAGGATTCCTATGTAATGGTTCACAAATTCTTGGGGGTTCATAATTATAGTTCAAGGGATTTATGCTAAAAATTCTTTAATCACATCTTCAGCAGTAAATAATTGCCCAATTATCTTACAAATATATTTTTCTTCTTTGACAAAAAGCAGGTGCAAGTTTGAAGTATTATAACTTTGTTTCTGCAGTGAATCAAAACTGTCTTGATCACGCACATAGCAATTTTGGCCTTCATGTAGTGATTACATCAAACTCTGACCACGTCTGGCTAAATGCAATGTATTCTTGCAGTTTCTCAAGCTGTTATCAAATTATTTCCAAACCACCACACAAGTTCAACATTTGAGCACAAATCAGTTCCCAATGAATGAGAAGATACATGCATAAATCTTCATTGTTTACTGTACACTGCACCAGAAAAGTTCCCTCATTCCACTCTGTCACCCTGTAATTGTACCTCACCAGCTTTGTAATCATATGACTAGATGTAAGGAAAACTTGTGTTCTTGTAGAATAAATATCAGACTGTCTGAAAACCACAGTCATTAGGCATGTGCATTAGAAGATATTAGAAACCATCTTGGACCATCATAAATGTTATACAGAAACAGACCTTCTATTGCCTTTCATTCAGTATTAAGGCTGGTTTCTAACTCAAATTTATCTTCTACATATGTTACTATTCTTGTACATAGTAGATTTTCAAATAAACTGGTTGACAATACCAGACAGTCATTCAGTAGAGTTTCTGTGAACGTATAGCCAGTGTGACAGTGGTAGAAGAAAGTCATGTCTGAAAGGATTCTTTCCTTACGAAGATTGGTTTATATATGATCATTGTATAAAATGAAGCAATATGTACAATTGAACTTTTAGAACAGTTACCAGATGGTTTGGTGGCACAAGCTCCATCACCGGGTCTAGAGTCAAGAAGACTTACTATCAACCCTGAGCAAATCCCTTAATCTCTGTCTGACTCCGTTTCCTCACCTAGAAAGTGGGAATAAGAAAGTATCTACCTCCTAAGTTTGTTGTATCAAATGAGATTATATTTGAAAAGCAATTTGCATGATGCCTAGCACAAAAAAGGCATTTAATAAATGATTCTTTCCTTTCTTATTTTTTATTACAGAGCATATCATTAGCCACTAGAAAGGAAAATATTTTGTATGATAATCATCTCTTCATTTTCAACAATTAGGTATCTAAAATATTAGGGGGAGATATTTTTCCATTTTTTAGCAAGGGAGCTTCTAAAATTATCCTATCACTTTTTGTTACACATATGAGGAAACATTTTTATTTTTTTTTCATTTCAAATGAAAATATAGGGATTAACTCAATGTGGAACCATGTTTAAGATTCTGTTTATCTGTTATTGAGTTAAATATTTTTTTTAAAAAAGACTAACATTGAAATTAACTTTATACGTGATTATTATATAATATCAAATATCTTCCAAGTTGTAACTAATTTCACTAAAATATTATTTACATTCAATAAAATAAAGAAATTTATTATGCAGTCTTACAAATAATAGTAAACATATGAAGTCTTACTGGATTACTTTTAATTCTTATAGAAGGTTCCACCCTAAATTATTTTATAATTAAATTTATAACTTTATACTCAAAGTTTTCGTAATTACAGGTAGAATAAAATTTTGTATTTTATAATTATAACTGTACAGCAGAAATTTTGCTTTGGAATTTTGGGGACAAAAGTTATCATTGTGGCTATTCTGTGCACATAATGAGTAAATCTAAAAGAATATTATGAGTAGTATATTAAATTACCTTGGGGATTCAAAACACATTTTTTTTTTTTGGGTGAAAGGTGTTTGCAGAATAAAAAACATTGGGAACCACTGAAATAGAGATTTGGATCCAAGCTCCAGGTTCATATTCACCACAGTCAAGCTTATATGCACCATTTACAACTCTGCCGGGGACTGAGCCATCTGTAGAGTTCATTTCATTGTTGCACACATCACTGAATGTTTTTTCTTTCTCTTTTTAAAATGGCAGTTGGAACTCTAGCACCAATTACCCATTGCTCTCCCCCTTTCCTTTCCTCATCTCCCTCTGGCAAACCCTGCAAAGTAAGTACTATCTTTAGAATTTTTTAAAAAAAACTTCTTACCTGAATAAAGTCAAGTGGTTGAGTATGTACCTTCCAATTCCAATGCTTCAGGAGAAAGTGTTAATTCTGGAGATTCTAGTGAACCACAACAAATCTCATAAAACCACAGTATGTCAGTCAGAAAGAATTTTAGAAATTATTTAGTCCAAACCTCTCATTTTTACCCAAGGAAGCTGAAGACCACTCAGCTGAAATGACTTTTTGAGGGTCCAGTAGAAGAGCCCAGGTCTCTTGCCTCCCAGGTTAGTGATCTTTGCATCGCATCATACTATTACCTTATTAATAGTTTATATGGAAGATTTGCAACATGCTTTATGTGCATTATCTCATTTTATTCCTCTAAGTAAGGTGCTATTGACCCTTATTTTGATTATGAAGAAACTTTGTCTAACAGGGTCAAGTGACTTGCCCAGGTTCCCACAGCTAGGAAATACCTAAGACAGCATTTGAACCCAAGCCTCACTGACTACAAACCCAATATTGTATTGTTGATGCCAAACTGCAGTTACATATCCACCACGCTTTTCATGCAGCTGTACACTCCTCCAAACCGTAGCTTAGTTATTTTTCCTGGTGAAATTCATCAAATCTTCTTCAAGTCAAGGAGCCCTCAATGGTGTATCACCATCTGTATTGCTTCCAGGCAGAGCAGGATGTTCTTTGCAATACTATTGATAAAAGTGGTTATGTTTTATTCAGACTCATGTCCATCCAGAGTTCTCAGATAGCATGTGAAGGAGAAAACAGGCTAACAATTAGCAGAACCTGCAACAAAGGGACTGGTTTGTGTTCACTGATGGAAGCCATGCCTCCCCCAATTCATTTTCTTTCTTTTTTTAAAAAAATAAAGTGAGAAAATTATGCTGCAGTTTTCACTCAGAGTTCATCAGTTCTCTCTCTGCAGGGTTTTTTCATCATGAGTCCTTCTGAATTGTCTTGGATCATTGCATTGGTCATAGCAGCCAAGTTTTTCCTAGTTGATCATCATGACAATACTGTTTCTGTGCATAATGGTCTTCTGGTTCTGTCACTTCATTTTACATCAATTCATAAAGATCTTGACAAGTTTTTTTTCCGAAACCATCCTCCTCACCATTTCTCACACCTCCAATCCATTTTCATAGAACAACATAGTTCTATATGGGAACAGATCACCTAGAGAATTAAAGTCTTTGCATCTGCCAATGATCTTTGCTATTTGAAGACAATACTAATATAAAGAGTTATATTGAAGTCCAAGTTACTAGGACTTCCTCTGTGCTGAGGAAGCAGAAATCCTCCTGTCTGTGTTTTCCCTAAGACCCAGGGTAACATACATCTGTTAATGGCAAAGTTAGAAAAAAATTGATATAGGAAAAAGAAAAAGAGTAAATGAACCATATAGTGAGTCAGATGGCCCTCTCCCCAAGCATGAAACCTGAGAATTAACTGATTTTGACTCATCTTTCTTTTCTCCCTGCCCTTTCTCTCCCACCAGATATATTCTAGTCCCACTCCCTTACCTCACCCCCTCCTCCACACTATTTAAAGTTCACATATACCCCCTTTCACTTGATATGATCAAATTTCCAGTGGCAGAGGTAGAGAGGGGTAGGAAAGAGGGTTGGGTCTAAAGTCAGAAGAGCTGGGTTCAAATGCTACCTCTGATACTTAATGTATGACCTTGGACAAAATATTTATCCTCTAGAAGCCTCCTTTTCTTTATCTATAATATGAGGGGTTTGGATTGCAGGGGTGGGGAACCAGCTGCCTCAAGGCCACATGTGGCCTTTAGGTCCCCAAGGAATTCACAGCACAAATTCTCTAAGGGGAAGTTTGGATTCAACCAAAAGGCCACACTTGAGGACCATATGTGGCCTCCAGGCCATGGGTTCCCCACCCCTGGTTGGGTGGTCCACAAAGGTCTCTTTTAGCTCTACATCTGTGATTCTTAGATTGAAAACTGGACAGCTTTTCCACTAAGGTCTCTTTTAGCTCTACATCTATGATCCTTAGATTAAAAACTGGACAGCTTTTCTTTTGTCCACACGAGACACCTCTGGCTTCTTTCCTTTTACTCAAGCACAAGTGTTCTAGTATTAAAAATCACTCGAGCTATACTTCTCAGTAGAAAGATAGAGACTATAGATGGGAAATGTGGCATACAACATTTTTGTATTCTCAGTTGAAATGTTTTACCGTTGCAAGGAAGTCTTCAATGCAAGGGTGGTAAGGGAACAAGGGAATGGAGCAAATATTCATTAATCTCCTAAAGTGCCTGGCACTGTGCTAAGAGTTTTATAAACATTATCTCATTTGAGAAAAAGAAACAATTGTGAGATGGTTGCAAATGGTAACAATAAAAACTTTAAGAAATCACTCCTTTCATCCACCATCTTCCCTATAACACTCTTCCCATTTCTAAAAGTCCCTCTCTGGATCTCCATCAGGACTCATATCACATTTTTAATGTGTACTCGTGTTTCTGGGTTTTAAACCCAGGTCATGCAACTTGGAATCAAAAATTTCTGGAACCAGAATGTGTCTGAAAAGAACATCTCAAACAACCACTTCATTTACACATGAGGAAACTGAGATCTGAGAGAGATTAAGTGACTTTCCCAATATCAATCCAGGTATTAAATAGTAAAACTGGGATCATAAATTTGCCAGCATCCAGGAAGGGTTCTGGGAGGATGATAGTACAGACAGAAATCCAGATGTTGAAATGCTTATGTCCAAGATGTGAGACATCAAATGGTGAACCAGTTTGCAAATTCAAGACAGAACCCCAGTTAGACGTTTGCCTCATGCATAATGGCCACTTAACTGACTAAATGCTATGGTAGTGTTGTGTTTCCGGATATGATAACCTCATATATGTATCCATCTCAGTGGTAGCAGTCTTAGAAAAGAAATTCCTAGCTGTGTGGTATAGTGCTGGACTTGGAGGACAGAGGCCTCTGCCGGAATCTGCTTCAAGTACTTGCATGTTGTGTTAACTGGTCTGAGTTTGTTTTCTCATCTGAAAAATGGGCATCATAGAATTTGCATACAGGTGTTATGAGGATCAAATGAATATATAAAGGGTGTAAATGCTGGCTGTTATTATCATTGCTTTGTGTAGTGCCTAACCCTCTGAACAAGTGGTTTATGATAGTGAAAATAATCAGGATGATGGCTATCTAGCTTCTGGGGAATCAATTGCTATGCATATGCACACTTGACATTATTTTTTCATGTGCTCTTCAAAGGACTAAGAGAAAATACATTTTCAGGATAAAATGTCTTGGATTCAGACTGGTTGAAAGTTATCCCTGAAAAACTGAAAAGAATGGTATGATATTTACACATTTCCCTGGGTCAGTGGAAGTTAGGCATGATATTCCCCCAGGGATGCAGAGGGCAGTGTATAAACAAGCTACAGCTCTCTGTTCTTGAATTGCCAATTATCCTAACTGAGGAATTCCAAGAAAAACATTTGCATTTTTCCTTCCCCACCAAAAAAAAAGTAGGAAAGGAGGTTTTCAAAAACTTTTACTTATATAGAAAAATTCTTCATAGAATCCCTTCTAAAGATACTACTAGTTGGACTGAAAATAGCCCAGCAAATTTGATGATGCCACTTTGGATTAAAATGGTGCCTTTACTGAGCATTCTAAAGGTTCTTTCAGAGCTACACTTAGGGAGGCGAAACTGTGGCTTCATGGCAAGGGACAAGCTTCCTGGAGGACTGGAATGGCTAGCATCCTTTCTGGTGTCAGAATGTGATTGTTTTTTCCCCTTAGTTGTCCAAAAAATCATAATCTCTATAGTTTGTACCTTTAGTCATGTTCATGTGGCAGTCATAAAGTGGAGAATTCTGGAATAAGGTGAGGGATTAGGGGTACTGATGTCAGTGGTGAGGAATGGGGGGCACTTTCTCCAAAGCAACCACCTCTGGTGGACAAATGGCATGTGGACAGACAATTCCCCCTCTACAGCTGAGTGGCACAGTAGACACTGTGCCTGATTTGGAGTCAGGACAATTTCTCTTCCTGAGTTCAAATCCAACCACAGACACTTATTAGCTGTGTGACCCTGGGGAAGTCACAATTCTGTTTTCCTGAACCACTCCAGAATCTCTGACAAGAAAACCTCAGATGGATTCAGAAAGAGTTGGACACAACTGAAAACAACTGATCAACAATGAAAATCAATCAAAGCCCCTTTCTTCTCAGGTCAAATGAGTGTATCATCCTCAGAGGACTGAATGCCACAACTCCATGGACAGCAGCCCTGGAAGAGAAAAGCATTTCTCCTTCTCTTAAGAAACCTGGTTGCAATTGCTCTCATCTCTGATGGTGACTACCTAAGTGCAAATCATTTAATCTCCTTGGGACACAATTTCCTCATCTGTAAAATGAGGAGATTGGAAGAGATAGGCTCTGAGATCCCTGCTAACTCCAGAGCTCTGATTTTATGATGCTTTAGTAAGACTCAGAGAAGTTGAATAAGTTGCCTTACTTCAGAAGGGTTCAGCCTTCTCTGTTCCTGAAAGATCTGGACCTCTTTTGGGGGAAATCTAGAATATAGAAACCTGTTTGCTTCCCTGGAGAAGTCTTTGCCTCGTCCTCAAGATGGTCTAAGACTCTGCATTTCTCTCATTTTATATTTCTGGCCATCCCACTCCCACTCCCACCCCACCCCTTGCAATATCCAACCCCAAAATATTCACTCTAGCTTAATATTGAACTGATACTGTTGGAAAATCTCTTCAACTATTTTTGCCCCAAATGAAAAAAAATCTTAGTTTCACCTTTGGTTTCAAAAATGTAACAGGGGGATTGGCTAATGAGAGTCCCCTCCTTGTGATTACACACAGTATGTTCCACCTAATGCAGTTCCCTTAAGTGAACTTTGGAGTATGTGCAAGCGTTCTATATCTGTTTCCTGTCCGATTTACCATGTGGTAGAGAGATCTTTTGTTTAGCTATTGAGCCAAAACTTGAGTGTTCATTCAAAAGCACCCTCTTTCCTGCTTGGCTGCATTTGGGTGAGGAACACAAACTCCTATGAAGAAAGGTCCGGGTCCACTTTCACAGGCCCATAAGAAAGGCAAGAGTATGCTTTTTTTTGGTGATGATACAAGGGAGACATGCTGTAAGCCTGTGGATAGGGAGAAAGACCTTGGAGACAACTCACTTCAGGACTAACCTGTGTTCTTGCGAATGGGTGACATGCTGCATTCAGAAGTGAACTTGGTGGGATAAATGCTTTGTGGTAACTATTTAAAATTTAACACCCTTGTCCCCAAAGATGCAGGAAGTACGGGTAGAAAATGTCTCCCAATTAGGTAGAAATACTTTGTAACTTCTGTATTTGCTATATATTCTCAACAAATATACCTTTGCAAAAGCTAATTGAAATTAACTGGTTAATCTACTAATTACAGGGCCAATCAATAATATATGGGAGATACTAATTCTAATTGATGGAATTAAGGAAGAACCTTATTTCCCCTTAGGTATACCCCTAGAGTCCTGAGGGGAGATGTAGCTAACTGTATTTTGGAATCCTGACTATTTTGAGAAATTGGGATGAAGACTGTCAGAGTTTTGTAAAGTCTATATAAAGAACTAAGCTTCACTGAATCAGAGGAGCATCTAAAAGCACTCTGTGACTGATGGTAAGGTTAGGGAGGTGTTACAAGGAAAGTTAGGGATGAGAAAGGAGATGGCTTATTTCAGGAAGTTCAGAAGCACTTCATTATAGCACTGTTACTACCAGATTCAATAGCATGGATCCCTGAGGCTAGCTAGCATTATTAAGAGTTGCCAGAGTGTCTGTCTGTATGTTTGATATAGTAGCATAGAATTTTGACCTTTTTAGAGGTCATATAATTCATAAAACCCCAGAAGCCCATTTAGTTTCATCTGCACCACATGACAATTCTCTCAGGTCATTATGCTCATCCACATGTCACAGGACCCTTGGACTCCAGCCCTAGGTCACTTAATACTTATAAGTCAGCTTTTGCTTTAACTGGCTGGAGCCCAGACTCCACACCACTGTCTATTTCCTCACCGTGCCCCCTTGTGGGTCTATCCCTGCTCCTCCCTTACCTTGCCTTCTAGCATACTACTATAATTTTTCTTCTTCCATTAGAATATGAAGTCCCTGAGGAAAGGGACTGCCTTGCTTGTACTTAGACCAGTGCCTAGAAATAGGCAATTTTCTATTGTGCTTGATAAATGCTTTGTCATAAGGTCAAAACAGATAAATGATTAACACATCAAGGGTGACATAAGTAAATAAGAAGAGGATGAAAAAAATGTGCTTAGATATATGGATAAGGGAAGAATTTATGACTAAGCAAAAGATAGAGAGGATTACAGGAAAAATAGATGATTTTTATCACATGAAATTAAAGTTTTTATACAAATAAGACTAATGTAGCCTAAATCAGAAGGAAAATAGGAAACGGAGAAACAAGTTTCTGTGATAAAGGCCTCATTTCTCAAATGCATAAGTAACTGAGCCAGATTTATAAAACTAAGAGCCATTATCTAGTTGACAAATGGTCAAAGAATATGAAGAGGTAGTTTTCAGAAGAAGAAATCAAAGCTATCAATAGCCATATTTTAAAAATGCTCTAAATAACTGCTGAATAGAAAAGCAAATTAAAACAACTCTGAGATACCACCTCATAAATATTAGATTGGTTAACATAGCAGAAAAAGAAAATGACAACTGCTAGAGGGGATGTGAAAAAATTGAGACACTAATTCATTCTAGATATAGTTGTGAACTAGTCTGACCATTCTGTAGAACAATTTGGAGCTATGGCCAAAGGTTAAGCATACCCTTTGATCCAGCAATATCACTTCTAGCTCTATATCCCAAAGGTATCAAAGAAATATGGGGAAAAGATATTTGTACAAAAGACCTGTTTGTGCAAAAATATAGGAGTTCTTTTTTTGGTGGCAGAGAACTGGAAAAGAACTACTCATCAACTGGGGAATGACTGACCAAATTGTGACATATGATTGTGACAAAATACTCTTGTGCTATACAAAATGATGAGCAGGATGCTTTCAGAAAAGCCTGGTAAAAATTACATGAATTGATGCAAAGTAGAGTGAGTAGAACCAGAAGAACATTATACACACTAACAGCAATGTCGTAAGGATAATCAATTGTGAAAGCTTTAATTACTCTGATCAAGACAATTATACAAGACAATTGGAAGGAACCAAAAATGAAAAATGCTGTCTACCTCTAGAGAAAGAACTGATAAACTCCTAATTCAAATTTAAGCATACATTTTTAAACTTTATTTTTATTGTTTGGTTTGTGTTTTCTTTTGTAACATGGCTAACATGGAAATAAAAAAAGTAAGTGCTTTGTCTCTCGTGTATCTGTATCTTCCAATCTTTCTGTCTGCTTGTCTGTGTCCATCTACCTGTCTATCTGCTTTTCTGTCTATTTCATCTGCCTATCTATTTGTATGTCTGTTTGTATCTATTTATCTCCCTCTCTGTCCATCTGTTTGCTTATTGTAAGGGCAAGCAAAAGTGCTTCTGATTGAATAATGTGATGGAGGAGGATCTTTCCCACCCGTTGATAGGTCTGGGAAGATTTGTAGGAAGACCCACACCTTTTTGTTAATAAGGAACTGGTTCTCAAGGGGTGTGATGCCCTCTGGTTCTAAAAAATGTATAAACACTATGAGGTATGATTTTACTTTGGGGCTAGTTTTTGGAAGAAGTTTTGTGTGCCAGATGAGACTCTTGGAAGCTACTAAGCAGCCACTCTGGCTGTGAAAACTCAGATGTTGGTGTTTCCTTCTCTGGTAAAGATGTATGTATATTAATGGTCAGACATTTTGGAAGCATATCTGTTGACTTTTGATTTCTCTGAAGTTCAGGGTGCTGACTTTTCCCCCCAAACTAACTGAATGATACATGCATTTGATTAAAGTTATTGTTAACCCCTCAAAATTGCCTTTCCTTTTAAAAAAGAAGCTGTGATAGCAGGTTCCTCTGAGTATGTTGGAGTACTTACTGTTACACTTGTATATCTTTACAGCAACCCAATAAGTAGATTTTCAGCCTCTGCTTGAAGACCTCCTTCAATGAAAGGGTCCCACTATTGACCACAACAGACTTTTATACTTTTGGGCAGCTTTCATTTTTTTGAAAATCTTCCTTACTAACTAAAACTTTTCTCTCTTCAGCATCTGCTCACTGCTCCTGATTTTGCTCTCTGGGGCCAAGCAAAGTCTACTCTGTCTTCCACATACGATAGCCCTTTGAATACTTGAAAACAGTAATCAAGTCACTTTTAAATCTTTAAAAATTTAAAAATCCTTAAAGCGTTTTTTAAAATTTCCAACTTAATAACCCCAGTTCCTTCCTCCACTTCTTTATTTAACATTCCCTCAAGGCCCTTCAGCATGCTGATGTCCTTCCTCTGAATATTTGCTAGTTTTTCAATGTCATTTAGTCTAATCACTTATTGCATATACATAAATATGGGTATACAATTAAAGAACCCTATCTTTTTATGCTTCATTTATTTTATTTTTGATTTATGAAATAAAACAGGCATGTCCATAAAATAGTATAATACAAAAAAAAGATGATGGCACATGAAATTGCGAATCTATTATGTACAACTTGTTATTTCTTTTAAATATATAATAAAGTTATCATGTAAATTTCTGTTTTTCCCTTTTTTTCTCCTTCCCTCTCCCCCACTAATATCTGGAGCAGAAAGCAATATCAGCAGGCAATAATATCTTGTTAATACTTCGATTGTCAACTCTAACCATCTGCCTTAACTAAAGATTCTTTAATTTTTTATAGACCTTAGAAAATTGGGGGCGAGGGGCCAGGGGAAGAATGACTGAATGAATTAAAAAATTTGTTAAATGCTTACCATGAGCCAAGCACTATGCTAAGGGCTGGGGACATAAAGAAAAGGCAAGTCAGAATCTGCTCTCAAAAAAACTCATGTTCTAGTTAGGAAAATACAGTGGGAGTGAATCCTTCTTACTTTTGTGCTTTGCTCAAGACATTGCCCATGAGCAAAGTAAATGAGTCTGGTGAACATATATGCCTTCCTGATGTCTTACTTGATGCTGATCATCAGAAGATCACTGAATGAAGTTATTTCTGAGATTATAACTATCAGGGAATCTTGTCTGATCTTAACATATGCTTGAAAAATACCTAGTTGGAGGAAAATGCTTGATCTTGTCTTTTGCTCTCCAAAGTCAAAATGACTTATCCCAAGACTGTTAGCCAGTAGGTAATAGATTTCTTTGGCACTGACACTCAAGAAACTGGTAACATTTCATAAGTTTATATTTTTAAGCAGTACTCAGCCTCACTTAATATTTCACAGGAAGATAATTTACAAAAATTGCATAAGATCTTATTTAAATTCCCAAGTGATTATGCTTTCACAATATAACTACAAAAGCAAGCCACTACAATTAACTTGCTAACAACAATTCCCTGTTTAAAGATGTTTACCCAAGTTGTTTCTTTGACTCCAAATATACACATGTAAATCTGATACATGTGTGAGCTTTCTTGTATGTTTGCACACTATGTGCATTAAAATTTTTTATTCTCCTTTTTTCCCAGAAAAGTATGAATTCACCCAAAACATTCCCTTAGAAGTTATGCTTATTTTTAATTTTTAGGATCACTGTACTTTTATAAGCCTTCCCATTTCTCTCCCCCTTTTTTTCTTGGCCAAGTCCTTGAGCAGAAGATATCTGTTTCTAATTGTTTTCTTACTATTGGCTTTGAACTTCACATCCTTTCAGCTGATACATTTCTCAAAATCCTTTCTTTCCCAGGGAGTATAGAATTGCTAATGTGAGCTATTGGTCAGCCCCTTTGGCTGGGTGTTTTATTTGCAGAGGAATATTTTGATGAAGAGTTGTAGACTTAGTATCCTGCTTAAGTTCATAGAGATGTTTGTTTGATTTTTCAAGATCTGCTGTGCAGTTGGCTTTCTCTTCCTTTTATATGACACTAATTTTATCAATTTTTTTTCACATATCACTTTCACTTTTAACCTCATCACCTACTCTGTCTCTAGCAATTGAGCATAGAATCATACAGCTAACCTGGCATGGAGAATGTTAATTATATTTTCTTGATGGTCATTATTAGTAGCTCTCCTCACTACCTTCCTCTTCTCTGTCCTCACTGAGACCTAGAGCTGGAACAAAATATGTGTGTTCTCCGGGAAAGGTTAGAAAATGTAGGCCCCCTCTGTTTTTGCTTTAAGTTTTTGCTTTAAGCTCTCACAGCGATGTGTGAAGATGACCTGTTAGAAATAAATACTTGTGTGTGTTGGGGAGCAGGATTGTCTGGCATTAAAAATTGGACATATGTATAATTAAAAATGTATTAAAAATGTATAAATTAAAAATGTATAAAAAATCGTCCGCTCCTTCCCTATTTTTGCTATCTGGGTGGTCATCTACATATACGTTCTGGTGAATAGAGCTAAACTTGGAGTCAGGAAGGCATGAGTTCAAATCCTAACACAGACACTTACTACCTGTGTGACCCTGGGCAACTAACTTGGAAAGGATCTCAAAGTCATTGGTATCAAACTCAAACAGAAATAGATCCCTATAGGCTGCATATTTGAATTCAAAAACCACAAATTAACGTTAGCTACAACATACTGTATTTTATTTATTTTGCTAAATATTTCCCAGTTACATTTTAATCTGGTTCTGCTGACTCAGGAATTGTATGGGCTACCTGAGTAGCAGGCCTTGAGTTTGACACCTCTGATTTAGATCAATCCTTTCATTTTACACATAAAGGATACACAGTAAGAGGCAAATTGACTCACCTAGAGTCACCCAAATGGTTAATGACAAAGCAAAGACTAGAATCTGTTTCTTCTAACTTCCAGTCCTCTGTTCCATCCTGTCTGCATGAGGTGAGAGTCTTGACATGATTAGTAATTACAAGTGGTAATAGTATTCATGTCTTACCTTAAGGTTTGCGAAGCACTTTTGCACAGATTATCTCCTTCAATCCTCATGACAACTCAGGAAAATAAGTGCTATTAAATTTATTCCTATTTTATAAATAAGAAAGCAAGATAGACAGAGATTAAGTGATTTGTTCAGGGTCACCCAGATAGTAAGTGTCTGAGGTTAGACATGACCTCGTCTTCTTGGCGCCAGGTCCAGGGCTCTATCCACTGCACCACCAGCTTCTCCACCATAAGTTCTGAGAGAAGTGATTCTTAATAATCAATATCTTGGGGAGATTCAGAACTCTCCCCTTCTTCCAAATTGCTGATTTTTAAAAGCTCAGTCTCTTGAAGGACATTACTGATAATGAGATTGCAATAACTTTCCTCTATCTTAGACCCCACCCAACCTCACAAGGAATTTAATCTAAGGTGAGAAAGCCCACTGTGTTCTACTCAAATTGGGTGGAGACAGATCCTTTTGTTTAGATAGCCCAAGACTGGAAGTAGTCTAATACAGAGAGAGTTTCTCTTTCCAAGAGTGACCTGACATTATTCTCAATTCCTAAGTTTAATATAGCTCACCGTCCATTGTGTTGTCCAGTCAGAGTTGTACCCTCTCATTGAAGACCCACTCTTCAAAGAGTATGTAAACTGTAAGCCTGTTTCATGTTTATCTTTGGTCTAAGAGAGGAATGGCCAAATGACCATCCTTTTATTAATAACCTGCCTGCCTTATGTCTCTTGAACCTTTTTAATCATCCCGGTTCTTAGATTTGATATGGGGCTGACACTGACTTATCTTAGGAAGACAGTCCTCACATCTTTTCATGGTGAAAGAATCTATCTCCTTTTTAAAACTGACCTAAAATGTAGTGTAGTTTATTCCATACTTTGTCTGCAAATCTTCCAAAGGACATTTTACCAGATTCTTTTCTCTGGCTGATCACTTGGGAGTAATGAAAAGACTGAAAGGCAGGAGGCCTGGGTTCTGTCAAGTTCTGCCACCAATTAACTGTGTGATACTAGGCCAATCGCTTTTCAGCTCTGGGTTTAGTTTTCCTATCTGCATGAGGCAGTAATTGGATTAAGTGTTGGTCATAGTTTCTCCTAGCTTCACAATGTTATGACTAGAATTGTGTTCACTTCCCTCTGCTTTCTCCAGAATACTAGCAAAGTAACATATTTAGCCAATCTTGATCTCTCCCTGAGGAGAAGTATAGTAAGGACAACTTTAAGGTTGACAAAGTATTTGACATACATTACTTCAATGATGCCTCTCAACTTTGTTGTGAGATAAGTCTTTTCCCCCCCTAAGTATGGAGGTTGATTTCATTTGTGTTGGAAAATACTAAGTTGGAAACTTCCTTCACCAAAATGAGTCTCAGAGAGTTGCTTGAGGCATTGTGGAGTTAAGGAACTTCCTCGGTGTCCCAGAGAATATAGGTATCAGAGGTAGATCCTCAGTGTTGGTGTTTCTGACTCCATGACTGGCCTTCTATTCACAATGCCACAATTTGTCTTGAGGAAGTACTAAAGGGATTATTATTCCTATTTCACAGATGATGAAACTGAGGCAAATAGCAATTAAGTAATATGCCCATGATCATATAGTTCAAATCAGAGATTGGAGCCATATCTAGTCTCTCTTGACTCTAAATTCAGCACTTTCCACTACATCAAGTTTCTCTTTATCGGTTACCATTGATTACAATGAGAAATCCCTCTTCTAGCACACTCATGTGACTTTGATCTTCCAGCTGACTGGTAATCTACAGGACTTGACAGATTCTGCAAAGATTTCTTGTTGTTTCAGAAATATTTTGACACCTTCTAGAGGCAGCTAGCTGGTACAGTAGAACATTGGGTTTGAAATCAGAAAGACTCATCTTGCTAAGTTCAAATCTGGCCTCAGACACTTACTGTGTTACCTTGAGCAAGTCGCTCAACCCTATTGGCCTCGGTTCCTCATCTACAAAGTGAGCTAGAAACAAAAGTGGCAAACAACTCTAACATCTTTTCCAAGAAAACCTCAAATGGTGCCACAAAGAATTGGACACAAAATAAATGACTGAGTAAAACAGAGGTAGCTAGCTGGATAGAAGACTAGGTCTGAAGTAAGGAAGACTTGGGTTAAATCTGGTCTCAGATACTCACTAGCTATGTGACCCTGGCAAGTCACTTCAACCCTTGTTTACCTCTGTTTCCCTAAATATAAAGTGGGGATAATAATAGTACCTATCTTTAAGGGTTGTTGTAATGATCAGATAAGATAACATTTGTAAAAGTACTTAGCACAGTACATGGCACATAGTAAGTCCTATATAAATGTTAGTTCCCTCCTTTAGTAGCCATCAGCTAGAGAGACAGAGACAGAAAAATGACTGAACAAAAACAAGAAAATCCCTGTCCTTTGAAGTTTGACCTCTGGCATTGTTCCATGCACAAAGAAGCATTCATTGCTCCAGTTATAGGCCATCACTGCTTGAGCTCAATTTAGACAAAAATACAATAAGGGACAGACCCCAAAAAGAAAGTATTTAGTATATCAATGCTAAAATAATAAAAGAGTGAAATTGTGTTTCTATTAAGAACTGGTAATAAGCAAAATTGTTTAATAATCATAATTTCATTTCCATAGTTTAGTGGAAACACTACAATATTTGAGGTCTGAGGACCTTGGGCAATTCCTAGCTTTGCTGCTAAATAAATGTGTGACTTTATTCAAGCCCCTTCTCTCCCTTAATTTAGGAATGATATTCTACCATGTCAAAGCCTCCCACATAATCCCACTGAACTGAGAAGCCCTAGGTTCTAGTTCTGTTTGTATTATGGCATAACCCATTTAGGCTTTCTGAATCTCAGTTTTATCAACTATAAATTGAGGACAGTTGTACTTGATCATTTGAGGACTGTAGTAAGATAATAGTGTTGCAGAACTAGAAGGACCCTAGAGATGACTATCTGATCCAAATTCCCCATGTTACAGATGGGAAAACTGAGGCCCAGAAATGGGGAAGTGTCTTGTTGAAGGTCATACAAATTGGAAGTAATAGAACTGAGAATCAAATTCAGGCCATCTGATTTCAGATTCAGTTCTCCTTGTGCTTCAAAGTCCCTCCCAGCTTTATAGTTCCACTCTACAATTCTGTGGACAAAGCTAGCTCTGTTTATATTTCTCCTTATTAGGAAGGTGAGATTAAGGAGGAGGAGGAAATTATTAGGTGCCATCATTCCAAAAGTACATGATGGTCAGTGTTTTCAAGCAGCTCCAAGTTTTGAATTTGAAAGTTTCATTAGGTGATTATGTAGCTATTTGAAAATGTATATCATGGGACTGTCCTAGTTATATAGCTTTCTAGGAACACATCTGTCATGATTCACATTCTAGCTTGTTTCTGAGATTAGAGAGAAGCTCCTGAACACATTGCTCTAAGGAAGAAGCACAGACTAAGTGGACCCAGATAGAGGAGGACTTCAAGTTGGGATTTGGACAGAACTTTTCATTAGTTCATGATGGATCACATGTTTTTTAAACAAAACAAATTCAAATATTTTCACAATGTTTAGTGCCCCAGAGGTCTTGTTAGCCCTCATTGCAGTACCCTTGCTTGCTGGAATAACTCTGAAGAAATAAGCAATCACTCCCAACAGTAAGCATGGGAACGCTGGATGGTGTCAACAAAGTCTTATGAGACAACTTGGCCCACAGACATTTGTCTAATAAATGACTTTTGGCAAGAGGTTTATAAACATGCACATGTAAGTCTTGAGCCCTATTTTTATTAGCCTGTTCTAGCAATGGTCCCCATTGATTGTCGCCAGCCATAATCTGGCTCCACTTGGAGAGTGAAGCTCAAGAATCCCCAGGTGAAAGAACAGAGTCTCTAAGTATTTTGCCATGACTATGTGGGTTGCATTTTATCAGACAAGAAATAAATATTATATTTCTAACTCAACTTTAATTGGAGGAATAATGACCACTAACGTATCTGGAAAAGTGAAGCCCTGTATGTCTAGAAAGGGGAATAACTTTTAAAATACTTCAGGGTGCTAAGGGCTTAGTGAGACGTTCAGGGCTACAGGTGTTTAGGGAAAAGATTCTGGCTAACCACAGACAAGCTCATGTGGTAAGTAAATTGATCTTGTTTTCAGATTAGAGGTTCTCATTTTTCCCCTCCCCAAGCCTTTCTTGGTGAGTGTATTTCCAACAATTCTATGAATCATTCTTTCAACCTCCTCTAGGAAAAATTTAGAAGCATAGGCAAGAATGAATGGGAGTAATGGGGTAATTACTGTAGAGATGGAGCATTGAATGTTGAGGGAATAGAGTTTTGAATGCTGAAAGTCATGGGGAAAGCATAAAGTTTTAGAAAGAGAATGAAGCTCACATTATACCACGGTCTGAGCCTCAAGTTTCTGGGCCTTAGTAAAAGCAGCTAATAATGACAGACTATTGACAGGGTAATTACTTCAGTCATTAATAGTAGTTGACATATTCCATAGTAGGATATTCCATGATAAATTTTCTTCACTGGCTGTAGGTGCAAAAGAGATTTATCTCTCTTTCATACACACACACACACACACACACACACACACACACACACACACACACACACACACACACAAAGAGAGAACAATGTGGGAATGAGGTGAGGATCAGAAAGATTTCCATTGTCCTGGTTATTAAATTGACTTTTGGTCAATCCTAGATTGGAATTTCTTCTCATATAAAGTCATGCAAAACTATCCACTTCACTTCAATAATGTTGACACCAGAGCTACAACAAGGGGTTTGAACACCTCAGGCAAAGTTTAAAAACTATATCTCTTTTGTGTTACTGCTCCCTAGGCACTTCGACCATTACCTACAAACTAAGTTAGCTTACTACAAAGTAAATTTTTACATGCCATGAAAAGTGAAAATATATTACTTGAAAGACTATAGTATTTATAGCAAGCATTGTCAAAAATGAATTTCTTGGTGCATTGTGCCCTAGGCAGCCTGCTAACTTGCCATCCCAGGGTCTAGTTCTCATATTCTCTGCTTTCAACAACACTTGGTAAAGCATTTGAATGTTCCCAAAGTTGAAGAAGTCTGGATGGTTCTGCTGACAACATTTGGATATATTTATTCCCAACCATGCCAACTGGCACTCTGGCCCCTCATGCTAAATAATGAGTTTCATACAAGCTAGAAAAATGACTCATCACCTGTCAGTGTTCCCTAGCAATGCTTACTGTCTAAAGACTTCTTCTCCTCTAAAAATAATAAAAAACAATTTCATACATTGACATAATTCCTTACAAAATGCTTTCACAATCATGATCTCATTGGTTTCCCATAACAGCCTTTGCAAGGTAGACAACAGAGATATTTTATTCCTCATGTATATAGGTGAGAAATAAAGGCTCTAAGAAATGCTATGCCTTTCCCAAGGTAACTCCATGAATTAATGTAAGAGATGGGACAATTGTGATTGGGGGACTGTCTTTCACTATCACTAATAGGATTATAAAACCATGGATTCAGAACTGGCAGGGAACCAAGACACCATCTTGTTCTCTTCATTTTAAAGGTGGAGAAACTGAGATCCAAAGAATGTAAGTCATTCATTCAAGGCAACACAAGTAGTAAGTAACAGAGCTCAGATTCAAATCAAGGTCTGCTGATTCCATATCAAGCCCTTACTCCGCTACACAGCATGAATATGTCAGGTCATTCCATCAACTTCATTCTGCTACACAGGAAGCAATGCAAGAAAAAAGATTGATAGCCTAATTATCACCACTAACAGTCCTGTCACAGTAAAGCAGTCCATTAGATCTTTATGTGGAAGCATGGGTACAAGTATGAATATTTATTTAGTAATGGCATCTTGTGGAGTTATGGGAAGTTGAAATTTGTAGAACAAATAAAATGATTTGATGTGTCATTTATGAATCACAAATCAAGTTATGTTGTTGCTTGGGGTGTATATGTGTGCCCATGCACATATGTGTGCTTTAATTAAGCATTTTCCCCAGAGACCTGGCCATTTGTGGTCATCTAATACCCCACCATTCATTTCTGACAGAGCGAGAAACAGTCTTCTTCAGCCATTCATAACAGCTGACATTGATATAGTACTTAAAGGTATACAACATGCTTTGCATGCATTGTCTCACTTGACCTTCCTCAAAACCCTATGAGGTAGTAGGTACTACAAGCATTATTTTTCACTCATTTCATAGATGAGGAAACTGAGGGTCAGAGAGGTTAAATTACTTGCACCTGGTAACATAGTTAGACTCAGAGGAGAGATTCAAACCAAGTTTTCCAAGTCCAGCATTCCTTCTGCTATACGTTGCTGCCTCTCGTTTTTTTTCTGATTATGGAATTAGAGCCTTGTGAGAGTTTGCATAATGAAATAAAAATAAAACTGGATGCAAAATTTTCTCCCCAGTTTACTCCTTCCCTTCTTATCCTACATGCATTGATTTTGTTTGTGCAAAAGCTTTGTAATTTGACGTCACTGAAATTTTCTGTTATATTTTTAAGTTGCCTCTACCCCTTTATTGTTTAAGAATCTAACCCCTACCAAAACTCAAGAAGATTACCTCTTCCGCTTTTTTTTTTCATGGTATAGTCTTTAATATCTAAGTCACCTATCCATTTTGAATTATCTGGAGAAATTCTCAATCGTACATTGATTTTTTCCCCCATTTTGTTGTTTGTTTTTTTAAATTCTGTGTTGGGAGTCCTGCCAGTTTCAAATTTTCAAGGTTTTCTTTGCAAGAAAAATCCAAATTCAACCTCTAATAGAGAGAAGTGTTTTGCAAAACATCACAGTTTCCCTCAAAGCTACACCATGGAACAATCATTTCCAAATGCATCTAAACTTAGCCCTATTAATATTAAACCTACTAATATCTTATACTTCTATCATCTCTAATATGTAACAAGATCCTTAAATTTTATCATCTCTAATATGTAACAAGTTCCATGAATTCATTACCCTCTGTTAATGAAACACTTTTAATTTTTCTCAATGACCTCTTTCAGGTTTCATGGGAGAGTTCCATAGTTTTGGTGTACAAGGTTTAGATGAATCCATTCTCCTCTAACCCATCATGACTTTATAAGATTTTCATAGACTCAGCATTTTTGAGCAAGGAGAAGCATCTTCTTACAAACCCTAGCTTTCTTCAAAGTCCAACCCAAGCAAATTATATTGTATTTTTACAGGTTTTTAATCTCAGTATATTTGTGCATGTTGTTTTCTCCCAAGAAAAGTATAAACTTCTTTTATTTTATCTTTGAAATTCCACTACAGTTCCTAGCATATAATAGATACCTAATAAATTCCTCCTCATCTACTTCCATGCTCCCAACTCTAGACCAAACATCTATGAGTTATAGTGACTACCTTTGCCCTTCAACTGGTACAAAAACTCCCTTAGCTACCTCATATAGCTTCCAGACCTATGCAGTTGTAACAGGGAGGGGAAGAAATATTCACTTCTCAAAACAGTTCCAAAGACTATGTAAATTAATGGAAGCCTGGCATAGTGAGTAAGGAGCTAGCCTTGGAATCAGGAAGACATGAATTTAATTTAATTTCTGCCTTCTCCATATGCAGACTGTGAGACCCTGGGCAAGTCACAACCTCTCAGAAGACTCTATAAGTCCATAAATTGAAAAGAGGTTACTGATGTGCATCAGAAAAGGGACTTTCCTCACCAGGAGTTCTCTATTCCAATGAGATCCCAGTTCTGTCTTAAAAAAAAATAGATTCTCAACTTTGCCATCCTGGTCAAGTTCCCATACACCTGGGGTCAGCAGAAGAGGGGCTGAGTATCTGCATACTTTAATGTCAACCAGAATCTTGTAGGTGGGAGAAAAAAGTGTATAGAAGAATATTGACTTCCTTTCTTCTGACCATGACTACTGACCTCTCCCCTCATCCACCTTTATTAACCTTTCTGTTGAGCCAATCTCCATCCTATGGGCATGTAGTTTCACGCTAAATAAGTCTCCTGTCAAATTTATATGATGTTTTGAATCCTAGCTCTTGAAGATAATGGATATCGCTCTAACCATAGGATTGCCCAGAGATTTAACCAGCATAATTTGCTTTATTGTCCTGTTCAATGATGGAAATTAAGACCTAGGAATGTAACATGACTCCTGCATTATGTTTCTGAGTAGACATGGCTTCCCCCTTCCCAAATGAAACCAATTAACTAATTGAAAAAGATCTCTTGATTGCCTATCAGCAGTGGATACTGGGATCCTCTTTCCACACTTCTGCTTAGGAACAGTTGGTACACAGATAAATCTGGAATACAATTTAAAGTGTCTTCTCAGGATTTGGGAGTTGTTCCCCTCTTCCCCTCCTCTCACACTCCTTTCTTGCAGGACCTGACTCGGAGCTGAATAAGGTCTTAAGACATGTAGCCAATGACAGCCTCAGACCTCTAGGTTCTGAGGAAAGATGGCATGTGTACCCACTCCCCAGGCAGATAGAGAGGGCCCTACCCTCACACAGACCTCTCCCAACCAATCCTTTTTGTCCAAGGCATTGTCTGAAATCTCTTGAATAGAGGGACAAAGCCTTGCCTTCCATTTAAATATTCCTGCCAGGAAACATCAACTTAGATTCCCAGTATATTCTAGGATCTTTTTCTAAGAATGAACTTTGATTCTCCCAGATCTTTCCAGTGGAGATGTGGAGGACTAGAAGTTTGGAATGCCACATACTCTGTCAGAAGAGTCACTGTTGGTTGATTTGGCATCGCAGTTTTTGTTCATCATAAGAGAAGGCTGGCTAAAGGCATATCTAGAAATGGCTATCATATAAAAACAAAAGGCATCAATGAAATGTTTTTGATGGATTTTTGTCAGAAAGCTAACTTCTTGTTTTTGCCTAGAGCTGATTTTGATACTCACAGTTAGATCTGTTTCATTAGAGCCATGATGAGGAATTCTGGCATCCAGAGTAAATTTTGTTGAGCTAGTAGGATGAGAACCAGATGGTGGTGGGAGAAGGTGACCAGTTCTCAGCTCATCTCTCATCCTAAGACTGCCTAGCAGCTATACTCCCACTTTACCCATGGTCATACCTGGTATGGAGGAACAGCATTTCTCCATTGGACATCGTCTCTACCCTTTCCTTATTCTGGGACTTACATGTAAGGGAAGATAGGACGTTTCCTTTTTCCTCCCTTGGCTAGCATACCACCACAGGGAGGCTGCTCCCTGCCCTTCATATTACCACCCTGAGGCAAAGTTTTTGTTGTCTTGCCCTAGTTATGGCTTTAAGGAATATTGAGGTATGTATATAATGCTTGAATTATCCAAGAGAAGTGTAGAACTCCAGGCTGGCTTTCCCTGTCTCCCTCTAGTCTTTGGGGCTACTTCCTTCAATTCTCAACTGCTTATATGAACCATAAATCAAATTTAAGAAGCCCAACTCCCCAAAATATAGAGAAACATACAGAGAAGCCAAATATACATACCTATTTATCCAGGTCTAGGGTCTCTCCTAAACTCCAGTCTTACATCACCAGCTGCCTATTGAATTTCTCTAAATGGATATTTCATTGGACCTCAAACTGACCATGCCCAAAACAGAGCTCATTATCTTTATCCCCACACCCTCCCTATTACTGTTGAGGGGACTTCTATACCTCTAATTATCCACGTTTTCAACCTCAGAGTCATCCTTTACTCTTCTTTCTAGTTTACTCTTTACATTAAATCAGTTATTAAATCTTATAATTTTTTTGCTTTGTAACATCTCTCAAATGCATACATCCCTTTTCTCTGCTTATGTAGCCACCACCCTAGTTCAAATCTTCATCACCTCTTGCTGGACAATGAAATCACTACAACATTAGTATCCATGCCTCAAGGCTCTCTCCTCTCCAATCCATCCTCCACTCAGCTGCCAAAGGGATTTTCCTAAAGCATAAGTCAGATCATATCCCTGCCCCAGCTCAATAGAACCTAGGGATTCATTATTACCTCAAACATCAAATACAAAGTCTTTGTTTGGCATCCATAACTTTTTATAATCCAATAACCCAAACCAATGCTCTTCCAATCGTCCATTCTCCTCCCCTCCATGTAGTCTACAGACATTCTAGTCTACTTGTCCCCTTGCCCAACACTCCATCTGCATTTGCACTATTATTTCCCCATGCATGACATCCTCTGCCTTCCAACCTCTGACTCTTGTATTCCCTGGTTTCTTTTAAATCTCAATCCAAGTGCTACCTCCTCCAGGAGTCCTTTCCTGGTCCTACCAGCTACTAGTAACATAAATATTTTGTATTTATCTTGTATTTTCTAATCCATATACAAGGTGTCTGCCATTATAATGTAATCTTTTTATGGACAGAGATTGGTTTTGCTTTTTCTTTGTATGTTGTTGTTTTTAACTAGTTTCTATTGTGTCCAACCTTCTGTGAACCCATTTGGGGTTATCTTGCAAATATACTAGAGTGGTTTTCCATTTCTTTCTCTAGCTCATTTTGCAGATGAGGAAACTGAGGCAAACAGGGTTAAGTGATTTGCCCAGGGTCACATGACTAATATGTGTCTGGGGCAGGATTTGAACTCAGCGAGATGAGTCTTTTGGACTCCAGGCCTGGCACTCTATAAACCATACCATCAAGCAGCGTGTACCCAGTGCTTAATAAAGCACTTGCCATATAGAGCTCAATAAATGATTGTTAATTTATTAACTGATTTCTTACTGCTCTATGTTAGTTGCATGAGATCCCTAGCTATATGATATGTTTGTCATATAGCTACATTAGCTATATGAGAATTTTACTGCTGAATCTATGTGAGTAGAGGAACCCAACCATCTAAAACATTTTCCCCTTAAATCAAAATCTTTTGTGAATATTCATATTTTTCACCATTTTCCCATCCAACAATCACCCTCTCCTTTGTTCTCCTAATGCAACATCAGAAACAATATTAAAAACTCTGCTGAGTGAAACTCTCCCTTCTGGCAGTGCCCCTACAAGATATAACATGAGAAAGGCAAGAGGAAAGTCCTGTGCCCTCTTAGCAATGCACGTTATTTAGCAGAGGCAGCACATGAGAGTCCCTTGGAAGAGTCTCCTATCTAACCAAATGAGAAAAGCTGTATCCTGTTTTGTCTCACTGTGCATGAGTTCTTATGTGTCATGGAGGAGAAATCCTGGGGTTTTTCCTTGCTGTCTGAAAGATAAACAAATGACTGACTCGCAGTCTAGCCCTGGAGACTTAGTACGGTATTCTACTGAAAAGTGTCACCAAAAGAAGATCAAAAGACAGAAATAAATGCTTGCTTGGTTCCAATAACAGTTAATCTCCCTTCCTGTAGAATGTGTGAAGACAGCAGGTGGAGCAAGCAGTTATATCTATAGAAACAGAAGAAATGTCATCAAGACAAACACTTTCCTCAAATAATTGAACTAGCTTTTCCTAAAAGTGGTAAAAAGTTATTGTGCTTTTCCAGAAAGGCTCCATTCCTTTCCTTCTGGAGATCATCTACATTGCACTGTTTGAATTAACTACAAACTCATCAAAGGCAGAATCTTTGAGCGTTTTTTTAATGTTAAATTCACTATCAAATATTATTCTGAGTTCCCATGATTAAGTACTAGTGGCTACATGCTGTAACTTGCTCCCAGTGAGCTTACAAGACGTAACGGACTTAGAATCACGTAACAAAGGGCATGAGAGTATGACACTGTCTCTTCAAAAGCCATAAAGAATAAACATTTACCATATATACAAGCTGTTGCAGTTTGGTTGTGTCTGACTCTTCATGACTCCATGGACCACGTAGTTTTGGGGGCAAAGGTGCTTGAATGGTTTAATAGCAGATTAAGGCAAACAGAGGTTGAGTGACTTACCCAAGGTCATACAGCTAGTAAATGTCTGAGGTCACATTTAAACTCAAGTCTTCCTGATTCCAGGCCCAGTGCTCTAACCACTGAGCCATCTAGCTGCCCCATGTATGGGCTGTAACATTAGACTATTGCTATTCTATGCTCAGCTGCCAGAGTTTTTGTTCCAATGCATACCTCCAATCATAGCATTCCACTGCTCAGAAATCTTCAGATGTTTCCCAAAGTCTACCAAATAAAGACCAGACTCCTTCACCTAGCATTCAAGGCTTTCCCCAATCTTTCTGTAAACAACATTGCCATCTTTGTTCCATATTATCTTCTGCTGAGGTCTAATCAGTTTAGGCTACTTTTCATACCCCAAACATTAGCTAAACTTTCATACCTTTGTGCCTTTTGTAACACCATTCCCCATGCCTGGATGACCTTTCTAAATGAGAAGACACTGGCGCAGAAAAGTGGCAAGGCTTGCGTAGGAGTCTGCAGTCTCATTGGTGGAGTGAAGAAAAGGGAAGAAGAAGTGAAAATGGCTAGAAATTAGATCCTTGCTTAAGATATCAACTCCTTATCAACAATAACTGAGGGCACTTGATGTTAGCATTAGGACACTGGCAAGAGTATTAATTACAGGTCAAATGTATCCAGTGAGCCTGATCTCATGGCACCATGTCAGATCACATCCTGCCATTGAAAGACACATAGCCAATGTCATTCTCTTATGTCCATCCATAGGTATTCCATGTAGAATGAATGAATGAATGAATCATCCTATCTCAGTAAATATAGATTGAGTCTATTTAACTACTGAGTAAAGGATCTCAAGGGGCAGCTAGGTGGCATGGTGGATAGAGTGTTGGGCTTGGACTCCAGAAGACTCACTTTCATAAGTTCAAATACAGCCTCAGACACTTACTAGCTGTGTGACCCTGGGCAAGTCACTTAACCCTGTTTGCCTCAGGTTCCTTATCTCTCAAATGAGCTGGAGAAGGAAATGGCAAACCACTCCAATCTCTCCGCCAAGAAAACCCCAAATGAGGTCAGCGATTGTCAGACATGACTGAAACAACTCTACAGCAAGGAAGAATCTCAAAGTTGAGAGATATGTTCTAAAATAATTATAATACAGCACTTATATCGTACTTTAAGTTTTGCAGAGTGTTTTATGCATATTATCTTTTTATCTCTTGATCCCCAAATATGGTCCAAATATTTAGGTTTCTATATATATGACCAAAGACTCTCAGGGATTTGTACATTTTGAAAAGATCATAGAATCATAGACTTAAAGCTAGAAGGGACCTCAGAAGCCATCTACCCCAACTCCACATGTTATAAATGAGAAAATGAAAACTCTTAGAGGTTACATGAGTTGTCCGTGCTAGCACAAGGAATAAATGACAGTACAGGGATTTTAACACAACTCCTCTGATTCCAAAGACTGCATTCTTTCCACTCTACCCCATTGTATCATCTCCACTGACCCAGCACTGTAACACAACAAAGAAACTGAAGATAACAATGGAAGTAAATCTTTGTATATGTTGGCATATTGGTATCTTTTGTATTTATATCACACCTCGTTCTTCCTCCCCAATCCCCCGCTGAATATTCCTTTGCAACTAGCTAAATAAATAAGTAAACAATCTGATACAGTGATTGCATCTGATAGTGTTTATAACATTCTATCATAGGAGTATCCCACAGCTAGGTAGCACAGTGGATGGGGCATTGAGTCAGAATTCAGGAAGATCTGAGTTCAAAAGTGGCTTTAGATATTTACTATGTTTCCCTGGGCAAGCCACTTAACCTCTGACTGCCTGAGTTTCCTCAATGTTAAAATGTCAATCTCAATAGTATCTATTTCTTTGGGTTATTGTGAGGATCAAATGAGATCATATTTGAAAAGCACCTAGCATAGTTCCTGCCTCTTCATAGATATTTAATAAATATTTCTTCCTTTTCCTTCCCTTATTTTCTCTGCTTTAAAGGAGGTAGTGTGTTTCATTATTTCTTCTCTGGGATCTTCAAATGGTTATTAAATTACTCAGTATGAATTATTTTTATTTTAGTTGTCTGTTTGAGAATGGATCTCCTAGTTTCAGCCAGGCTAGGTGTTCAGTAAACACTCATGGCCTGATCCCAAGGCTAATCACTACAGAAGCTTTAACCTATTTTGTTTTTCACAATTCACTCCTCTTTGGCAGCTCAGTGGCCCTTTGCTCCAGGGGGCTCACCGTATTGGCATCAGACTTAGTATGGACACTGAATCTACTTAACTAGTACAGCTCAGAACTCCTGTGCTCAAGAGATCCATTATCATTAGCTTCCTAGATAACTGGAACTACTAGACCTGTGTCATCAAAGTCTATTTCTTTTTAGTGGAGTTTTCATGTATGTTTTTGTAATTATTAGGCATATTATTCTCTTGGTTCAACTCATTCACACGACATGAATTCATATAAATCATCCCACGTCTCTGTGAGTTCCTCATATTTGTCATTTGTTACTGTAATGTTCCCCTAATTCATGTATCATGATTTTTTTTCCATTCATTCTCAGATTTATGAGAATTCACTTTGTTTCCAGATCTTTGCTATCACTCAGAGTACTCTTCTTAGTATTTGGTATACAATGGACACTTGTTTCTATTTTTTTAAATTTTCTTGGGATATATCTATAGTAGTGGGATCACTGGGCAAAAAGATATGGAAGGTGTGGCCATTTTTAGTGCATAATTCCAAATTGAAATCCAGAACAAATTCCCCCAATCCTGATGCAGTTTGCCTCTCCTTCCCATAATCCCTCCAACACTATTCACATCTTTTGACTTCTTTGCCAATTTTCTGGGTATCAGGTGAAACCTAAAAGATATTCTATTTTTAATTTCCCATTCTATTTGTGATTTTTAAGCATGATTTCAAGTGGTCATTGAGAGTTTGTAATTTCTCTTTTGAAAAATGTTCATATTGGGGGCAGAACCAAGATGGTAGAGTAATAGCATGGACTTTCTAGAGCACTCCCACCAAGCCCAGTCAAATACCTGTAAAAAATGGCTCTAAACAAATTCTGGAGCTGCAGAGCACAAACAGAGTGCAGTCCAGTGAAGGCCATCAGTGCACAGAGGGGATCTGAGCAGGCCTTGAGGAGATTGAATCTCTTGTACCTGTCATAGTTTCCAGACTTCATGACCCAAAAACGCTGAGGAAAAATTGGAAGGTCAGTGGGCAAAGCCTGTGGAATCAGTTCAGGAGAGTGGATTAGGGGAGAGGAGGCAGAGAAACCCTCAGCAGCCACAGCAGCTTGGAGCTCTAGGCCCACAGATTGTGGGGGGATCAAGCAGCTGACGGTATACCCCACACCCCCACTGGAAGCAGAGAACTACCTTGACAAAGAGCTCAAAAGTCAAATAAATGGCTGGGGAAATGAGCAAAAACCAGAAAAACAATCAGACTATAGAATCTTAATTTGGTGACAAGGAAGAGCAAAGCATAGAAACAGAAGAAATCGAAGTCAAAACTCCTCCATCCAAAGCCTCCAAGAAAAATATGAATTGGTCTCAGGTCATGGAAGAGCTCAAAAAAGGATTTTGAAAATCAAGTAAGAGAAGTAGAGCAAAAATTGGAAAGAGGAATGAGAGTGATGCAAGAAAATTATGAAAAACAAGTCAACTGCTTCCTAAAAGAGACCCCAAAAATGCTAAAGAAAATATCATTTTAAAAAATTGAGTAACTCAAATGGCAAAAGACATCCAAAAATCCAGTGATGAGAAGAATGCCCTAAAAAGTAGAATTGATCAGATGGAAACTGAGTATAATGCTTCAGGAGAAAAAAAGTTTATTCAATGAAATAGAGGATTTTTAAGCATTCTTGATGAAAAAGGCAGAGCTGACTTTCAAACACAAGAATCAAGAGAAGTATGAAAAGGTGTGTGTGTGGGTTCATCCTTCATTGCAAAGAAGATCATGCCATCAGAGAAATAATGACATGACTTGCACTTGACTTTGTTTTGAGTGAAGGAGAGCTGTGCAGGTCATCAGCCTCACTTCTCTTCCAGAGCCATCTGAATCCAGTGACCAAATACTCATCAGAATGACTGGAGATGACCCAGGATGAGGCAATTGGGGTTAAGTGGCTTGCCCAGCGTCACACAGTTAGGGAGTGTCAAGTGTCTGAGGTAAGATTTGAACTCAGGTCCCCCTGACTCCTGCACTGGTGCTCTATCCACTGTACCACCTAGCTGCCCCTTATGAAAAGGTAAACGGGGACTTACTAAAGTCGAACTGTTTACATTCCTACCTGGAGAGATCATATTTGTAATTCTTGAAACTTTCTCAGTATTTGAGTAGTTGGAAGGATTGTACACACATACACGCACACACACACACACACACACACACACACACATATATATAGACAGGGCACAGGGTGAGTTGAATAGGAAGGGATGATATCTAAAAAAAATTAAGGGGTGAGAGAGGAGTATATTGGGAGGAGAAAGGGAGAAATGGAATGGGGCAAATTATCTCTCCTTAAAGAGGCAAGAAAAACTTTTTCAATGGAGGATAAAGGGGGGAGGTGAGAGTGAAAAAGTGAAGCTTACTCATCACATTTGGCTTAAGGAGGGAATAACATGCACACTCAATTTGGTATGAAAATCTATCTTACACTACAGGAAAGTAGGGGAGAAGAGGATAAGTGGGATGTGGGGGCGATGATAGAAGGGAGGGCAAATGGGAGGAGGGCATAATTAGAAGTAAACCCTTTTGAGGAGGGACTAGGTCAAAAGAGAGAATAGAATAAATGGGGGGACAGGATAGGATGAAGGAAAATATAGTCTTTCACAACATGACTTTTATAGAAATCTTTTGCATAATTACACATGTACAACCTATATTGAATTGCTTGCCTTCTCAGTGGGGATGGGTGGAGAGGGAGGAAGGAAGAGAAGTTGGAACTTAAAGTTTTAAAAACGAATGTTAAAAACTGCTTTTACATGCAACTGGGAAATAAGAAATTCAGGTAATGGGGTGTGGAAATCTATCTTGCCCTATAAGAAAATACAGGAGATGCGGATGAGAGAAGGGAGGGGTGTGATAAAAGAGAGGGCAGATTGGGGAAAAGGGTAATTAGGACGCACCGTGTTTTGGGGTAGGGGGAGGGGAGAGATGGGGAGAAAAATTGGAACTCAAAATCTTGTTGAAATGAATGCTGAAAACTAAAAATAAAGAAATAAAATTTTTAAAAAAGAAAACTATTCATATCATTAGATCACTGCTGTATTGTGGAATGACTCTTAGCATTATATAACTATCCTAACATGGTTTTGATACTATATCTCCATTAGTGATATTTGATGTAAATATTTTTCTTACTCTTATTTTTTCTTCCAATTCTATATTTAGTCATTTAGTTTTTGCAAAAGTTTACAAATACTCAAAATTATCTATTACATCTTTATAATATTCTCTATCCCTTTTTGGTTAAGCATTTTCTAACTCTTTATAGTTGTGAAGATTTCATCTCATTCTATTTTATTTATTTGGGTTGGTTTTTTTTTTTTTGCTTTATGATGGAAACTTTTATATTCAGGTTATATTTTGAGTATTTCTCTTTTTTTGTTGTAGAGTAAACTGTTGGTCTGAACCAAATTTCTGTCAATCATGGGTATTAAAAATACTTTAAATGTTTGCTGAAATTCAGCTGTAAATAGACATATACCAATTTTCTCACTCAGTTTTTTAGGTTGTACTATTTAAGATGTTTATTTCTTTGTTTCTTCGTTTGGGTAATTAGCTAGTGACTTTGCACAGCCATCCTTCACTTAAATCCAGGTCATTTAAACATCATGGCACCATGTTCCTGATATCATGGTCTCTGCAAGAATGAAGGACAAATAACAACAACAATTAGCATTTTTGAATATTTCATTCACTTTCTTTGAATTCTCAGTTTTTGATGGCATACGATTACACAGTAATTTCTGAAAACTGTTCTTATTTCCTTTCTCTTGCAAATTCATCTTTTAATCTGTAAATTCATTTGATCTTTTATTTTGGCAATCTAGGTCAGTTAATGATTTATCAATTTTGCTCATTTTCTTAAAAGTTTCTATTTTTATGAGTTCTATAGTCTATTTTTAAAATTTATTTTGGTGCTAATTTTCAACACTTAGAATTGCTTTTTTCAGTCTTTCTAATCACATGATCAGTTGAATGATCCTTTCTTTTTCTATTTTATTAATTATAGTTTTATAAATTATATAAATTAGAAACAAAAGTATGATAAATATAAAATAGAAATTTATTTATAATTTTTTATAAATTTCCCCTAAGGACTGACTGCTTTAGCTGTATTCAATGTATTTTTGTACTTTGTTTAATTGTTATCATTAGTTTTATCATAATTCATTGAACTATTATTTACTTATTCTCCATTTAAATCTGTATATTTTGTATTAGATAAATAAAGGATACATTTATTTGCCATTTTCATGTGCTTATGATTCTTTTTTACCCTACCACATGATCACCTTTTTGTTGGATATTGAGTCAAATGAAATAATTTTGAAAGACAACATTTTTGTGTAAGTCATAATCAATTATATCATTCATGGCCAGCAAATGATCAACCAAAAGAGCTCATTATCTTCTGCATAGCCATTTCTAGAGGTGTATATGTCTTTGGCCAAGAAGTGTTCCATCAGACAGTAATAAACTCTGATTGGTTAATAATTAATGAGAGGTGGATGTTACAAAGAAAAGTGGGCTCACTCCAATGAGGGACTGAGAATGATATCATGTCACTCAGACAGAGAGACTATTCCTGTACCCAGACTACCCCCATCCTTGGACAAAAGAATCTATCATCACCAAAGCTTGACTGAATGGAATTCACCTTAGACCAGAGATTCCATGTAAGGTTGGATGGAGTTGGATAAAGGAGATTAGTTCAACCCTCAGAGACTGAAGTTTTAAAATGAGGATCCCAAGATCATTGATTATTAATAATCATTTCTCTCAAAGTAAAATAAATCCACATAAATCATCAGCATTTATTCTTCTATGTTATCAAAAAACCTAAGTAGGGAGAGAAAGAAAGAGAAATTTCATTCAAAATAAGTACTCCAAAACTGGAGTACTTTGGAGTTTATTTGCCAGCACATACCTACATGAATGAGATCTATATGAATACAACTATTGCTATTCTTTACAGTAACAACGACAGGTCTAAATAATTGGGAAAATGTTAGTTGCTGGTGGCTAGGTCATACTAATATAATAAAAATGACAATATTACCTAAATTAATTTACTCATCCAATGCAAAACAAGTCAAACTATCAAATGATAAGTTTCTAGAGCTAGGAATGAAAGGTCAAGAATCTTAAGGAAAACAATGGGGAAAAGTAGGAGAGGAGGCCTAAACATCTGACATTATACTATAATGTAGAAATCATCCAAATAATGTGGCATTCATTAAAAAATAAAAATAGAGAGTTCAATCAGTGGAACACATTATGTACACAACATACAGAAGCAAATGAAGGCAATAGCAATAATGCCTGGAATAAAAACTCACTATTGGACAAAAATTGTTAAGAATGCTAGAAATTAGACCTGGACTGATACCTTACATGGTATACAAAGATAAGCATAAATGGATTCATGACAGAAAAAATGTGATAGCATAAGCAAATTATGCAAGTAAGGGAGAAATTTCTTTCTGTTGTATGAATAGACAAACAATTCATTAACAAACAAGAGATAGAGAGGATTGATGAAGATAATAAAATGGATGATTCTGATTATATAAAATTACAAGGTTTTTGCACAAACAAAGCCACTGAAGTTTAAATTAAGAGGAAAGTGGGTAACTGGAAAAAACTCTTTGCAACCAGTTTTCTGATAAAAGTCTCATATACTGGATGCATATTGATTGGATTAAAATTTATAAGAATAAGAATCATTTCCTGATAAGTAATGTTCAAAGAATAGGAATACAGAATTTCAAAGGAAGAAGTCCAGCCCATCCATAACTACATGAAAAGAATGCTCCAAATGACAAATAAAATTGGAGAAATCCAATTTAAAACTACTCTGAGTTTCCACTTCATATACATCAGATTGATGTATATCTATCAAGTAGTGGAGCAGAAAAGGAGTGGGCAGCTTTCAGAGATTTGGTGCCTCCATTGTCCACCTGTATAAAGGTAAAAGGAATAGATTGTCCTGCGACAATCACAGGGGGATCTCTTTCTTAGTCATTGTTGGCAAAATTCTTGCTAGAGTCCTCCTTAATAGGCTGATCCTTGACCTGGAAGATGGTCATATACCTGAGAGCCAGTGTGGCTTCAGAAAGGGCTGAGAAATAGTCAAAATGACGTTTGCTGCCCAAGAACCCCAGGAGAAATACCAAGAGCAGAACAGAGGTCTGTACACAATGTTTGTAGATCTGACCAAGGCCTTTGACACTGTTAGTCATGAGGGCTTATGAAAAATTATGTCAAAATTTGGTTGCCCAGAGAAGTTCATCAATATTGTAAGTCAATGTCATGATGGCATGTTTGACCGGGTTCTAGATAATGGACAATGCTCTCATGCCTTCCCAGTCACCAATGAAGAGAAACAGGACTGTGTACTTGCTTCCATGCTTTTTAGCATGATGTTTTCAGCCATCTTGGCAAATGCTTTCAATGAGGATGAACATGGCTTCAAGGTCAACTGCCATACTGATGGCAAATTCTTCAAATTGAAAAGGCTACAAGCCAAGACCAAAATGAAGGAAGTGGTGGTACATGATTTTCTGTTTGCAGAAAACACAGGTGCTCCATCAGCCACCACCACACCATCCATACATGGAACCATCAATTACAACAAATGGAGAAGTTTTGAATGCTCTGGATAAGTTCATTTACCTTGGTAGTGTACTTTCCAGGCATGTACACATTACAATGAGGTTGATGCATGCATTGCCAGAAGTAGTTCAGTGTTTGGGAGGCTCCAAAGAAAGGTTTGGGAGAGAAGAGGCATTAGACTGACTACCAAACTGAAGGTCTACAGAGCCGTTGTGCTGACCTCATTGTTATATGCTTATGAAACATGGACAGTCTGCCAGTGCCATCCCGGGAAACTGAATCACTTGCATTTGAACTGTCTTAGGAAGATTCTGAGGATCACCTGGCAGCAAAAGGTACTAGACACTGAAGTCCTTCCTCAAGCTGAACTGCCAAGTATTGAAACTATGCTTCACAGAGTGCAACTCTGATGGGGTGGCCCAGTTGTTTGAATGCAAAAAGTACACTTGCCAAAAAGATTGTTTTATGGAGAACTCACATGGGGTATGTGATCACATGGTGCTCAGAAGAAGCGATACAAGGACACTCTCAAGGTCTTTCTCAAAAACTTTGGATTTGACTGTGCAACATGGGAGATAATGGCACAGCACCACTCAGCATGATGGGTCCACATCAGAAAGGATGCTGTGCTCTTCGAGTAAAGTAGAATTGAGACAGCACAAAGTAAATGCAGGATGCATAAATTTGGGATATCCACCCCAAATATTCACACAGACTATCTGTGCCCAAACTGTGGTAGAGCATTCCGAGCTCATGCTGATCTAATCAGCCACAGTTGAACACACTGAAATTTCACTTTATTATGGCGATGTCATTTTGGTCCTCTTCGAAGATGAAGGACAACAACCAACCAACATCAGATTGACAAAGTTGAGAAAAGGAGAAAAGAGTAAGCGTTGCATGGACCATGGGAAAACAGGTACAATAATATGCTGTCAGTGAAATAAGTTTCCAGAGTTACTAAGCTGTGCATAACCCTTGAGCCAGTGATACCACTGCTAAACTTATACCCCAAAGAAATCAAAGAGGAAAATTTCTATATGGACAGCAGCTCTTTTCATAGTAACAAAAAAAACTTGAAAACTAAGGATGGGGGAGAGGGTCAGGGGGGAGTATCCACCTATTGGGAATGGCTAAATGATCATGATGTATGAATGTAATAAACTATTGTTGTGCCATAGCACATAATGAAACAGTTTCAGAGAAAACTGTGAAGAATTTCATAGTGATGCATCATGAACTGATGCAGAATGAAGTGAACAGAAACAGAACAATTTATACAATTATTATAATATTATTAAGAAAATCTCCTTTGAAAAACTTTAGAACTCTGAACAATGTAATGACAAACCATGATTTCATCAGAGCACTATAACCACTTCCTTCCAGAGAGAAAATGAACTTGAAATGTGAAATGAGACATGTTTTTGCAGATGACCAATGAGGGAATTTTCTTTGTTTCTCTCTCTATTCATTATGCTGGGGTTTTTTTCCTTTAAAATTTTTTGCTCAATAGGGCGGTAAGAAAGAGAATGCGTACTAATTTTTAAAAAATGGTTAAAAGGATACATTTATTGTATTTGCCTTTTTATATTTGTTTATGTGCATTTATGTCTTATTTCACGGTTAATTTTTGTAACAGTACTATATGATCTTCAATATTTCATTCAGAAGTCACCAACATTAGCCAAAGTTACATCTTCCTTCTTGGTTATCCAACTCTGGGAGAGAAATACTACAATTTCCTACTATTATTGTGGTGTTATCAATGTCTTTTTTTTTTGCAATTCAACTATTCTAAGAATATAGCCACTGTGCCATTTGATGCACACACATTTGATAATATTTTTATTGTCTATTGCACAATGTAGTATCTGTGTCTCACTTGAATTAATGAATTATTATTGTTGTCTTATCTGAGTCATGATTTCAGTTATTACTATTCTAGAATCACATATATACAATAATGTTTGATTATTGGGGAATTATTTTCCTTTGTTTTGCTAGCATTTCACTCTTCAGCATTTCTCATTCCTCCTGGGATGATATCTCCTATAGAATTTTCATTACGGGACCTTACCTATCTTTTCTTACAAACCTTTAAAATCCACTTTTATAAAATCTAGAGTGTATGACAGATTTTTCTTGGATTACCTCTGCTATTTAATAAATTCTAAGAGGGAGTGGTCACTTCCCCCAGGATTCCCGTAATTTCTACCCTTATAATCAGTTTCTCCCTATTATTGAGAATTAGCTCCAGAATAAAACTTACCCATATTGTTTTCTCTTTTTCTTGAAGGATGAAATTAGCTGGCTATACTCTCAGACCTCCCTGGAAACAGACAGAGAGGGCAGTGGGTTCCTTCCAGAACTTAAACACTAAGTTCTATGACCTAATTCACAGGGTTCCCTTCATCATTACCTATCTTCCCCATTGTCTATTGTTGATTTTACCAAAGAGTTCACTTCAATTTGGACTGTACTGATTCCTTGCTCATTACCATTAATTGTGAATGGATCAGAGCATAATATACATTGTTCAAGAAGTCTGATTTTTGGAGACAGCAGACTCACTATCTTCAGCACACAATCAATGTGCAAGGCTATAGGTTCAGGGAAAAGACGTAGAAGGTTGAATATAATGGGTATGCTATGGAATTGGCTGAGACCTTCCATCAATACCATACCATTAGGCCAGAACCTTAAGTTCAGGGATAACATTCTGAAGGAAGGAAGGGTGTTTGAAGCACTTAGCCTTACTGGAGTGCCAAGCCTAGAGGCCTGTATTGGGCTACCCGAGTCTTTCCTACCTCACCTCCGAGGTCTTCGGCTGGCCACGCCGGATGCACGTATGAGAGAAAGGATGTTCCAGAGTCGAACAGGGGTTGAGCTTTATTTCAGGGTCCAGGTTACAAATGCATGGGGGTCTTCCTTAGGAGGAAGAGGGGGAGATTTCCTAAGGAGGCTAAGCTTAAGGGATTGGAAGTAGAAGTACAAGCGGGGAGAGAGGGGGAGGGGAGAGAGGAAAGAAAAGAAGCGGAGCCTTACTGTCCTCTTTGGCTCCACACGTGCTAAGAGAGAGCTTTCTGGCTTCCTCAATCCTACTTAATCTTCAGCCACACAGTTTGCATCTCAATACCGTGCTGTTAGGTAACTAGGTGTGCTCCAATCCGGGACGACCTCGAGGGCAGGGAGACTCCACCCATCACGTATCTCCAGGGGAGAGGCGGAAATACCCGAGCTAGCCGAGCTAGCTCAGTCTGACCTTCTCAAACCCCCGCTGTTCATGGAGGGCCTCGTAAGACTCTAAGATTTAGAAGTCCCACTTTTACCCACCCGAGACCATCCACACGGAATTGAGCTTCCAGTCCCAACACTGGAGGATCTGGGGGATCTGAGTCAGGAGAGGCATGATATAGACTCTACTCAGAATCACATTGATACATTGATAAAATCTGGGAACAGGGAATAGAAACAACTTTCAGGAAAAAAATCAACATGTAAGATCTCTGAAAGTGAGATTGTTTCACTCTTTGTGTTTGTAACTGCAGTGCCTGGCAGATAACAGTACTGAATAAATGCTTGTTGATTGATTGAATGACTGATTGAGTCAGAAAAACAATCTACTGTACTTCAAAATCCCATATGATATTTCCTAATCCAGTCATTACTGAACAATCCTGAACCTGCTCCTAAATCAGTATTTCCCTGTTCCTTTTAGTTTTTTGAATAGTTCAAAATAACAACAAAAGATGAAAGAACTTTCAGAAAAACTGGGGAAGACTTGCATGAACTGATGCAGAGTGAAGTGAACAGAACTTACTTTGATCACTTTGACTGATCAATACTATAACCTCAACATTGTAAAAATGAGCAATTCTGAAAGACTTTAAAACTAATAAACTATGCCTCCAGAGGACTGATGCGTGACAGAGAGGTGACAGACTAATGTAGAACAAGACATAAATTTTTGGATGTGTACAACCTGGGAATTTGTTTTGCTTGACTACACTTGTTGGCTACAAAGGTTGTACATTTCTTTTTTCCTCCAGGGTGGAGAGAGGAGAGGGAGGTAAGTTAAGATAAATGCTTGATAATTGAAAAGAAAATCATGAAAAAAAATGTATATTTTTAAAGAGACTGGCTTCTTTCCAGATGATTTCAGCTCTAAATCTTATGATCATGGATTTTAGCTCTCCAAAGAAACCCTGATATTACCCCAGCTTGTTTTTTTAGTTCACGCTTGCTCAGTCCTCAATCACAACCCTGTATGTTTTCTCTCCTACTTCCCCATCTGACAAAGACAGCTCTACCCATAGCATAATTTTGCCTAATCACCAGCACGTGTCAGCCATACCCGAGGTGGAATACTACATTCCCATTGGATGTAATATGTTAGGGGGTAGTACAACTATTATCCATCATCCTTGCTACATAACCCAGCTGATGTTTTTCCCCATGATAGGCTGCCTCAGATACATCTGTCACCCCTGACCTTCTGCTGAGTTACCTATACATCATGTGGTTCTGCAGAGCAGCCTTGCATATGATTTCTTTTTTCTACCGAAAGCTCGGTTACGAGCATAAGCTCCTATTTTTCCCATTTTGTAGTAGACAGGCTTTTCAATAGGTAGATAATTGCAGGAAGTGATGTGAAGCTAAATATTTTCGTCTCAGTCTTTGAACTGCTCTATATTGATCAATACTGGGATGAAGCAGTTGAAACTAATCCAAGACAGCTTTGTGGATTAGATGAATGGATAAATGAATGAATGAATTAGTGAACAAATGAATTAGTAAATATGTGAGTGAATGAATGAATGAATGAATGAATGAATGAATGAATGCATACATTAATGGATTGATTAATAAGTGAAGAGTTGTAGAGGGGAAAATATAGCCCACTTGTTTCAACTTTATTAGGGAGAACTTTAGGAAACAGGTCAGATTTATAACTATTCTTAGAAGATTGAAGGGGTATCACAGTTACTGGTGAAACAAGTAAAGAGTGTCCCAGACTTTGCTTCCAGTAAGCTGGAATATGTCACAATAACATGGAGATTTTTTAAATCAGATGATTGGCAATATGACAGAGTAGTTATTTTTCTATAATCTTCTCTAGCATTACAAAAATTGTCAGACACCAGTAATGTATTGGTTGGTTTTACTGAACTGTTCTTTTTCTTCTTTTAGTTTTTGATACAAGAGAAGAGTCACTGAGTAGGAAAAGATGTCTTTGGAAATGTGTGTGTTATTAAAACAAGGGATATTAAATATTAAAACAGATCAAATGTATGCTTTCCTAGAAAACCTAGGAAAACAGATTTTCCTGACCCAAAATTTTAAAATTGTTAATATTTTAAGTAAATGTCATTTGACAAGGACTGGCCCTATTATTTTGTGATCATGCATAATTCATACAGCATGTCCAAAACATTAGTAAATCCAAGCTGTATCCCAAGAAAGTGAGCAAGAATACTCATTTTAACTCATTTACTGATAAGTACTTCAAAATGAAACATGTTCAATATAAAGAAATATTTAGTCTTGAAGCAAAAATATATAATGATGTGCTGTCAACATAGACAGCCTTCAGGAGTCAATAAAAGGGAGAGAAATGGGAGTGGAACTAGAGTCCTGGATTCTTGGGTCCTCCATGCATATGCTCTGAAGCTTGAACCTTTGTTTCCTCAATTATTTCAGATTTCACCAGCCACAGCAGGCAACCACAAAGCAATGAACCAGGATAAGCCATTGAGGGCAAGTAAAGGATAGGGACTGGTGAAGGACTCCAGTTCCTGTGGGCCTGGCTAGTCATCTAGGTATAAGTATCTATGCTAAAAAGGGCTATTTTAGTCATTGAACATCAAGTATCAGTTATCCACAACTTGACCACACAAAATAAATATATAAAGCATCAATGAGTCCCACCTGATTCTTTGGTTCTCTTTTCTCCCTCTTTATCATTCCTCATCTGCAGCATTTTGAGGCCTCATTTTAAGTACATAACCAATGACTGCATTCCATCTCTCTGCTTTTACTTAATAAAGGTGTGTTGAATTAAATTGAATTGAACTGAGTCATCTACATGTTCTGGTTGCATGGAATTCTAATACAAATGGTTAAACTTTTCATTCCTGCTCCTGGATTTCTGTTGTATTGCCTTTCGCAATGTCATGAAAAGAAGAAAACAAACTGTTATATATCTAGTGTCTTGTACTATGCTTGATGCATAGAAGGCACTTAATAAATGCTTGGTAATTGATTGAACGTAGGCAACACGTACTCATCTAGTCTTTTGCATGAAGAACTTCAATGAATTCTCTCCTCCCTCCAGTTCATCCTCCACTTAGCTGTCAAAGTGATCTTCCTAAAGTGAAAACCAGAGCATGTCACCTTCCTACTCAATATGCTGGGGGTAGGCCATTTCTGTCCTTAGGCTCTGACCAGAGCTAGAACCAGAGTCCTTGGCCCTTACGATCATAGAGTTTGTATGTGGGGAAGGTATTGATGACAGGTTTATTGTCAAGGGATCAGAGGTAAACGGAACATTGTTTATAGTCAGACACCAAGTAGATAAGAACCAAAGAGAGACTAGATATCTAAGATGATGAAAGAATGATGGAAACATAATTGGAAGAAAGTTATATAAAACTATAGAACTCAAAAAAGGGGGCTCTATTGGTGTGGAATATATCAATCCAAATCTTTCCATTCTTCATGGTCCAGCTAGCAGTAGTAGCAGCAGTAGTAGTAGCAGCAGTAGCAACAGCAGCAGTAGCAGTAGTAGTAGTAATAGTTGTAGTAGTAATAGTAGTAGTAGTAGTAGTAGTAGTAGTAGTAGTAGTAGTAGTAGTAGTAGTAACAAATAATAGATGGGGAGGGAGGTACATAGATAAATAGATGAATATTGGGATGGATGGATATCATGAAGCATTTTCAGTTTTGCGAAGTTTTATACAAATATTTTCTCATGTTATCCTAACAGCATCCCTGGAAAGTGAGTGTTATTATTATTTCCATTTTATAGATGAGGAAACTGAGGTGGAGAGAGGTTAAGTTCAATTTAATAAATGAATATTTGAGTACCTACTGTATGCCAGATGCTATGCTAAACACTAGGGATACAAATAAGAAAAAAAGCAATAATCCCTGCCTTCAAAGAGATTGCAATCTAATAGTAAAAGAAAGCTGAAAAAGAGAGAAGAGGCTACTAAGGAGTATCCAGCATGGGGACATGACTTTCTATGGCACTGGAGCCAAGTTGTTGATGGAAAGTGGACAACTTCAGTGATTTGTCCAGGATCATTCAGCTACCTGTCTAAGGCTGGATTTAAACGAAGATCTTCCTGACTCCAGGTTCAATGCTTTTTTCATCTAGCTGCCTCATCTCTTCTGTGGGACTTTCTCTGATTATTTCACGCTACGCTAATCTCCTGAACTAGGGTGAGGAACCTGAAGCCTCAAGGCCACATGTGGCCTTCTAAGTCTTCAAGTGTGGTCCCTTGACTGAATCCAAACTTCACAGAACAAATCTTTTTTATTAAAGGGGAGGGTGGAATTTCTCTGTGAAGTTTGGATTCAAAGGGCTGCACTTGAGGACCTAAAGGGCCATGTGTGGCTTTGAGGCAGCAGGTTCCCTACCACTTCAACTTGGAACTCTTAAAGTACTTAGTGCTTCTGCCACTGATCAGGTATCAAAGACCCTCAAAAACTTAGAGATTAGTCTTAAACCTTAATTTTTCCAAAGATGAAACTGAAAAATAGAAAGGTAACTGAACTTGCTTAAGATCACACAGGCAGCTAGTGGCTCAGTAGAAAAAACATTGGGTCTGGTGTCAGGAAGACCTCAGTTCAAATCCGTCCTCAAACACTAGCTGTGTGATCCTGAACAGGTTTCTTAAGCTGTTTACCTTTTTCCATTGGAAAAGGAAATGGCAAAATATTCCAGTATCTTGCCTAGAAAACTCCATAGACAGTATGATCCACAGGGTCATGAAGAGCTGGATAACTGAACAAGTTCAGACAACAAGTATCTCTACTAATAACTCTCCAGGAAGTCTTATTTGAGCAATTGTATTGTTACTTAACACATTCTTGCCTGTCTATCCCATTTCTCTAACTAGATTTCAATTTCCTTAAAGGCAGATATGTACTATACTTAGGATTTCTTTTGAAGAAAGGCATCCTAATATAGAAAGAGTATTGGATTTATCATCAGGAGAGCTCTAGGTTCAAATTCTGCCTCCTACACTGACAAGCTGCATGGCCTTGGACAATTCATTCAACCTTTCTAAATCTCAATTTTGTCACCTGTAAAAGTAAGATAAAAAATAACTATCATATGTTGCTATGAGATTGTTGTGAGCATCAAATGAGATCAGGTATGAAAAGTGTTATAAAAATATCAGCTATTATTGTTATTTTATATCTTCATCACTGCCTAGTGATTTGTACATAGCAGGTGTTAATTAAATATTTGTTGAGAGATTGAATGAATGGATGAATGAGCAAGCATTTCTAAGCACTGTTTCTGTTAGCTCTATCTTCAGTCACCTAATTCTGAACCATTTATAACATAACTTTTAGGGCTTCTGGTACCATCCATCTTTACACGTGCTTAATCCCAAAAAGATCAGCATTACAGTTAGTGTGATTTCTACAGTGGTTTATTCACAGGTTGTAGTAGATTTTTTTGATTACCTGATCTTGCCATTGGCAGGGGAATATAATATACAAGATATATGGGTAAGCCATTTCATAAAGTTTGATGTGACTTCAAATATTGTCAGCGGCTCACGTCCTTGGAATCTGTTGTCCTTTGCAAAAGATGATGATGATGAAATTTACCTAGCTTCAAAGAACCGTTTCCACTGAGCTGTTTTTAGTTTTTCGTTTTGTTTTGGTTTTTGAGTGGTCAGTTTTGTACCAAACCTTTCACTTCCTGCTTCTTCTTCAGTTTTATTGATGACATGTATCCCTCAGGTGTTATATTATTCTTCTCAATTTGACTTGAGACGAATGTATTTGAGAAATGAGGCCTTTATCGGAGAAACTTGGTGTAGACTTTTTTTGTTACTTCAATTGTTTATTGTGTTGTTGTTCATGCTTAGTCCTCAAAGAGGACCGCTGATGTCAGGAGGGTGATATCTTGACTTGCAAGTGATTCAAGTGAGGTAGGGCCATGCAAAGTCATTAACTTCATTATCTTCTCCAGAGTAATCTGAGTCTAGTGACAAGTCAAGACAACTGGAGATGGCCCCAGATGTAGTGGAAGACCCTGGCCTTTTTAAGCTAAAGTCTTTCCCAGGTCTCAGTCTGTCTGAGGCAACACCCATTCAGCGATTTAAGGCTAGGTGAGACATGAGGCAAAAGATGGCCTACTTTGCCTACTCAAAAAGAAAAAAAGTCAATTGCAGTGGGGGAAGACCCTTAGAGTTTCTGTCCAGAACAAAAATAATTATTTT